>NC_141235.1:855000-1245000 GCF_054856515.1 Filicampus tigris
TTCGGGCGAGGCTCTTTCTGAAACCAGGGAGGGACTGTTAAACGCCGGATCCTTGATTTTCGGCTTTGTGCTAACAGACGGCCGGGGAAAACCATTTTTTCATTTTGGGCCTTCGGTGGACTTGTTTTGAAGGAATTTTGATATGAGGGCGCCATTATCGGCTCAGTATATTTGACGGATTCATTGGTTGAATTGTTTCTCGCGAACATGTGAAGCTAAGCAAAAGATGTTCGTCGTCTCAGTGGGACCGATACCGTTTGATTATTGATAATATATCGAATTTGATTTAATTGATGTGTTTGTTGTTCTTCTATTTATTTTTTTTAAATCATGTTCAAGAATTGTATTTTATTTTGTTAATTCTATTCTTAAATTTACTCACTGTTGTTATAATATATTTTCGATTTTTGATTATTCATTGATTGAACTTAATGTCCACTTTTTCCACTGAACATTAAGAAGCAAAGAAGGCGGGAAAACGCCAAAGCAACTGGCCTTTTTTTTTTTTTTTCTTCTTGAATAGTTCAATCAATATCCAGAGTCCGTTTTCCAAAGGTCCATTTCTGGTTGTATGTCATCCCTTGAACTTTTCGGTAGCATTTTCTCTCTCTCTCCTTTTTTTTTGTCCCTCTCTGCACGCACCTGCGCAGCACTTACAAAATCCGTCCAATTTCCAAACGGCGGCGACGGAGCTGCTGGACTGGTGCGGCGACCCGCGAGCCTTCCAGCGGCCTTTTGAGCAAAGCCTGATGGGCTGTCTAACGGTGAGTCCGCATCTTACATCATCAACGGGGCAAACGGGGCTAGCCAATAATTTCACGATCCTTTGGCCACTGATCAAAGCAACGATATGATCACAAATGATTGGCTTGCAAGTTCATTGCAAAACATTCTTTTTCCTAATTACTGTTGTTCGTTTGGAAGTGTTTACTGATGAAACAAATCCAAGTAGCGAGTTGTACTTGTTAACCTTTTGGAAACTGAGAGCTTCTTCATGTCATGTTAGGCAAACCAAGACTGCAAATCACATTTTTTTTCTCATAAGAGATTCAACCGCAGTTCTTCTTTCACTTGATTCAAGTGCTGGCCATCAGTAATTCCGGGAAAATATGGTGATTTTCCCCAACGGCCGGCCTTATTATGAATATATTGACAAGGTCCTCACTTTTCTGAGGTTGTGGACTTGAGTTTTCCTCCGCGTTGAAGTCGAATGTGCAAAGCAGCAGCAAGTGACGCTCTCGCGGCCGGTTTAGGTGGTGAGCCGCGTGGCGGCGCAGCAGGGCTTCGACTTGGACCTGGGCTACCGACTGCTGGCCGTGTGCGCCGCCAACCGGGACAAGTTCACGCCAAAGTCGGCAGGTAAGAACTGCACGTTGTTTTTTTTTCCCCTGCCACCTTCACCGCCGTTTCCAAAAACTGCCACCGCCAGCATCGTCACCCTCCCTCATGCTGATACTGACCAGGAAAAATAAGGGGGGGGGCAGGGGGAACATGATGAGGTCCATCATGTCGGTTGGCGTGAAGGATGATTTGAGCGGCTTAATGTCGTTGTGGAGGCGTCGGGGAAAAGCTTGCGGTAGCATGTGGCTAATGAAGACGTAGAGGCTGTCAGCGGCTGGCTCGAAAAGCCGGCCGGATTTTCTTTTGGCCCCCTTCACAGTTGCGGTTTTCGCCTGTGTCGCGGGTCTCTGTCAAATCGTAACTTGTTTGAGTTTTCGCTTTTTCCACTTACTGATTGATGCTCCGTCCAGTTTTGTAAGGCGGTCGCTTATGCGAAGCCTCCGATCACTCGACGCCTGCCCAAATGAACTCGGGCTGCCAGTTTTGCTAAATACTTTAGACTGCGACTCGATGTGAAATCGAATCGTCACCCCCTAACTCATTTTTAAAGCACTTAGAAGTACAAGTGACACAAGAGATGAAACAGTGAGCTGTGTAACGATTTTCAAGAAACAAATCAAAATGGAAGTCAACTCAAAGTCGAGTGGAGACTTTCCGAACTTAGCCAAGAAGGTCCCCGGTTGCAAAATTGGTGACCGAAATGTGACTCCAGTCAAGTCGTGTTGGTTTGTGTTCTTCTGACGTAGAACAATTTGGAAGTCAAAGTAGACGAGTACTTAGCACGTCTGCCTGACAGTTCTCGGGTTGGGGGTTCGAATCCAGACTGCGGGCTTCCTGTGTGGCCTTTGCATGTTTGCCGCAGAGAAGGCACACAAGCCACGCAGGCTGGCCGGAGTTCTCTGCTCCTCTCCTCCCGCATTTGGGGAGGCCGTCGTCAAGGACGGTTGTTAAGGCGCTTCTGTGGCAACCCCCCCAGCCCCACCGCACCCCCGCACGTTCCCCTGACACCCAGCGGCGCCGTTGCCCAGCAACCCCACTCGCACGGCGGGGGCCAAAAACGTGGGGCGGACGCTCGACTCGCGGCGGCGGGGCTGTTGAAACTTTTTTATTCAAAGAAAACTTGAGGGACGCAGGGGCCCACACTTGTTTAGCCAACATGCTTAAATCCAAGACGTTGTTGGGCAAAATAAACAAAGTCCTTCTACTTTTGAAGGACATGACATCTTTCCGCAATTCTGGGGTGGCCCTTGTACGGACGCTTTCCTCGTGACTTGCCGCCAACTTATTTGGACACGGGGACGTGCGTGCGACACCTGTAACATTAGCCCGTGTGGAAATAGAATCCCTGGAAAGCTTCAAGGCAGGGGGTGTGACTCAAACGACTGATGTTCTTGGATTCATGGTTGCAAACAGCAAACCTAACGACTCGATTCATTTGAATGAGCCAAAAAACACAACTCTTGAAAATGTCCAGCTCCAAGAACAAAGCGGGCTGAATGTGGCCACACTTTGCCTTTTTTTTTTTTTTGCTGTTGCCGGGCGGGCGCGCATCAGCAATGAAAATCGATCGAGTGACCATTAACCCCAAAAAATCACGGCTGGTAAGTCAGTCCAATTTCAGGCCCTGTTTGAAGCTTCCTGTTGCATTTTTGTTGGCTCATGGAAATCACTGGGCAAAGGGTGCAGTGTAAAAAAAAATCAATGCTCGATTATGAAAAAGCCCGTTTCGGCCGACCTTTGCTGCTTGGGTGTGCAGAACCCGCGGAAATAAACGCGGGTCTTAGCAAAAACTTGATTTGATCGGCGACCGAGCCGGCGCTTTTTCCCGGATCTGCGTGTCGCACTTGAAGCGGAATTGCTTTTTACCGTTGAATGGGGCTGCGCTTGACAAGAGCAGAAAAGGCCGCCGTGTCATTTAGTGAGTTGAACAACTGATAGCTTGAATGGATGCACTCAGGGGAAGGGAGTGAGGGGGAGGAAGGCTGTCTGTCCCACAATGCACCGGGGCGGGCGGCAGAGAAGCCAGGCGGGGGGATGGGCGCCAGTACTGACCTCTTTGTGAGCAAGATTAGCCGCTTCTATTAATCCGTCATTAGGTGGGGGGCATCAAAGTAACGGGCTAGGTTTGTTGATCTCACCCCCGTATCGCCGCCGTCATCATCGTCATCATCATCACGGGGAACACGCACCATTGGTGTCGGTTGTTGTCCGCCAAAAACCAAAAGCTTCCTCAACATTTTGGGGGAATGGTACACTCCCGATTGTTTGCGCCTCAACAGGCTCTTGGAATGTCTGCCTTCTGAAGAGTGAAAGGACAAGGGAGGGCGGGGGCAGGGGGGGGGAGAGGGGGGCTAAACAAGCCTTTCAGCGAGCTAATTGGTCGGGCTGAAGCTCGTTTGTCTTTGCTGCTTGTTTTTTTTTTTTTTTTTACACATTGAAATAACCTCCGACCGCTCGTTAGCTGTGTCAGGAGCTGCGTCGGCCCGTCGTCGGTGACGACCGACACCGACGCCCGCCGAGCCAACTTGACAATATGTAGAAACACTGCCTGTTCTGTTCTTCTTTCCTAGAAACAGTAGTATGAGTTGTGAACCACAAAAACAGGGTGCGCTTGTCAAGGAGAAAGCCGATTGCCCTGGCTGCTGTAGCTCCATTGAAATAATCCCAAGTGGCCCGTCCACGTTGTCGGGATCTCATCTCAAAACACATGGAACCCCTTGCGCGCGTTTCAAACACACTGAAACGGAGTCACGTACGCTTGTCGTAAAGTCTTCCTCGGCACCCGTTCTCCGTCTCGCTGTCACGGAACTAATCGGAGACGATCATACAACATCGCTTTGAGGAAACAAAAAGTATGCTGGTTTGCAACAGTTTGAGCGATGAGAGCACAAGCGTGCTTGCTTCAAGCAGTTTGTTTGTCACTCCCAGTTGAAGTTTGCTGTGAAAGCAACTCATTAAACAAAAGGGAATCAAACGCTGGTTATTTAAGCATGAAATACGTTCATCCCAACCATATAAAAACAAGTCCGCTAGCTTAATGCTAACATATCATGCAAAAGGCCATAGAAGGGCGGATGGAATTTAGCCCTCTGCTGTTGAAGTCTGCCTGAAATTGAAATCTGAATGCCCTCGGGCTCGCATTGCCAAGGCTACAGCTCAGTCGTTCGCCATGCGAGCCCGAGGGCGCTCCATGATAAAATGGCTCCCGCCCCCCTTCGACATGGATGAAAACACACCCACCAACACAATTTTCATCCAAAGATTTTGTTTCCACTAGTGTGGGCACATACAACAAACCTTGAATTTTTGTTTCTCAAGACGACTCTGTGAATGTGCGTGTGACATTTGATGCCTCGGGTGCTGCCTCGCTTTGTCAGCGTTGCTTGTGGTGCTTTTCTTTTGCTTGTGTCATTGTTTATCCAAGCCTGATGAGCTCTAATTGGCCCCTCCCTTGCCCACCAGGAAGCCACACCAACACTAAGTCGCCGCCTCCTCCTTTAATTAGGTTGTGATGGATGATGTCGCCCGCAAAGGGCGGTCACTATCTGTTTTTTTTTGCTGCAAAATGTTGCATTTCTTAGGCCTTGTCTACACATAGCCGGGGTTTTTCAACAACCGTATATCCTCCCCCCGCCTGCGTTGGAATACACCTAAAAAAAAAACGCATCCACACAAAAGTGCGGAAGTGCGTTTTCAATTGCACGCCAAGCCTCTGGGCGGCAGTAGTTAGCCAAATACTGTCCATTCGGAAGGAACTTCCGTCATTTTGACGTCACTTCTACGAAAAGCAAAAACACAGCGCCAAACTCCTTCGGGAGAAGAGGTCGGAAGTGCTTTTAAACCTTTCAACGAGAAGCGGTGGTTGGTTGCGGACAAATAAGTCAGCAAAAAGCGCATCGAGAATGGCAACAACCAAGGCAGCGCCGCAACGAGAATCCATGTCGACTCGCATGAAAACACGCAAAGTCGCGCAATGACGTCAAAGCATTGTTGTCGCACGGTGACGACGTAATTCTCCGGGTGTAACCGTCCGCGTCAAAACGCTAGTGCGGAGATATCCGCAAATCTCCACTGCGGCCGGAGTTTAGCGTTTTTGCTGAAAAAACTCCAGGCACGTGTGGATGATAGGGCTACTAACCGCAGGCTCGTATCGGGCGTTTTCAAAAAAGCCCGGTTAAGTGTAGACAGGGCCTTAAAGGGAACAGGGGGTGGGGGGCGTTGTGTAACTGGAGCAAGGCCAAGGCACAGACACATGAGGCCCCACCCCCGCTCTTTGCAAGGTTGAAATGTGAGCTGCCTGCGTCCCCCCCCCCTTGCTTTTCTGCTGGCTCCCCTCCCCTCCCCTCGCCCGCCTGCCTGCTGGCGAGGAGGCTCCGCCGCTGGTGTAGTGTAGTGAGTGAGTGCGTGCGCGCGTGAGAGCGAGAGGCGACGTGTGTAATGGGCGAGCGCGCAACGGATGACTAGACAGCAAAAAGGAAGCCGCATCAATCCGGAGGTGAGGAGATCTGCCTTCTCTTGACTCGCTCTCGTCTCGCCTTCTCCTTGCTCGTCTTGACGCCTTCAAACATTTGTGGCCTCCTCCCCTCGGACTACAAACATGGCTCCCCTCGGCCGCTCCTCCTGCTAGCGTCTTCTCCGGGGCTGTTTTGCGCGCACGGGAGCCGGCGGCCAATGTAGCATCGGCTCCATCTGTGATTGGCCTCGCTGTCCTTTCTTTTTTCTTTCCCTTTTTTCTTTTTCTTTTTTACAAGCCAGCCATGAATAATTGATGTGGATTGCGCAGGCGGTCAGTGGACTCGGCGGGAGGGGGCATCGCCCCGAGACGCTGGGGGAAAGGAGGCGGAAGGGGGCGGCGGGGGTTTGGAGGCCGAGCGGTGTTACGGGAGGGCTCGAAATGAGCCGGCGGCCGGAGCGCAACGGAAGGCTGGCCCGCCGTCGCCTGTTGGAAAGCGCCGTTTGTCCGACCTGACTTGTGGTCCCGGCTGGCTCTTGCCGTCGCCCGCCGCTCACGTGCAGCAAGGCGGCTTGGCCGTCCGCTCTCAGGTGACCGCAATCGATGCTTTCTTCTTCTCAGGGAAGTGCATCATCAGTCTTCATTTGAAGAAAGTGCAACAGTGTTTCTTACTTTTAGGATAATTGAACATCCATAGTTGGCGTGTGTGGAAAGTGCAATATGAATTTGTGCACTTTTTAGGAAATGCGGCTTCAACAATTGATTTTGTTTTTTGAAGAGTTCAATAGCTTTTTTTTTTTTTTTTTTTTTTTTTTAAGAAAGTCTAACACCAACAGTTTGTCCTGTTTTTAGGACGGTACAACCCTAGTAGTTTTCCTTTCAGCAAAGTGCAACATGAACCTGTCTATTTTTTCAGGTTAGTCCAACATCAGTCACTTGTCTTCTTTTCAGGAAATTGTGTCTGTTTTTTTCTTTTATCGCGAATTGCTACATCAGGAGTTTGTGGGCCTTTTTGGAAAATGCAGACCCGCTACTGTGTTGTGTCTTTGTTGTGTTTGATTTACGCGTCATTTGAGTTGCGAGAGACGAGGCGGTTGTTACGCTTGACGTCGTCTGCATGAGCGCTAGCATAGGCGGCTGGTGCTACATGGCACTTCATGCTCCTTCGAGGTACAAGTGGTACTGTAACGCCGCAGCCAAAATGCAAAACATAGCACTGCTTGCGTCTTTTCTCAACACGTTTGCCTTGGTTTTAGCAGACAAGTCCAACTCAACTGCACTCTTTTCTTGACCTCCTTTTAGTCACCGCTCGGCTAAAATGCGTCGACAGCGGATTCTTTGGATGATCTTGGCAACTTTTGACAACGCAAATGAGAAAAAGCACCCAGCTTGTTGCTAACCGCGTGATGGCGGCAACAGCTGACTGGCTGCGCCTTTGAGCCACTCGACGTGGCCTTGATGATCCTGTGTGACCTACTTGAGGCGCCGTTTTCCAGAAGCCTCCTGGCACGTTATCGCTTTCGCCCTCAGCCCACAGACACGGGGGAGCAATTCGCACATTTTGGCGGTGCAGATTTGCGCCCGTGTCGCAGCAACTGCTCTCGATGGGAATTTGAGCCCCACGTAAAATTCTTAGTTACTTGGGGGGGGAACGACAATTTCCTCAATTTAGTTTTGTGTCCGCAGCTTCGCCACTCCTGTTTTCGCATTTCTGTCATTGTAGGTGGCAAAGCTTTGATGGCCATTTTGGACCATTTGGATGTCAAAGAATCACTTTGAACCCAAAGCTCCAGCCAAGTTGACTTCTTGGTGCTTCCGAGGCCATATGACATTTACGAGAGCAAATTCAAGACAACGTCATTATGACTGTATTTGTGCGTATAGTTAGTGGCTACCAAGGCTAGGTTAGCATTTCCTGTCTGGCATTAGTACACAAAGTGGAGAAGAGCAGAAAAGTAGCTTCTGCTTTTCTAAGAAAGTACGTTGACTGTTTGTTTGTTTTTTTTCCCTTCAATTTATAAAACCTTTCACCCACCTCTGCTTATTTTGTTGAAAAAGGTTGCAAATAAGACATTTTACAACTGTAATTGCGATACCACACTCCCACGCAACTGCAATCTTTTTGCTTGAGTTAGGGCACTTAATGTCAAGGTACCACTGTGTGTGTGTGTGTGTGTGCGTGCGTGTGTGTGTGTGCGCGCACGTGTACGTGCGTATGCATGCGCAGCCCAGTAAAAATGTAAAATTTGAACCCTACAGAAACCAACTGCTGCAGGAGGTGTCAGTCTGACTCAGGTACTGCTTGTCTGTCCCAGTGCAGGAAGCCATCATGCACACGTTCCTCCTCCTCCTCCTCCTCCTCCTCCTCCTCCTCCTCCTCATCAGGCCATTCTGTCCGGTGTGGCTGCGTGGTATTGTTGTGCTTTTGTTGGTTTGGGATGATGTGGCTGCTGCGGCTGCAGTGTGGAGCATGTGACACACGTGATGTTGTGTGTCCAAAGCCTTTGCCTGCTTCATGCTTCATCCCAAAACATTGAAAATATTGGACGGCGCTCAGTGGGTTGTTCGGCTGTACCTAATGTTTTGGCCAGCCAATGTATTTGAGACAGATACAGGAGCAGTCGATTTTTTTTTTTCACTTTGCCTAGCACCTCTCCCTAAATGATAGCGGTGACTACTACTACTACTAATCACAATGATAATATTAATAATGCGTCAATTAAGGCTGGTGAACCATGTGATTTGCCCCAGCCAATCATCACAGCAGATGCAAAAATGACATCGACGGGCTAGCAAAGGGCACCAGTGTGGCGGAATCCCTTAAGACAGGAATATTTGAACACAAACAATATAGCAATACTCAGAGACATATATTCTTTATCATCTGTGAAGGGTGACGGCTATCTATGTCACATCATTTTTTGCAGCCGAGTCCGACGTTATCGATTTGTGACACAAATTGTCCCTGTATCACAATTTTTTTATATCTTTTGAAATGGCTGAAAGTCGAGTGCAACATTGTTCAATTTAACAAATAAAATGGTTGTATGGCACTGCTCTGTTGGTGACCTTTAAAACCTCCGATCCTTGCAAAAATCCCATCCCCGTATGTCTGTGTTATACTGCCCCCAGGTGGCCATGGTGCGCACACCACAAGGAGGAGCACAGTGTCCAGTTAGCTGAAGTAAGAATAAAAAATTGCAAAAACTATTCACGTGCATACATTTTGATTAATTGTGTCCTTACTGTATGTTTTCATAAAGAGTGCAAATTTCCCCATTTAAAAGTTTAAAAGATTTTTGTCGGAATGAATGAATGTTCCAAGATGTCGCTCAATTGAGACAGATGGGCCGACTTTGATTCCAGATCTTGCACGCTGGCACATATGGCCGCTTCTAATGAGCGCGTAGGGCGTGCCCGAACCCGAGCCCTTCGGTCTTTGACCTCACCCGGACCCCCGCCGGACGCTGAAATGGATAGCGCTGTCGGCTGGCGTTAGCTAGCAGGCTAGCTGTTCCGCTTTGCTCAATTACTCCAAGACGATCCCGCACACGAAAGGTTTTTCCACTCGAGGTCAGCCGTAGCCGCTCACTCTTCTGCCACCTGCGAGTCGACAAAAGGTTGACCATAAGCGCTCGAATCCGTAGCCATGTGTTGCTTTTTTCTGAGAGCAGACGCTACAGGCACCGTCCGTACTCGTCTTTTGTATTCCGTCCCTCATCTTTGCTCCAATCAGAAAGGGACGCGCCCTCTCGCCGCAGAAATTCCGCCGTCGGAGGACATCTTGCGTCCAATTTGTTGCGCCAATGTTTGTGTCTAAGCCGGCCTGGGTTCTTTTTCGCTCGGTTGCCGTGTTTGTGCCGGGAGGCTTTTATGTTTGTTCCCGTCAGCCTCATTAGTGCCAGGCCTGCTCTGCCACCACTCGTGTAGCTGGCAACACGGCATAGGGAGCCGCACTTTGAAGCGTCCGCCCCTCCCAGCCCGCAAGTCATTTGAAGCTTTTGATCCGACCGACGTTCTATTTGTAGTGCCGCGGAGCAAGACGGACAAACGTGACTTTTTTGTACACTGCCATTGCATCCTTTTGCACCCGCCAGGCAGGTGCCCGATGCAGGCCTAGAGTGAACCCTGGTGGCCAAATGGAGGCGAGACATGCCGGATGGAAGTCGACTGCAGCAGCAACGCAGACTTGATTGATTATTATTCCTTATTAGCATTGGAATCGTCGCACTCAGAGCTTGCACTTCGCCATACTCTGCTACCTTGATCTGTTCCATTGCCGAGCTCCTAACTCACTTTCCGCATACGAAATTGATTTTTCTGTTTTGATATACGAAAGTTTGACTGATCTTTTAAGACCCCCTAAATGTTGTGTTGCCAGATATTATAAGCAGGGAACATTGCAAAAGAACGAGAAGCCACTCCTCTTTTACCAGAAAACTAAAGTCTGTTTCTCGCTTTTTCTGTTCTTGCGAAATCATCAGTAGAACATGGCTTGGTTTCACCCAAACAAAGAGTTTCTGACCATAAAGTGGAGAAAATGGGAGAAAATGAGAAAATGTCAAGCAGAATGGAATGACTTCAACGTTGTTGTTCATGCTACCTCTACAGTTGTTGTTGTTGTTTTTAAAAAAAAAAAATGTTTTTACCTTAAACCATAAAATGACAAAAGCAAGACTGAGAATGGGCTTTTGATGGAAAAAGCCCAATTGATGTATGGATATAGAAGTACTTGACTTGCCGTGCGTCACATTTCTTGACTTGAACGTCAATGTGGCTTTTTTACATGGCGCTCGTCATTCCCTTCATGGACTGAAGTGTACTGCCGATTGCGGCACATGCGGCGTTTGTCGCATACAGGATTTATTCGACTTCCAACGTTTTGGTATTTCTCTCCTGCACGATTGTTGACACAAACCAAAACTCCCGCCCTGATCTTTGATCTCTTACCGAAAAGCTGTGCTGGCCCCCACTCCGAAGCGCCGCAAGGCTCTCTGCCTCCCCCCTGCGGGTATCTGTTGGTCCTTTCAGCGCTTTGCAAACTTGATGTTTGCAGACCAACTGGGCCAGAGCCACCTGTTGAAAAACCTACTTGAGATCAAGCATATCTTTGTGGACGGTTGCATCGCAGTTTATGAGCATAAACGTCCATTGCAGTGCAAATGTAAATAATGCATCAATGTCAGAGACAAAATGATCAACAAAGCTTTGATGATCCCAAACGGTATGAATTGGCCTTGGGAGAGGTCTACGCTCCACTGACTGCACCTTTTGCCATTTTGAGCGAGAAAGACTCACCAGCAAACGCGTGATGCGCTTCTTTTGTCTTGGCAGCCCTTCTGTCGTCGTGGTGCGAAGAACTGGGACGCCTCCTCCTGCTGCGTCACCAAAAGAGCCGACAGAACGAGCCCCCGGGAAAAGTGCCCATGCAGCCCCCCATGAGCTCCATGAAGCCCGGCCTCTCGCACGGGTCAGTGTTCTCCAGCTGAAACGGTCCCGAGAACTGTCCAACGGGTCCCGGCGACAGCCGCGCGCTGTTGCCGGGACCCGTTGGACAGGCTCCAAGGAGTCAAAGCGCTCCAAGAAGTCAAAGCGCTCCAAGAATGAGCATGCGTACGGCACATAAGGAAGAGAAGTCCGATTGATTTAAAAAGGATCGGACAGGCTCGTTCATAATTTGACCCGGACGGTTCTGCATGTCGTGGGAAATGTGTCCGAGGCTGCAAGTTCCGCAAAGTGCATGTGAGACTTGCAGTCATGTGAAGTCCCGCATCTGCCGATTGTCTCCATTTACCATCGGATGAGTAGCCAGAGAAGCCTCCGACGTCGCGCTTGCCATGTGTGTGCCCAACTGACGCTTTGGGTTTCCCCACAGAGATGGGTCTTTTCCCTACGACTCGGTTCCCTGGCAGCAGAACAGCAGTCAGCCTCCGGGTTCTCTGTCGGTGGTGACCACCGTCTGGGGCATCACCAACACCTCGCAGAGCCAGGTGACAATCCAGCTCCCGGCCGATTAGCCAGCCGGCGGCCATGAAGCCCCTCCTCTAAGCCTCCCCTGACGCATTGCAGGTTTTGGGGAATCCCATGACCAACAGCAACAATCCCATGAACCCGGGAGGCAACCCCATGGCCTCGGGGATGTCTGCCAACAATCCCGGGATGAACCCCTCTCACTTCAGCGGCCCTCAGCAGCAGTTCCCCAGCAAAGGCGGCGCCAACCAGGCCTACATGCAGCAGGGCATGTACGGGCGGCCCAACTACCCTGGCGGAGGCGGCTTTGCTGGCAAGTAAGTTGGCCCTTGGGGGCCCGCCGCATTGAAATGACTTTTGGCCGGCAGAAGGAGGGGCCGACAACGCCTTCCGCTCCAGTCGAGTCCATTTACGACAAGCGCTGTGCTTGCGCTGCTTCGCCAAATGGCCGACGCGTACGCGTCGCTCGTTGCTTTCTAGGATTTCAAACTGAAACTGAAATCTGAAGATTTTTGCTCACAACACGAAGCAAAAAATCGACCGAGCGACGGCTCTGCAGTCGGAAAACTCTGAAAATTCGTCAGTCAGGGTTTGGGTGTACCTAATGTGTTGCCTTTCTTTTCAAGCTACCCCGGGGGCCCCAACGCCGGACCCGGAGGCATGGGCATGCCTCCACACTCGCGGCCGCCCTCAGACTTCAGCCAGCCCGCGGCGGCGGCCGCCGCTGCCGCCGTCGCCGCCGCCGCCGCCACGGCAACCGCCACCGCCACCGCCACTGTCGCCGCTCTGCAGGAGACTCAGAACAAGGACATGAATCAATACGGACCAGTAAGGCCAAACGCAGGAACAAAAACATTTGATGCCCGTCAGATGCAGAGCGAGCCCCGTTTTGTCTTCCAGATGAGTTCCTCTTTCCAGATGGGACCAAACCAGGCCTACAACAGCCAGTTCATGAACCAGCCGGGACCGCGCGGACCCCCGTCCGTCCCCGGGAACATGGGCTCAGGCATGAATGCGGCCAACATGAGCGGCCACCCGATGGGGATGAACCAGCCCAGGGGCCAAAGCATGGGACCCTTTGGAGGTCACGGCCAAAGGATGCCCCAGCAAGGCTATGCAGGACCCCGGCCTCAAGGCATGCCTATGCAGGCCATGAAAAGGCCCTATCCAGGGGAGGTGAGTGTGCGTCGCTGCCGACGCATTCCGGGCCAACCCTGAGCCTGGACTTTTCCTTATCCCGTTGCTCAGTGTTGAATATCTTTCTAAATGGCAGCCTAACTACGGGGGGCAGCAGTACGGACCAAACAACCAGTTCCCCGGCCAGCAGGGCCAGTACCCGACAGCCAACGCTTCCAGGCCGCTGCCGTCCAGCAACTACGCCGGGCAGCGGATGCCGGGACAGCAGCTCCAGTCGCAATATCCGCCGCCCACTGGTCCCATGGGCCAGTATTATAAGGTAGGACAAAAAGAAGGACCCCCCCACCCCCCACCCACCCACCCACTGGGGGCGTGTACCGATTGCTGGGAAAATATTCTAACATTGTTGCTTCCATTTTTTGTGTGTGTGTGATTTAATCACAACAGCAAGAGCCGCCTTTTAACGGCCAGACCGCAAACTTTTCTGGGAGTGGTTATCAGTACAGCCAGGGTAATATGAATGGGGTAAGTCCACTCTTTCCACCCAAACTGTTACCTTTGTCACCTTTTGATATTGTTTGAAACATTCTCATTTATTCACGCAGCCACCCAGAGCGATGGGCAACTACCCCCACTCCCCAGTACCGGGCAACCCCACCCCTCCGATGACCCCAGGAAGCAATATCCCTCCGTATTTGTCACCCGGTCAGGATGTGAAGCCGCCGTTTCCTCCTGACATCAAACCCAATATTAGTGCTCTTCCTCCACCGCCCGGTTTGTAACCGCCTCATTCCTGAACGGGATCACTTGACCTTGTCTGACCGCTCCTCGTCTTTTACAGGCAACCACAACGAGGAGCTGCGCCTCACCTTCCCGGTGCGTGACGGGGTGGTCCTGGAGCCCTTCCGGCTCGAGCATAACCTGGCAGTCAGCAATCACGTCTTCCACTTACGACCCTCGGTGCACCAGACGCTTATGTGGAGGTAAGACTTCAAGCGATGCGGTCAGTGTCACTGGTCTGGATTTACGGACGCTCTGTGGAAGAAGTCGTACGTCAGACCGGTTTTTGTCCAGCGGGTTAATCGGAATCATTTAACTCATTCAATCCCAAGCACATATTAAGTCATTTCATAGAGGCTCTAAGAAAGTCTGGTACTGAATGAGGAAATTAGTGTAGAGCGGAGACCAAGCCTTTGAAGACCAAGGTAGATTGGGACCGGACTAAGGTAAATCCAAGTCAACACCAAGTCAAGAACCCAAAGACAAAGATAAATTGAGACCGAGACGAGCCGATGTGACATCGACTCGAAACGCAAAGCCAGGCAGGCAATGTGAGACCAAGGCCGATCAAGACCCAGGCCAAGGCAATTTGAGATAGAGCTGCGAAGAAAACCACGATCGGTCAAAACTCGGACCAAGGTAATGCGGGGCCGAGTGGAGAACGGAGTCGAAAAACCACAACCGAGTGAAGAAGAAGACCGAGGCAGATCAAGACCAAGGCAATGTGAGAACCCAATTGGCAAGGCTAGAACGAGACAGAGTTCAAAAGCAAGACCAAGACTTAATGAGACCGTGACCAAGGCAAAGCAAGACTCAGTCGAGAGCAAGACCAAGACAGTGAGAGACCAAGACCAGGGTCAAGTTTCTATCCGGTCCAAATATTTGCCGCTCTGTGTCGCAAAACTCTCGAACCCCGGTCCTATCGAAACACGGGCCAAGCAATCCAATCGGCCAGCGCGTCGGCGCACCGCCGCCGTTCCCCGCGTTTGTGCTTACCATGACTGAGGTCTTGAGGATGAATCCAAAGTTCCTCTGTGGGTTCCAGGTCGGACCTGGAGCTGCAGTTCAAGTGCTACCACCACGAGGACCGGCAGATGAACACCAACTGGCCGGCGTCGGTGCAGGTCAGCGTCAACGCCACGCCGCTCACCATCGAGCGCGGCGACAACAAGACCTCCCACAAGCCTTTGCACCTCAAGCACGTCTGCCAGCCGGGCAGGAACACCATCCAGATCACCGTCACGGCCTGCTGCTGTGTAAGCGCCTCGCTCGGCAAGTTGCGGAAAAGACGCAAAGCCGGCTTCGGGTTGACGTCGGCGTTTGCTCCCGCAGTCGCACCTGTTCGTGCTACAGCTGGTCCACAGGCCGTCGGTGCGCTCCGTCCTCCAAGGTCTGCTGAAGAAGAGGCTCCTACCGGCTGAGCACTGCATCACCAAAGGTAAACGGCCAATGAAAGGAAAGCCGAAAAGCCAAGGAACCGCGCTCGTAGGAATGACGGAAAATGGAAAGGACGAGAATGTAAGCGCACGCGCCACAAAGGGAATGTGCGCTGACATTTGTTTTTCTTTTTATCCGTGGCCGTTGTGGCTCCCCCCCAAAGTCAAGAGGAACTTCAGCAGCGCGGCGTCGTCGTCGTCGTCGTCGGGCGGCGCCGGCCTCAACGGCGAGGACGGCGTGGAGCAGACGGCCATCAAGGTGTCGCTCAAGTGTCCCATCACCTTCCGGCGAATTCAGCTGCCGGCCAGAGGCCACGACTGCAAGCACGTTCAGGTACGGCGACGGCCGGCAATCCAGCAATCCAAAAACACACGCGCACAGCTCCGGAATCACGGCGGCGGTCACGATTTCTTGCAGTGTTTCGACTTGGAATCCTATCTGCAGCTGAACTGCGAGCGCGGCACGTGGCGATGTCCTGTCTGCAAGTACGTTTGGAAAAAAGAAAAGAAAAGTGTTTTCGTTCCCAATGGTTTCCTTGAGTTTTTCTTGGGTCTTTCTTTCTCCTCAGTAAAACGGCGTTGTTAGAGGGGCTGGAGGTGGACCAGTATATGTGGGGCATCTTGAACGCCATTCAAAAGTAAGACACTTTATTCATTTTCTTTGATAAATGTAACGCTATAGTGTACTATTGAAGTTTGCAGCCCGATCGTTTAAAATCATTTACAAAAAAATCTGATAAGAGGTATGTGTCATCACTGTAACCGTTGTTATTCATATTATTAGAATATTATTATTATGACATACTATGATGCATATTTATCACAAATCTACTTTCATGTATTTAAATTGCATTTACACACACTGACATACACACGCATATTGATATTACACTTATATTTATATTTTTGTCTACATTTGCAATATGTTATTCTTTGTTTTTGACATTTCCTGATACGTTTTCTATAACCTTATTGTGATTCTTTTCTCGCGTTTTGCGTCTTTGCGCCGTTCAGCTCCGAGTTGGAGGAGGTGACGATCGACCCGACGTGCAGCTGGCGGCCGGTGGCCATCAAGTCGGAGATCCACATCAAGGAGGACCCGGACGCTCCTCTGGCCAAGCGCTTCAAGAGCATGAGCCCCAGCCAGATGGTCATGCCCAACGTGACGGACATGATCGCCCAGCTGGGGCCGGGGCCCTCGCCGTACCCCTCGCAGCAAGCCGGCAACAACGGCGAATACGCCGGCCAAGGTAGGCCCTCGGCAAAGGAAGCGGTGGCCGCCTTGAAAGCCGGCTGACCTTGCGGCCTGGCGCGCTCTCTCTCCTAGGCCACAGTTACCACGGCAACTTTGAGTTCCCTCACGGAACGCCGGGCGCGACCTCTGTCAACGACTTCATGCACGGGCCCCAACTCTCGCACCCGCCCGACATGCCCAACAACCTGATGAGCGCCGACAAGCCTCTTTCCCACGCCGCGCCCGACTCGGTGAGTCGGCTTTTGCCCTTAGTCTCCTCTTGGATACCGCTTTTCACGAGAAGTCTACCAGACCCTTGTCGCTCTTTGGCTGCAAGAATTTTGCCACAGTCTCCACTGAACTGCCCTTGGTCTCTTCTCAGATAACATTTCGCAGACCCCCCATCTGTGCCACTGTTGTCAGTGTCTCGATGCCAAAAGTACGTTCAATGCCGCATGGCTGTCAGGTGCCCTTAATCTCCCCTTGAATAAAATGTATCTCCTTAATGTGGAGAGTTGAAAAGTCAATACTGGAGAGCCTGCACCGCTCTTATCAATGCTAGCCTTTTCTGACCAAAGAGTTTGGCAAAATGTCACTGTTGCCCTTAGTCTCATCATGGATAAAGTATGTCTCCTTGGAGAAGAATGTCCTTTGTTTTGAAAAGTGTGCCTTGTCCTGACCTGGGTTTTCCCTGCCCATCTTTGCAGATAGCTCACCCTTCTGTCAACGAGCCGTCGCATGGCACGTTGCAGCAGAGCATACACGGCTCGCCGCATGCGGGCGGCCAGTCGGGGCAGCAGCAGCAGCAGCAGCTCCACCACGGCGGACCGCCGGCCCCCTCGCGGCAACCCCCGCCGCCGCCGCCGCCGCCTCCTTCTTCTCAGCAGCAGCAGCAGCAGCCCGGTCCGAACAGCCATCCCCACGGCGACCTGAGCTTCAACACCTCCAGCGGTTTGGACAGCCAAGCCGGCTCAGACATGCCAGAACCTTCTTTAGACGTGAGTACCACCGGCAAGTAGAAGCCGTTTTAGTCGAGGCCCGTGGATGGATAGAGAGTGACTGACAGATGGAGAGAAGCATTTCTGCATGATAGAGAGTCAGATGCGCTTGTCAAACAATGTGATGGTGACTTGAGCTCGACCGTTCTATCGCCGTGGCCTTCCCGGGTTGGACGCTTTGTACCTTTTCCTCTTCATCGAAGATGGCATCCTGCACAGACCACTTAAAACCAGTCAAGACCGTGGCGTTAGAAAAATTGTTTAGGCTTAGTCCCAGGTGTCCAACTGCGGTTCTCGAGGGCCACTATCCTGCATGTTTTACATTTAGAGCTCCTGATCGTTTCAGTTCGGTGTGTTGGAGGAGGGAAACATCTCAAACGTGCAGGATAGCGGCCCGCCAGGACCGCAGTTGGACACCTTTGGGCTCGGACAGTAGGGTGTCATTGGAAAACTTTGGTGTGCGTTTGATAAGGCTCCGTGGACCCGTGCGTCAATCTTCCTGCTGCCATGTAAACGCTCTTAACTGGGGAAATGCAGACTTGTGCCGCTTTCAAGTCAAAGCAACCGGCAGAAGTTGGACTGGAACCTTTCAAATGGATGGATAGCTAGATTGATGATCCATCCATGTATCTCTCTCTGCTGCTTATAAACAGCCTACTAGAGCATCTGAGCTTTATTTGGGGCTAATCAGATGTTCGTCAGATGTTGGCAGGCGTGTGTTGAAATGTGAGCACAGCTGCTAACCGCACTTCTAAGAGGGTGTGTGCACTTTTGCAAACACATGATCTCCATTGTGCCTTTTCTCTTTGTCTCCTCGTCGTTGTGCCGCCGCAGCTTCTTCCGGAGCTGGCCAACCCGGACGAGCTGCTGTCCTACTTGGACCCTCCGGACCTCCCCAGCAATAGCAACGACGACCTCCTGTCGCTTTTCGAAAACAACTGACCAGGCTCGACCTGGACAAAAACAAAAACAAAAACCCGAAAGGCTCCGTACTTGACAAACACAACAAAGATGCACTCCCCTTCTCTTCTTCCTCTTGTAGAGCTTTGCTTCAGAAAGGACGTTAAAAAAAAACACACGTAAAACGACTCGTCGGGAGGCAACTTGAACTGTGCAGCTATTTTTGACACGTCCACTTTGTAGCATTCACAATCATCATCGTCATCATCATCATCGGAGATTGACACGCATCGTTTCAAAAGCACATCATTCATTTTTCCCTTCCAAAGTCAAAAGGTCTCCAAAAGTGAAGCACTGACGATACCTTTAAGTATTCCGGGGGGGGGTTTCACGTTCAGTTTTTCAGTTTGTTTTTTTTCCCCAGTTTTTCAAGTTTTGTATTCATTTCAGATGGCTGTAAAGACAAAGTCTTTTTCTACACACACTTAAGACCAAAATTGTTGACACTAGATTAGCAACTTCTGCTCCACAATCTCCCAAGTTGCAGCAGCGGCCCTTAGTCTCCTCCTGGATAAAATGCATCTTCTTACTGTGGAGAATTTGCTTCTTTTTTTTTTTTAATCACGTAAACTCCAAATTTGTCCAGGTTGTTAATCATTTTACACTTGGAGAATCACTCTCAATAATGTTTACTTGCATCTAAAATGAATAGAAGCAAGAATTTTTCACAGCGTAGTTGAAGTGCCCCTTCCTTCTCCCTGTCAGCCTTCTAAATGATGTGCAAAGTGTGCCAAGCTAACGCGTTACGCGTCTCTTGGATTAATTGCAACACTAACATGCTGAAATTGCTCAGTGCATCGATTAACTGGATTTTTCTTTTGTTTGTTTGTTTGCTTGTTGTTGCTGCCTAATTGAAGCATTTTTGGAAACTGCTCACCGAAGTGGGAAGGGCAGGAATGAAGTGAAGTGTGTATGTGTGTGTGTGGGGGGGGGGGGGGGGGGTTGCTTGCGTGTGTGTGTGTGTGTGTGTAAAGGCCGCATTTGTGCCACCTTTTCTTGACTGTGTCTGTCTGAAGCAGAAGAGTGCTGTTCAAGTATGCAAATGTATTATTTTCTAAGAAATGCTATCGTGGTTGTAAATATCATTGTGAATATTTTTCTATCATGTCGATGATGAAACAAACAAAAAAAAAAGATTGTCTGTCATCCTCACGTTAACCACGCGTGGCCGCCCAAAGTTTCTCCTAAGTTATTTCCTGTCTGTTTGACCTTACAGCGACATCATTCTTTATTTTGATTTTTGTAAAGCAAACACAGAAGCCTGTCAGAGATACCGAGTGAACTCTTTTTTAAATTCTTTTTTTAATTTTGCTGGTCTTCAGTGTAATACCAAATGTTGTCAATACAGTGGTATATGAAGGATGTGACAGAGATATATTTGAAAGAAATCATTTAAAACATCATCCTTTAAAAAACAAAACAAAAAAAAGCGTTTGAGATCAGCCTGTCTTTTTAATTATTGTTTTCATGACATTTCTGGGTTGCCTGTTTTTTTTAATGTATTATGCACATTTTTTTTAATTAATCTGTAATTCTAGAAATTCAATATCTCACTATAGGCTTTTTTTTAATTATTATTATTGTTACCATTTTTGTTGCAATATAATTTTTTCCCTCCCATTTTTGGGGGATAATTTATTTTGTACTTACACACTTTTTGTTTGTTTTTTGTGTTTTATGTGCTTGCTGGCCTTCAATGTAATGTGAATATCATCGTTGTTAATACGATGGTATTTTAAAGAACATATTTTAAAGAAATTCATGGTATTGTTTATATTGTTTGACATAAAAAAAACCTCTTTTTTATTATACACATTTCACCCCTTAGTCTTTTTTTGTAATTTATTTTTTTTTTTACTTTTTTTAATTCATCTGTAAGGCTAGAAAGCAATTTTCTCTCACTGTAGCCTCCCTAACTTTCTTTTAAGATGTCATTTAAATCACTTCTTCCAGTTCAGCACACTGACAAAAAATGACTACACTGCCACATCTTTTTTTTTTTTTTTTTTTTTAATATTTATATATACTGTTTGAATGGAACCATTGGATGAATTCATGTTTATTTCTTGCATACAGGTGAGCCACTTTTGTGTACCCTCAATCTGTAGTTGCACAATCACATGAAAGGATCTTGTTTTGGAAAAAAAAAAAAAAACAAACTACAAAAAAAAATGAAGGCCTGGAAATAATGTCCAGGGCAAAGCGAGGTCACGTGTCCTAAGGATGTCTGTATATATGTAAATGAATAGAGAGACATGTGAACAGAAATGTATTCATACATCCCTGGGAATGTGCATTGTTTCCTCCGAATAATAAAAAAGCTTGCAACCCCTCTACTGGAAGTGGAAAATTGTTAGTTTGATTCATTTTTGGGACTGTCCGTGTTATAATAAATGTTCTTGTCTGTCGCTTGTATACTAAAGCAAAAAAGCAAAAACAAGTGGTCCAGAAGATTCTAAGTAAATCCACATTTTTTACACCATGGACATGCCACGGTCTGTGTTTGTACATTGTATTATGTACAATAATTTCATACTGATTGGAAAATGTTTTTTTTTTTTTTTTTTTTTTTTAAGTCTTGCAAAGCTGTGTGTAGTTAGACCTTGTGTCACCCTCATATTTATCTAATAAATATGTATTCAGATCATACCCAGTCATTTTTTGAACTTATTTTGCCAATATGTTTTATTTTTCGGATAAAGTCATAAACAAACAATGGCTATCATTGTGTTTACAAGCTAAGCGTTAACAAAATTAATCCAATTTGAGTGAGAAGATATTTTGGAAACATTAGTAACATTTTTGTAAATTTCCCTTGTTTTTTTTCAGATTAAGTAACATCATTTTGGCTGTTACGACTTGTCATGAACTTTTGTTGGAAATGTTACATTATGGACATGATGTTATCAAATCAATATTCTTAATTTTTTTAGTTTTTTAATCAATATATATATATATAATAATAGTTTGCATTAATGCTCCCCCCAAAAATAGAAAGCCAAGTTTGAAAGAATATTAAAAAAGAAAGAAAGAAATGTCTCTTGACAACAATAGTTTTTTTTTTTTTACTACTACAGCAGTTGGAGTCGTTAGCGCGTGTTCAGTGTGATCTCGCGATGTTTAATCACGAGCGCGAGCTACCATGTTTACTTCCGGGTTTTTGGGCATGTGTTTCCTGGTTCCGCTTACGTACGGAAGAGCAGCGTGACTTTGGTAGGCGAGTGAGTGACGTGCGGCAGTTCGCTACTCTTGTGAGGCAAATTTCAAAAAGTTTTCTTTTCGAAGGTGAAATGATGCTACTATCGAACCGTGTGAAACTGTGTTCGCTGGCGTTCACGGCCGCCAGACTGTGCAGCAGCGGCCCGGCGGCTGCGAACAGCAACCCGACGGTCTACTTCGAAATTTCGGCCGATAACGAGCCGCTCGGCCGGGTAACCTTCGAGGTGAGGACACATTGAAGAGGACAACAACAACAACAACAAAACACTCCTCAAAAGAATACCCGACCTTGATTTGACTTTGAAGACGCGTTTAATATTGTGTCACAATTGGACTAACGAGTGCTGTTTCCCCCCTTGTTGCGGTTGGTCGCTTTTGGTTTGGCAAGCTGAACGCTGAAGTGGTGCCAAAAACCGCAGGTAAGCAAACTCGTGTTTTAAGGTGGCTCGCGGCTTCATCATGTTAGCACGCGGCAATCAACAGCAAAAGTGCAATGCATCACATGTGGCCCCAAAAGTATTTTTGAAGTCATGATCGTGTTTTTGTAGCGCATCGTTTTTTTTAGATTTTGGCGTTTTGAAGTTTGACCTCTAAAAGTTATTTAACCATGCTTTGCTTGTCATTTATGGCTACTTTTAGGGCGTTTCGGAAAAAAAATACTCCTGTCCTAACCCCCATTCCTAAGGCCTAAATAAAAGACTCAAATGCCATGCTCCAGACTGCCCCTAAATTGTGACATTTTGCCCCTAAAATTTGAGACAGTGCAACTCCAATTTGCATGCAGGCTTTTAAAAAATTTAATCATTTCTATTCTTGAATATGTTTTGTTGCTGACAAATTTCAGTCCATATGTTAATAATTTAGTGAAAATGAGTGTCGTGAATATAATTTTTGTAAGTCAATTTACAGTGTAGCCTTAAATCTTATGCTTGCGCCTCTAAAATTTCAGGTTACGGGCCACTGTGCTAGTTAAAAAAAAAGAAAAAAAAGAAGCTAGTCTAGAGCCCTGATATTACATATGTGTTATGAGAAAAATCCTAAAATTGCAACTTAGTATTTGTATTATGTCTCAAAGGAAAACATTTTTTTCTAGTTGGCTTTTTAAAAATAACATTCTTGCATCTAATATTCTGACTTTATCATACTGCAAAAACATTTCCTCCTTGTAAAATTGTGACTATTTGGTCATACATTTCCTTGTGACTTTCCAACTTTATTCTGGTAATTGTCCTTTTTTCCTTTCAGTGTGACCTTTAAGCAATTTTTGTGGTGATGTTTGATAACATATCCATGTTACAAGTTCTATAAAAAAAAATGCCATTCAAATGTATGAAGTTAATATTTGAACTAGCATGTTGAGCATTTTTGTCCAGCCATGTCAAATGAGTCACCCACTAGTTGTTGGAGAGAAATTGCTCATGATGGCTTTCCAGTAAGATGGGAGGATTCTTCTGCGGCCTTGCACAACATTCTTGCCTCATTTTTTTCCCTTTTCTCTTTCCGTGTGCATTCAAAGAAATAATTTTTTTTCCGGCAGAAAACTTCCGGGCCCTGTGCACGGGGGAGCACGGTTTTGGCTACAAGGGCTCCACCTTCCATCGGGTCATCCCTCAGTTCATGTGCCAGGTAACCTGCAGCATCTTGTTTTTGCTCCAAAAAATCCCCACCCAGAAGTAATCAGTCCTAAATTTGAAGGGTGGCGATTTCACCAACCACAACGGAACCGGCGGCAAGTCCATTTATGGATGGAAGTTTCCAGATGAAAACTTCAAGCTGAAGCACACTGGACCTGGTAGGATGAAGTGGCCTTGACTCTCTTGAAAGAACAGAAAAAGTTTGCACACCCCTCTTCAAATGCCTTTTTTTTTCTTATGTTAAAAACAACTAAACAAAAACATTAAACCATGCTAAATCTTTTCTTTTCTTTTTTCTTTTAAATGTGCATCATTAATGTGACCTAATGTAAATGGGTGGGGTGATTTTGGAAAGTTGCGCTGCAACAATGATAGATTGTAGATGCGCACTTCACGTTAGCTTTTTTTTTTTTTTTTTAAGTCTGAAATGTGTTGCTTCGCTCCTGCAGGAGTCTTGTCCATGGCCAACGCGGGACCCGACACCAACGGATCGCAGTTCTTCATCTGCACCAGCAAGACGGACTGGTAGGTGCTGACTGGCAAAGTGTGCCCGGTGGAATTTGCTCCATGTGTGAAGTTGCGCCGTGTCGCCGCCGCAGGCTGGACGGCCGACACGTTGTCTTCGGCAGCGTCAAGGAGGGACTGGACGTGGTGAGAAAGGTGGAGGCTTTGGGCTCGCGCTCAGGACGCACGGCCAAGAAGATCACCATCAGCGACTGCGGCCAGCTCAACTAGACGGGACGTCCGCCCGGCCCGTCATTCGCCTCTTGTCAACGGGTTCGCTTGAATGTCTCCCCATGAAATGTGAACTTGAGCCATTATGTTCATCAAAGGGGGACTTTTGTTTAAGGCAGATATGTTTTTTGTTGTTGTTTTTTTTAAAAAGTGACACAAGCAGGATGTCATGTGACTGTGTGTGTTTGAAAATGATACACATAGGGGGTGTCAACCTCATTTGAGTTGAAGGGCCACATTCCACCCTCCCCCCAATTTGATGTTAAGTGGGTCAGACCAGAAATGTTGGTGGTTTAATAAGCTAGAAATTTCTTCACAAGAAATGAACCAGAAATTTCAACCGAATTACTGTTTTTTCATTTGCACATGCAATTTACACATCAAAGTGGATCTCCAGACACTCGCTGCGTGGGCCTTTCAGCAAAATTCAAATAACTATTCAATTCTACTTCAAAATTTGCGTCATTTTCCGCAGCCATCCTAAAATATTGACCTCAACTGACTGCACACCAAATTCAAGTGGTTTGGGTTTTGTAGTATGGATTCAAAGTAGGGCCAGGGGTTGAAAGTAAGGACATGATTTTAAAATGGGGTTTGGCTTTTAAAGTCACTGGCGGAAGTAGAGGGGGGCTGCACTGCCCCCTGAAATATGCCTGGACACCCAACCCCCAGTTGCGAAGCCAGGTAATTGATGATTGATTGATTGATTTTTTTTTTTCTGGCAATTATTCTATATTTTACCCTATTCTCAATAGAGAACAGATAATGAATGTTTATCAGTGTTTTCTGAAGAATGTTTGGGGTTTGTTAAAAAAAAAATTGCAGAGCCACTGAGATTGAGCCTTGGCCAGCGCTGAAACTGAGCCGGGATCGACAAGACTGACATCAAACCCACAAAGAAATTGTAAGCTGTGCCAAAAAATGGTCGACGTAAAGAACAATTCACACTTGACTTGGACGGTGCAAGTTTACCCACACCCGACCCCTCAAAAATACTGATCAGCATAATCCATTTGGGGATACATCGAAAACAATACCAACAAATCGCAAACAAATCCTGATGGAAAGACCCAGATTCTGGTGACATCCACGTAATGACGTAATCACCGAAGCTTCACCTGACCATTGAATAACTGCACACATATAAACATTAGAGTGGTATTTGTTGTACATTTCAAAATGCATTCAGCTGGGCGGACTATAGTGCGCAACTGTGTATACAACAGTTGTATGTCAAAAATGCGATTACAATATGACAAACTCGAGACCAATAAAGTTATTAAAAAAATGTTTGTGCTGCGTTTATGACACATGGTAAATATGAATCGCCACTGTAGTATACTATTTACACTATTTGCAAGTGTGGACAGGGACATGTTCTGTGTTTATTTTGTATGTCTTTCAATGTCAAACACTAACAGTGTAGCACGGGTAAGATGACAGAGGAGGAACATATTTGACGTATTTCATCCTCCCAATTTGTGGAAAACAGCAGGCCGTTTGTGGGAATCCCAGTGGAGTGTGAACACACCACCAACGTGCAGTAGTAGCAGCGTGTTTGTTTGCTTGGCTAGCTCGTAAACCACGGCAAGTGTCAGTGAAGCCATCTCATCTAATCTTTCTGGCCGCAATGAGAACACAATAAAGCAATAAGCATTTCTCTACATTCGCGTGGGAAGCGAAGCGCTGGCAAAATGGTGAAGGATCAGTTCCGAGAGACGGACGTGGCTAAGAAAATGTGAGTAGCTAGCTAGCGTTCGTTAGCTCGCCGGCTAAAGCTAATGCCCATGACAGTTGACAATCTTTTGGGGGTTGTTTTGTTTTTTGTCTTGTTTGTGTTTGCTGCCGTGCCATTCGACCTCATAAAAGTGGACACTGGACAGCAATTCTACCAAAGGGTTTAACATTTAACATTGAAGTAGCGACTGCGCACCTACAGACTTGATCAATAGTAGATTACCACTATCACTTTATTCTCGCTTTCTCTTTTTTTATTCCAATGACATGTACTTAGGTATGCGTGTACTTGTAGCTTGAAATATTATTTGATTTACGTCAGCATTGTCAGGCAGATAAAAGTCAATGGAGGTCGAGATTTTAAATGAGAAATATTGCTAAACACAGAAACAGACAACAAATAATGATGAACGTAAAAGAATTAGAAGAAAAAATGTTAAAAAGTAATGGTCTAGTTTGCAACGGAAATATGAGCCATTGGGGAACCTGGCCATTAACAGGTGCAGAAAATGTGTTTGCCGACTGACTAATTCACATCAAATTTGGCTGAAGCGTAGAAAAGTTTATAATAAAGTTGTGCTTAAGGATTTTAAAAGTGGTCATACTCAAAAGTTTTTGAGGGGCGTTGTGCTTGATGTTTTTCGTTGCACAAAAAGTTCTGGTTTGTGAAATAAACTGCTGCATTTCTAACAACCTACTCAATACCATGCTGTTTTTTGGTTTTCTTCTTCCTGCAGAAGCCACATTTGCTTTGGCATGAAATCAGCTGATCAAATGCGTCAGCAGGCCCACATTCAGGTGGTCAGCAAGAACCTGTACAGCCAGGACACAAAACACTCGCCGCTGCCTTACGGCGTGTTGGATCACCGCATGGTGTGTAAAATGCTTATTGAAACACCAAATTGGAACCACGACATCAGTCGCGTGTTAATATAATTTCATATTTCTTGTCACACAGGGGACCAGCGAGAAAGACCGTCCGTGTTTAACGTGTGGGAAGAATCTGGCTGATTGTTTGGGACACTATGGCTACCTGGATCTGGAGCTGCCCTGTTTTCACGTCGGCTACTTCAAAGCCATCATTGGAATCTTACAGGCTAGTGCAGAGAAATAAGCAAGAAATAGTCAAATGCATGGGAAATGTTATCTAAAGAACTAATATGATGAGGACATTATACAGCTTTGGATGAAGCTTGAATACAAAATAGTATCCAAGTAAGAAAAAAAATGAAAATTGCAAATTATTATAAGAGATTGATGAAGAAAAAAAAAAGCAACATTGTTCATGTACTGAGGAGACGTGTTACTTTTCCTGCAGATGGTTTGCAAGACGTGCTCAAGCATCATGCTGAGCAAAGAGGACAAGCTGCAGTTCATGGACATGTTGAAAAGACCCAACTTGGCCTACCTGCAGAAGCGAGGGCTGAAGAAGAAGATCTCCGATAAATGCCGCAAAAGAAGCGTTTGTCTCAATTGTTCGGCGTTCAATGGTGACGCATCTCGCAAAGAATTGCTCTGTCAACACTTGTAGTTGTGGCGCTCTTACCCGTACGTCTTGGCCCGCTCCTCAGGCACGGTGAAGAAGTGCGGCCTGCTGAAGATCATCCACGAGAAGTACAAAACCACCAAGAAGGTGGTGGAGCCTTTCGTGTCCGAGTTCCTGCAGTCCTTCGACACGGCCATCGAGCACAACAAACTCATGGAGCCTCTTTTGGCGCGAGCGCAGGTCCACGCGTTCTTCCCTCACACCGACACGTGTATCAACTTGTTCTTTCCATATTGAATTGGCAAGCGAAAATCCATCAACTCCAAAGTGACTGAACAATTGATAGGAAGTACGTCGGTGTTGGCGTCTCCTCTGCAGGAAAATCTCAACCCTCTGGTGGTGCTGAACATCTTCAAGCGCATCCCGCAAGAGGACGTGCCGCTGCTGCTGATGAACCCCGAGGCGGGCAAACCGGCCGACCTCATCCTCACCCGCCTGCTGGTGCCGCCGCTCTGCATTCGGCCCTCCGTGGTCAGCGACCTCAAGTCGGGCACCAACGAGGACGACCTCACCATGAAACTCACTGAGATCATCTTCCTCAACGACGTCATCAAGAAGGTCGGAAGCCCCTCTCTCTCGCTTTTGTTAATTTTTTTCACCGTTATGCATCACATGGGGGTGGGTCACTATGACCATATATAAAGACTGTGCAATTAATCGATTTTGCTATATGGTCATGGTGAGAAAAAAAGAAATTTGGCGGCATACCTGTGCAAAAAAAAGGAGAAAACACAGAAGTTTACTGTACGTTTGCTAACCGATAGTGGCCGCATGTTGAGACGTGTGCTGCCGCCATCTAGTGGCGAAGTGTCTTAAGCTCACTTGTAAATCAAGTTGCTGCTGTACTTCAAAAACTTCCCATAAACGTCCAACATTCGACTTCCAATAAAAACGTGTGATGTGGTCATGTTTTTTTTTGTGTTTTTTTTAACACAAAGGCTTACATTTAATTGAAAGGCCCGTCAAAAAGTTGTGCTTTTTGAGTGTCTTCGCACCGAGACGTCTCAGTGGACTTGACCTCTTGACCTCTTGTCCTCCAGCATCGCATGACAGGCGCCAAGACGCAGATGATCATGGAGGACTGGGACTTCCTGCAGCTGCAGTGTGCGCTCTACATCAACAGCGAGCTGTCCGGCATCCCGCTCAACATGGCGCCCAAGAAGTGGACCAGAGGCTTTGTGCAGAGACTCAAGGGCAAGCAAGGTAAGCGGCGCACGTCTTATGAACTCGTAACCAGCGGCATTTGATTTCTAACGATGTGGTTTGCGTTTGTAGCTTCGGAGCGTTTGACTTCAATGAAATTGAAACGTTAAGCGGGCTTCAATTAGTGGCTGTATAATGACGATTTGATGTCATTTTACTGAAGACTTTGAGGAACATGAATTTGACTACGCAGCTCTCAGTGAGCCGTATGTCGCCCGTGCGACATTCACAAAACGACTCCAACACACATTTTGGTGTACGTGTATTTTGGTGCGTTACATTTGCTCCACGGACAGAAATGAAAGGAAAAGCTCGAAGAAGCGCGAGCGACGTTCTGCTGAATGTTATTCATTCAAGTGCCGCGACGACGCAGGTCGTTTCCGAGGCAACCTGTCGGGCAAGAGAGTGGACTTTTCCGGCAGGACCGTCATTTCCCCGGACCCCAACCTGAGGATCGACGAAGTGGCCGTGCCCGTGCACGTGGCCAAAATCCTGACCTATCCGGAGAGGGTAAGCGCCGCGCCCCCTGCAGATGCATTTCACTCACTTCAATCTTGTCTGTTGACCGTATGATCGTGTGACCACGTATGACCGTGAAAGGTCAACAAAGCCAACCTGGAGCTCATGAGGAAACTTGTCCGCAACGGCCCGGACGTTCACCCCGGGGCCAACTTCATCCAGAATCGCCGCAACCAAATGAAAAGGTGACGCCGGAAGTCAGCGCTCGTCGGGCAAATGGATTTCCTCCGCCGTAACCTTTGCTCCCCGGCAGGTTCTTGAAATACGGCAACCGGGAGAAGATAGCGCAGGAGCTGCGCTTCGGCGACGTGGTGGAGAGGCACATGATCGACGGCGACGTGGTCCTCTTCAACCGGCAGCCCTCGCTGCACAAGCTCAGCATCATGGCGCACATTGTGAGTTTGGCTCGTCCAGCCGATCGATTCCCGTTGGCCTCACTCCACTTGGGCCTGAACACAAAAATAGCAAATAGTCAGCAAGTAACAGAGGAGAGGTTCCCCAAAGACATCTGTGACCCAAGTGAATTTTTGTCAACGTCAAACAGCAAATATGCCGGTGGTCCACTCTATGCCACTGACGTTGATTAATATCATTTGAAAAATGTGTTTTGAGGCCTCCCGTCTAATACGCATTTCGCCCTTATGCATTCGGGTAAATGATGGCCATTCATTGTGGAAATACGCTACGGCTAACGCGACAGTGGTCGATCCATTTCGACTCTTGTATGTAAAAATGTGACTCTCGAAAAATGTCCATACAGTCAAGTTGTATGTTAGTGGTTGTGGAAGAGATGATTCGTCCAACGTTTAGTTTTAGGAGGATCAACCTGACGCTTTAGTGGCTCATCCTCACAGTTTTTCCAATCGTGCAGGCCCGAGTGAAGCCTCACAGGACTTTCCGCTTCAACGAATGCGTGTGCACGCCGTACAATGCGGATTTTGATGGCGACGAAATGAACCTTCACCTGCCTCAGACCGAGGAGGCCAAAGCCGAGGCTCTCGTCCTCATGGGGGTACGTGCGAGTGCGAGTGCTAGCCGAATTCTTTGCCGCCGTTGTCTTCAAGTGGTTCATTTCAACGCTCACTTTGTTTTTTTTACCCGCCAGACAAAAGCTAATCTTGTCACACCAAGAAACGGCGAGCCGCTGATTGCTGCTATTCAGGACTTCCTGACAGGTAATGTGGTGAATGGGTGTGGTTCTTCAACCCTTCCATCCTGTCACTGCTAGTGGTTTCTATTTCTATTTCTATTTCTATTTCTATTTCATCATTTGACATGGTGAATTCTTATGAGGATATTCTCTTTGAAACTTGACCCGCGTGTCAAATGAGCAGCGCTAATATCATGTGATTGTTTTATTCAATTTCTTTGACCTTGTTAAGTAGCATGTTTGTACCTCCTAGCGGGCTATCTGCTGACACTGAAGGACACCTTCTTTGACCGATCCAAAGCATGTCAGATCGTGGCATCCATCCTCGTCGGCAAGGATGAAAAAGTCAAGATCGCGCTTCCTCGCCCGTCTATAATGAAGGTATGCTGTATTCTCCAAAGCGGCCTTTACCTCTGCCAATTTTCCTTCTTACCCCATCTTTTTTATGTGAGATTCCAGACACGTGCGAGGGAATTTTGGGTGTTTTTAACGTCCTTTATAGTGTGCGGTGTTCCTGAAATGGCCAACACGACACGCTACACTTGAGCAAATTGAGTTTTTCCCCTCCCAGTTTTTTATACTGAATTGCCGCAGGACACAAAGTAGAAGAAAATGAAGAAGCTAGGCTTGGGCTGGGTTAGCTGCCAATTAAATTGTGGCCGCAACTTCTTTTTCCTCTCATTGTTATTTTGGGGGAAAAAAAACGTATCAGTGAGCTTCATCATTTAGCGGGCATTTCTTATTTGGATTGTTGGTCCCGAACATTTTGCGAGCAGATTGGCAAGGACAAATGGCTCTTGAGATTGGAGGACGATCGCTCGGTGAATCTTTGAGACATCAGACCGCTGGGGGCAAAAGCTGTCTTTTTTGTTGTTGTTCTTGGCTTTCTTGTCGCTACCCCAATTAATTTTCCGCGTCATGGTGTCCTCCAGCCCATGGCTCTGTGGACAGGCAAGCAGATATTCAGCCTCATCCTGAAGCCCAGCAAAGATTGTCCCGTCAAGGCCAACCTGCGGACCAAGGGCAAGCAGTACTGCGGCAAAGGCGAAGACCTGTGCCACAACGACTCGTGTAAGCACCCAAAAATGTACCGACACGCTTTCGTGGTACGGTCTCTGCCTCGCGCTATTTGAGCTCTCCCGTGAATAGCGAAAATCTGCGAGTTATTAACGTTCACACGAAAACCTTGGAATTGGAATTGCCTATAGATGCCACAAGATGGCGGCAGTGCACATTTGACTGGACTCAAATCAACCGCAGCTGCATCAAAGGGGAGTAAGTACATAAGCTGAAACTAGAAAGAAAATATCGAATCCTTTGTCCGGGAAAACATGTTGAGTGAAGTTGTTAGTAGATGAGAGAGGAAGATGTTTGAAGTCTCCGCTGAGCAGTGCGAGGGTGCCGTAATGCTAAAATTGTCATCTGATGATCTGCCGTCACTCGCGTTGGCCGCAGTGACTGAATGTAAGCAAACAACTGCAGTTTTCCACCAGCTTTTATTTTGTCCATTGGCAAGTAACTTCTGGCCCTCACGATCAATGGAAGTTGAAATATCCAGTTGCATTTTGTCCTCCCTCTGTTGCATTCATTCCAAGACCAACCCTCCTCCCTCTCCATATGTCGCTCACCAGCCGGCATGGCATGATGGACTTAACGGCTGCGAAAGAGCAGCTTTTCCTCTTCGGATCCGAGCCTTTTCTATTTGCGGTTCTGCCAATGATTTGCAGTCGTGGTGATCCACAACAGCGAGCTGATGTGCGGCAGCATGGACAAGAGCACCCTGGGCTCGGGCTCCAAGAATAACATCTTCTACATCCTGCTGAGGGACTGGGGACAGCTGGAGGCGGCAAACGCCATGTCCCGCCTGGCCCGACTGGCCCCCGTCTATCTGTGTACGTCATCGCCTCCTTCCCTGGGCTTACACGGCGTTGCCTTGCCTGATATTAAGGATGTTTTTGTTTGATGCCGTCCAGCCAACCGAGGCTTTTCCATCGGCATCGGGGACGTGACGCCCGGCCAGGGCCTGCTGAAGGCCAAGCAGGACCTGCTGGATGACGGCTACGGAAAATGCGACGAGTACATCGAAGCCCTGAAGACGGGCAAGCTGCAGCAGCAGCCCGGCTGCACGGCCGAGGAGACTTTGGAGGTACGCCACTTGCCGGGAGGCACGACGCGGCGCAACATCCAAAGTTGGACCAGTTTGTCTTTATTTACTTGCACCATTGGAATAGCGTCGTTCTTTTTGTTGCCTGCAGATGACAAAGCAAAAGCGCGTTGTGACTGACTGATTGATTGATTGATTGATTGTTTTTTTTTGTGGGCAGGCGCTTATCCTGAGGGAGCTGTCGGTCATCAGAGACCGCGCAGGCAGCGCCTGCCTCAGGGAGCTGGACAAGAGCAACAGTCCTCTCATCATGGCTCTTTGCGGCTCCAAAGGCAAGTGGCGTGCACCTTTTCGTCCCATAAAAGAGCAAAACACTACGGACAAGTGAGTGCACATAAAAACAATTTTAAAACATTGACAATTTGAAAAATAGATCAGACATTTGTGTATGGGAGGGGGTTATACGTAGTCTAGTTTGGGCAAAAAAAACGAAATGCAATGCCTTCGAGTATTCAAGTAATGTCGATTGCAGAGGTGAAGACAAAATATTGCCCAGCCTGGTTCACAGAGTGTTTGTGATGTCACTTATTCAGGAATTTTTGGGGGGCGAAGAGCTGTTAGGAATTGTTTTTGCTTTGCGTTGTTAGTCCACGTTTGACTCGGGAGTGAACTGCAAGCACCCTGCCACAAACTCACAACATCCGGCCTCTGTCAGTTCACACGGTTACCTCGCAATGAAAGTGACGTTGTTTTTTTTTGCTTGCATTTTCGGTTGTTGTTGTTTTGGTGCCGCTGTGCAATGAGCAAATGAATCTCCTAAGTCAAGGTACCTGCGTATGTACTTGACTGCGCTAAACGAAGGAAGTACCTCGTCTTCCTTTTGACTTGCGTATGCATACGCGCGCCGTTTTTCCCCAACCCTCCTTCTTTATTGTGTCCACAGGATCTTTTATTAACATCTCTCAGATGATTGCCTGCGTGGGCCAGCAGGCCATAAGTGGATCTCGAGTACCTGATGGTTTTGAAAATCGCTCCCTGCCTCACTTTGAAAAGCACTCCAAAGTAGGAGACAAATTATAAACCCCCCTTGGTGTTTGTCCTTTTTTTTCCCGCTTGTTCTCAAAGCTTTTTCATTTCGGCAGTTGCCCGCTGCGAAGGGCTTTGTGGCCGACAGCTTCTACTCCGGCCTGACTCCCACTGAGTTCTTCTTCCACACAATGGCCGGCCGCGAGGGCCTGGTCGACACAGCTGTGAAAACCGCAGAGACGGGCTACATGCAGGTAAGCTCCCGGGCCTGATTAATTACGATCACCATCTGAGAAGGGCTTCGATGGTTGACAAGGTCGGTTGAGGGACTTTCGTTTTAGGAAGCATTTGGTAAACAAACAAGTGGGTGAGCGGACGGCCCGGTCCGCTTGCATCCATAATTAAAAGTCAGTGAGACAGATGATCGGAGTGGAGTGTGTTGCGGATTTTGATGGCCCTTGTTGGCGTAGAATTGGAAATGGAGGCTGTGACAGCAGGATGGTATCAAGTACTGAACTCTGTGGGACACCTTGGGACAGGAGGAGCAGTTTTTGATGTGGTGAACTGTCGTCTGTTGTTACCTTAATCAGGAGGGGGAAACACCAGAGAAGCAGGATTTAAATTCGCCTTCACACCCCCTGTGTCCTCCCCAAAAACAAACAAAAAAAAAAAGCCTTGTCTTTTCTTTTGGACAGCGGCGTTTGGTGAAGTCCCTGGAGGATCTGTGCTCCCAGTACGACCTGACGGTGCGAAGCTCCACCGGCGACATCATCCAGTTCATCTACGGCGGCGACGGCCTGGACCCCGCCGACATGGAGGGCAAGGATGAACCGTTGGAGTTCAAGAGGGTCCTGGACAACATCCGGGTAAAAAAAAAAAACTCTTCTGGTGTCTGAGCTGACCTGTGGCCGCTCATACAACAGAATAATAACTTTGCAGGTGCAAATTACACCCGGACTAGTTACACTACAGTACATTAGTTGCATCATCAAATAGAGTGGAAAGAAGTGTTTTTTTGTTTTTTTTTTAATGCAACTTGCTTTCACCGAATCTTCCCTTTATGACTATTTGCCTTTTCTCCGTCTTCATCGACAGCTTTGTGCCCCAGAAAAGATTTCAACACCGTCTGGCTGGCATTTAAAGCCTTTGACTTGCTTGCTGCTTCAGTTTAGTTTTTTAGGAAAAAAAATTTGACTGCATGCTCATGGCGCTCAAGTGTTTGGATAGTTTCAAGCTTTAGAAGAAGAAGAAGAGAAGAATCGTCTTCATTTGACACGTGCACATGCATCCCTGAAATGTGCATTTGAGCCATAGCAGTAGTGGACACAGCAAACAAACACACACTGTTAGTGCCACACACTGGGGAGCGGTTTTGGGGTGTATGGGGGGCCTTGCTGAAGGACACCCCAGCAGTGTCTTCACCATGGATGGTCCCCACAGCGGCAGGTGACGATATGTGGCCGTGTCTCATTCCAGTCTGTGCTGGGCGTGTAAAGCAACGAACGCATTCAAACTGTCGAGTGTGCTAATGAACTTTGTGACACGCGACAAACAAAAGACTGCGACATGCAATGGCTTCCCTCCACCGAATAGACGGCAGTCTGCAAGTCGTCCTTCGCTGCCTTTTTTTTTTTTTTTTTTTCCCCCCATAAGTGGGCATAATAACGGTCATGACGGAAGTTGTTGGCTCCCCTCACGTTGCCTCTTGTGCGCCCGCAGGCGGTCCACACGTGTCCAAACGAGCCCACCCTCAGCCAGGGCGAGTTGGTTCTCGCCTCGGACGCCATCATGAAGAAAACCGACTTTGTGTGCTGCAGAGACAGCTTCTTGGAGGTACGCGCGCCGAGGCCAAGATCTGGGATAGTCTTGATAAACAATTGTCAGGATGTGCTAGCCTGTGGCTGCGGGGAAATCAAAAACAGCAAATGTACTTCTATTGCTTCACCTAGACGACAGCGCTGTGTCACGGTCTTCGCAGCACTTGACTTTTCCCGCATTTGATGCCTCTGCTCTCTTCCAATATGGATTGCATTGTTTTTTGCCTATTGAATCTCTAAAGTATTCCACGTCCAATAAAGAAAGTCCAAAGAAAAACATCCGGTGAACACTTGAGACGCTCTGTGCTGACGTCATCCTTCCATTGACCGTGTGTGCTAATTCCTTTTTGTGTAGGCGCTAACTGAGACAGGCTCAGAGAAGTACCTGGAGGTATTGTGGCTGAGCATGCCGCGACGGGAATGGAGTGCCATTGCTCTCATTCTTTTCCAATCACCACGCTGGCCTCATTTGCTCAAGCAGTCATTCTCCAAATCACTGCCGTCGCTCACTTCAGTTGTTTTCAACTTCCATTTGGTTTTCAACTGTGTGCTTCTCAACCTGGATTGAGCTGCAATTGAATTGTCGTGTGCTGTTCAACAGTAGCGCAAATGTTGCTCCCCGGCGACAAACAAAGCTGATCCCTGAAACGCATGGCTTGCCCAGCTGGCTGCTTGTGTGGCATCTTCACGACAGCATGCCGCGAGCATCGCTTTGCGCGCCACGCCACGCCACGCCTCGCCTCTCACGTCTGCTTTTTGGCCATCTGCAGGAAATTAAGAAATTCATCAAGGGCTTCTCCGAGAGGATCAAGAAGACCAGGGACAAGTACGGCATCAACGACAACGGCACCAGCGAGGTAGATGCCGCGTATGCCGGCCGAGATCGCACTGCGCTCCAGTCTTCTTATCTTTTAATTGTCATTATTGTTATTTATTTATTTATTCATTTTGGAACTTCCTTGCAGCCCAAAGTCCTCTATCAGCTGGACCGCATCACCCCCACGCAGCTGAAGAAGTTTCTGGAAACCTGCAGGGACAAATACATGAGGTGGGAAGGCCGCAGGGTCCGGCATTTGTGCGGATTGGAAGGCGTTGCTGCAGCGGTTGCGCCGTCCGCCGTCCCGCAGGGCGCAGATGGAGCCGGGCTCGGCCGTGGGCGCCCTGTGCGCCCAGAGCATCGGAGAGCCCGGCACGCAGATGACCCTCAAGACCTTCCACTTTGCCGGCGTGGCCTCCATGAACATCACTCTGGGCGTGCCTCGCATCAAGGAGATCATCAACGCCTCCAAGAACATCAGGTCGGATCGTGAGAGCGCAAAAGAATTGTCGTCCCGCTAAATGGCGCTCGCGTCTAAAATGCGTGATGATGGTGATGTTGCTTACTTGGGGGGGTGCTTTCGATGCTCCCCACTCAGCACCCCGATCATCACTGCGCATTTGGACGTGGAGGACGACGCCGACTTTGCCCGGCTGGTGAAGGGGAGGATCGAGAAAACGCTCCTGGGCGAGGTATCCCAAAGCTGACGCTCATCCCGGAGCGAAGCCACGAAATTGAAGGTAGACACTCGTGCGCAAACGCAACCAAATGGCACTTTTTTTTCCCTTTGCAGATTTCTGAATACATCGAAGAGGTTTTTCTACCAGATGACTGTTTCATCTTGGTCAAATTGTCCCTGGAGCGAATAAGGTTGCTCCGGCTGGAGGTACGACAAATACCGCCCCGTGTCCCCCCCTTGACACTATGATGTCGCAAGTCCTTCCGGGTGGCAGAAGGCCAAGAGCGGCTGTAATTGACTTTTGAAGTCCACTCGCAAATGGAGACGGTGGAAGCTCAGACATCGTAAATGAATTGACCTTGTCCAGCATCCACGCCACCCAGCCTCCTCAATGAATATTTTTTTTTTGTCAGTGAAATAGAAAAAAGACGGAAGCCTTTTCGGGAATATCCGTTTTTTTTTTTTTCTTGTTAGCCGCTCACTTGTCTGCCACCTGGACGACAGCTATGAAAAAGCCTGGTCTTGCTGCACGCTTACGAGCGCGGCGCTCTGGCGGGCCTTTGTAGGTGAACGCCGAGACCGTGCGTTACTCCATCTGCATGTCGAAGCTGCGCGTGAAGCCGGGAGACATCGCCGTGCACGGCGAGGCGGTGGTGTGCGTGTCGCCGCGGGAGAACAACAAAAGCTCCATGTACTACGTCATGCAGTCGCTGAAGGCCGAGCTGCCCAAGGTGAGAACGCGCAAGGAAAGCGCACGTCACCAAGCTGAAGGGGAAAGCGCCGCAAAAGTCACAGCATTTGGTTTCTTTATTTTTTGTAGATCCTCGCTAGCACGCTGCCCTGCAATTGACTGGTGACTAGTTGAGGCTGTATAATATGGAGTGCATTTTTTTATTTTGATCCTTCTTTAATTGAGCTTTTGCTTTGTAGAAACATGTATATTTCCATTCGTTTACACACACACGGTCGTGCGCATACGTTTACATACCCCTGCCCTAGCGCATCTTCTGAGCACGACCGTTCACGAACGTAGGCAACTACCCGCCGCCGCTACTGTGCGTCCGTCACAAATCGTCAGCAAAAGCCGCGTAGAACGGCGGGCGTGCAATGCGCTACCCGCCCGGTCTTGTTTCCTGGCCTCCAAGGTGGTGGTCCAAGGCATACCCGAGGTGGCCCGCGCCGTCATCCACATCGACGAGCAGAGCGGCAAGAACAAGTACAAGTTGCTGGTGGAGGGCGACAACTTACGGGCTGTCATGGCAACGCACGGCGTGAATGGAAGCAGGACCACGTCCAACAACACCTACGAGGTGCGAATGAAAGGAAGGCGACACCTTGCGCCTCTTTTGCTTTATGCCAGACTTGCGCGGATGACTGCGGCCCTTCACCGTTGAGCCCGATGTCATGACGGAGCTTTGATTCCACACAGGTGGAGAAGACGCTGGGCATCGAGGCGGCCAGGTCCACAATCGTCAACGAGATTCAGTACACCATGGTCAACCACGGGATGAGCATCGACCGGCGCCACGTCATGCTTCTGGCCGACCTCATGTCCTACAAGGTGCCGGCTGCTGTCGCCGTCCGCGGCTTAGGGCTGAGCCGCTCAGCCATAAAATGCCCTCGCTTGCGCCAACTCATTTACGCTCACAATTTGGAACGAGTTCACATTTTTCACCATCAAGACAGTGAGCAAAATAAAAAAAACGGCACGTCCATAGGGTGTTGCAAGCAAATGCTTTCCGCAAAATGAAAATCTATCCAAAATTAGATTTTAAAGCCCTGTTGTGTTGCATTAGCATACTAATCGACTCTCCCCCCCCCCCCCCCCCCCCCCAAAAATAGGGCGAGATACTTGGAATCACCAGGTTCGGCTTGGCCAAAATGAAGGAGAGCGTCCTCATGCTGGCGTCCTTCGAGAAAACGGCCGACCACCTCTTTGACGCCGCCTACTTTGGCCAGAAGGACTCGGTCTGCGGTAGGTCCACGCTCCATCTATTCCTTTTCAGCCCTCCGTGGTGAACTAATGCACGGGGGAGACTTTCAGCTTTGATCGCCAATGCAGCTGCTTCCCTGCTATTTATTGATCATTGAAAAGCAGCGGGATGAATCCTCAAGTCTTTCATCCAACCCGACCCGAACGTGATTGATCAAGCGTTCCCACCTTCCAAAGTGACAAAATGGAAAAGGAAAATGCTCATGAAGTGTAAACAGTTGCAGGGATGAAAACCATGTGTTCCAAGACGTCCGGTTGTAATTGGCCGCAAAAGATTTGTGACTAAAATATGAATAAGTGAGAGTTGGGTTCATGATTGTTCATTTGTCCCATTACTTTTGGTCGCTGAAAAAGTAGGAGGCGCATTTGCAATTCCTACACCGACCGCTCACCTGATGCCGACGCAAAGACCCTCAAATGAAAGCTGAGACTTTGCGGTTGAAGCACGTTATTAATTTCCTTTCAAATCCCTTTTGGTGGCGTTTAATGGTGAAATGCAATTGCTCGTCAATCACCAGTACGTCTTCCCCTTTGCAGGCGTGTCCGAGTGCATCATCATGGGCATTCCGATGAACATCGGCACGGGCCTTTTTAAACTGCTGCACAAGGCGGACAGGGCCCCCTGCCCGGCAAAAAGGCCTCTGCTGTTTGACAATGCCGACTTTCACATACCTCTGGTCACGTAACGGCCGGGCAAGGAAGGAAGGAAGCAAGGAAGACCGAGCGACCAAACGACCTCTGATGCCCATTTGTAAGTGCCTGCTCATGTCACATCATTTCTTACGAGGTGCTCGGACATTTGAGAGAGATGACATCATGTCGCTTTATCGTTTTGGTTTTTCCCCTCAATGCTTGGACACTAGAAAAAAAGCCTTTTGGCTTCTGTTTGTAATGTTCATTGGAACTTGCACAGTTGAATGGCCACAACAACCAAACAAGTGCCTAAAGAAGGGCCCCCCCCACCCCCGCCCGCAGGGTCGATGCCAACATCCAATGGGAATCGCCATTGACGTGCTAGCAATGAGCATCGATGGTTGCATTTTAGAGCAACGGATGAATGGCATTTCCATTCTTTTTGTTTGGGAAAGAGGAGTGTTTTGAGTTCCGAGCGCAGGGACGGAATGAAATGGTGCTCATATTTCAAGGCACCGCTGTGGTTCTCCTTGATTGTTTCGATTTATTCTCTAGCTGTTTCCTTGTACTTGAATGAGTGATGAGCATCGTGAAATGGAATCGGTTCTCTCAACGTTATTGTCCACGGGGAAGTTTGTGTTCAAAAGAAACAAAGAAATTCATTCAACTTTGGAGGTTCCACTGCACACTAAAACCTCGAATGATTGTCTTCATCTTTTTTATTTAGATTTCCAAAAGCCCATTTGTGTCATGTAAATAAATAAAGCACTGTCAGAAACACACTGGACACGCGCTTTTGGCTTCCTTACCGGCCCTTCATTCCACCAGAACCTTGACGTTGAGTCGCAGCTGCAGTTAGCCACGCCTCCATCTGCTTGCAAATACAACCAACGCAAAGTTGGTCCTCGGCGCATGTGAGCTGTAATATCGTTGGCTCACTTGAGTTCATTTCAGCTTTAGTTGATGCCTGTGATTGATTGTAAAAATGGCCATGAAAACGATACTTAGAGAATGCGTTTGGAATGAGAAGAGACTCGTTTTGCTCTGGCAACATTTTCAACGACAAAAAAACACCCCGACGGAGAACAGATCAGCTCAGTTCAGTCGGAACCAAAATGCGCAACTTTTTCCAATACCCACACGCGATAAGATCGACATACACAGTGCGTGTGTGTGTACATAAATAGATAACACCGTACCCTAAAAAATGCTTTACAAAAGACGTTCAATACCAACATCGTAAAATACATGATCAAAAGAATAGGTCAGTAATAGAATTTGAAAAAATGCAACGATAGAAGACAAGTGACACAATTAGAGAACGTCGAATGATTAAAGTGAGCTCGGAGAGATTTAAAAGCAGATAGTGTCGAGCAATAATGCGATACGAACACACACTCATAAGGAACAACAAGGTCACATTTGGACGGGAAATTGACTGCAACACCAAGCGAACAAAACAAGCGAACAAAACATGCAAACAGCTGCGGCCGTCGTTCGTCAGGCCTAGGCCTCTTTTCAATTCATTCTTTCAAACAATTGCAAAAATGTCACTTGTATTCGCCGCGGTCATTTGCAATGACAGGTTGAAAAGACCCCGTCCAAATGTCACCAACGGCCGGCTCCTCATTTCCCCGAGAGTCGGAGTTTGCGGCGAGTTCCGTTTGAACGGTGGAGAGCTTTTCGCCCACTCGTCCCAGGGAGCCGGCGCGCGCCGCCGCCGCCCGCCGCTCGGAGCCGCCGCCCGAGTCCAACTCCAGGAAGGCCTCCCCGCTCGGCGCTTTGATGAAGTGCACGGGCGGCGCCCGCACCTCCGCCCGCTGGCCGGGCCGCCGCATGCACTGCGAGAGCGCCGACACGCAGCTCTTCTTGAACTTGTCGTTCATGAAGGCGTACACCACGGGGTTGTTGAAGCTGTTGAAGAAGCCGATGGCCTGCACGACGGCCATGGTCATGTTGAGCGTCACCTCGTCGGATTTGTTCTCCAAGTCGTCTAGAGGAAGCCGCGGGACAAAGTCGTGATCGACCCTCGCGGGGACACGGACGGCGGACGCTCACGCTGCGACTTACAGTATTCGAAGAGCATGTGGACTGTGTGGAAAGGCGCCCAGCACACGGTGAAGAGCAGCACAATAATGATCATCATCTTGACAGCTCTCTTCTTTTTCCTGCGGCGGACAAACTCAAAAGTTGGCCCTTTGATCGGGGCTTTTGCACACACTATTCTGATAAATGACGACAAATCAACTTGGTCCAAAGTTGTCCGAAAAAATTCTTTCAGACGTGTTGGAAACCCTCCTAACAAAACGATACATTTTCCCGAAGTTACTCGCGCCCTTTAATATCCCTGATTTGGATCTTCGAGTTTTGTGCTTTGGAGTTGAACATCCTTTCTTTCACTAGATCCAAATGGATTCTAGAATTGTCTTTTTGGATAAACCCCCCAAAAAAGAACAAATCTTTTGGGTGGCGTCATGAGCGACCCAAAGCTTCCGGTTCCCTTAGTATCCCTGATTTGGATCATCAAGTTGGAAAACGAAGAAAAAAACATTTTAGTGGAGGTCTGGAGCTACTCCAGAGCTAACAGCCGATTTCCATCGTCTTCAATTTCACAGACCAAAACGATACACTTGAAAGCCTTTGAATGAGGTCACAAACTATCCCAAGCAACTCTCGTGATTTGCAACACTTTGCAACAGAGCCAGATGGATGGCTTTCCCGTTGTAACGATACAAATGAAGACAAAGTCTTGGGGTGGACGGCTTGAGCTACCCAAAGCGATCCGGTGGCTTAGTTGACCTGCGTTAAAGGCTCAAGTTCAGTGCTCGGGACTTGAAAATCCCTGCTTCTACATCAGAGCGGATTCTTCCGTCGTCAACTCAATGCGGCCAGAGGGAGACGAACGAAGGAAAACCTCTTTTGTCACGAGCTACCTAACGCTATCGGCTCCCTTGATTAACATCTCTGATTTCCTTTTGAGACATTTCTTTGAAGGTTGGAAATCGGGTCTTTTTCCCGAAACCTCCTTCTGTCTTTGCGCGTCGCCTCCAAAAGGACCTCGTCCTTTCTCGGAGACGGACGGGTCACTCGAATCCAGAGCTTTTTATTTTTTCTTTGGAGATGACACCAAGGCCGCGTCATTCCTACCTGTCCATCTTGACGAGCTCCCGTTGATTCATGGCGTTGAGGACGGACGAGTCGCCCACCCTCTTGCGTATCCACAGCTCAAAGGCGATGCGGGTGTAGAGGAAGAGCATGGCGGCCAGCGGGAGCAGGAACAGGGCCACCATGATGAAGGTGGTGTACGCCTGCCGGTCGCTCAGCGAGCGCCACATCTCCTGGCAGCACACGTGGTGGTGGTCGTACACAAAGTCGTACTTGACCTGAGCCGGCCGGGGAAGGCACAGATGAGGCTTTTGCGACCGCAGGCCGACGGAGGAGCCTTTTTGCGTTCGGGCGCGTGACTCACTTTGAGCTGCTGCACAAACAACATGGGCGAGCCCACGATCAGCGAGGCCGTCCACACCAGCCCTGCGACAAGCATTCGCACCGTCACCGAAGACCATTTTGCGTCAAATCGCATCGAAGCCAAGTGCACATTTCTTATTGATTGTACACAACGTAGCCACGCGGCGGTGGAGGATTGGAAATGATCACGATATTTTTGTTTTTCCATATCGTCATTATTATCACCATTTTTCAATCTCATATTTAAACGGCTACTTTTAAAGCATCTGTTCTTGAAACTAAACAAACTAGAGAATACCTCAAAGTACAAGATGAGCATATTAAAAAAAATATATATATATATATACTTAACATTAGAACAGGGGAACGTCTCGGCTTTCAATAAAATACCGTCCGAGACGGAAAGAGCAACTTTTTGAAATCGGCAACGGTGAATACCCAGCATCTTGTACGCTCTCTTGGACGTGGACTGTCGCCTCATTCGAAGCGGGAAAACGATGCCCAGGTATCTCTCGATGGCGATGCACGTCATGGTGAGGATGCCCGTCACCACCGCCGTGGTCTGCACAAAGGGAACCGTCTTGCAGACCAGCACGCCTGCAAAAAAAAAAAAAAAAAAAAAAAAAAAGCCGTCGCGGCGTCGCGCCTCACATCACTCGAGCCACGTCTGTCGGCGGTTCACGTCACTTCGCGCCTTGGAAATTGCTCGGCTCCTTAGTGAGCGCTAATGGGCCCCATGCAACGCCGCCGCTGCTCTATTTTTAGTCCTGTGCGGGCCAGGCGGTACGTGAGGGAAAATGTCGCTGATCTGATCATATGGCAGCGCCTGTGATGTCAGTGCGGTTGACATTTGCGTTGGACTGCCAGGACATGACTGTATTGTGGATTTTGAACGATAGCCGGCAATTTGAAATCAAGAGCTTTTGGCCGCTTGCGAGACATTTGCACAGGAAACCGGGATGGCGTCAAAAAGTTGCTAAGTGACAAAAGGACAAGTTTAATTACATTTATGAATAGTCAACCCAAACTTTTTTTTTTATGTTGAATATTTTCTACGCAGGCCCACTATTTAAAAACAAGGCATTCTGATTAATATTGTGTTTGCGGAAAATGACATTACAGTCGCACAGGGCTCAGATAACGACCAATCATGACTCGGCTTCAGAAAACAGCTGAGCCGAGAAGTCATTTTCAGTGGACAGAAGTGACAAAATGGCCGCCCCCTCGGATGGCTAAAAACCGGTGCATTTTGCTGCTCAACTCATATTTCATATTAATCATATTGCCTTGTTTCAACTAGTGAGCCTGCATAGAACATATTCTTGAAAAAAAATGTTTGGGTTGACTTCCGCTTTAAATTCAGTCAGGACTTTTTGTTGCCGTTTTAATTTGAACCACTTTCAATGTATGCCTCTGGGACTTCAAGTGGGGAATTGTTTGAAATGTGAGTTAATACATTTTATTTTGTTGTAAAATACGGGCTTTTCAATGTAAAACTAAAATAACTCACTTAATTGAACAATGTTCACGGAAAAGCGCATAACTGCAAATTTACTTTAAAAAAAATATATATGTATGATTTTACATTTATGATTCTTTTACATATAAAAAAAAACGAAACACAAACGACTTTGTATTTGTATAGTTTTATATGCTTTATAGGTTAAGTGAATACTTGATGTTTTTGTTTATTTTTCAACATATTTTTCATTGCAAGTAAAATCGACAAAATACATCATTTGAAACCACTTTTCACAAAAATCCTGCATCTGATAACTTGAGGATTTTGGAGATAAGTGCTTTCAATGTAAAAGTAATGACGTAAGACAGTGAAATAACTATACTCCAAAAAAGGTGTGTCGAATTTACTCAATTTGAGCTTGATAACTGGCTGCATACAATAGAATCATCTGGATTTAGATCGATTTTTTGGAAGTAGATATACAAAAACATTCGGGATCCAGATGATTTTATTTTTTGTGCAACCACTTGAAATAAAAATGAGTAAATTCAACACACTATTGTTTATTTTCCACAGTAACAACTATGAGCATCTTTTAATGAAAAGCATTGGAAAAATAAATACACAATTTCATATTCAGGATTAATAATCATTTTCAAAGTAAAATATTGAAATATTTCTTGAGACTATAAAACACTTTAGAATGAAAAAAAAATCCCAAATTGAATCATTGATGATTAGAGCGACATCATTTGTTTCGCGTGTACGGTAGGTTTACATTTTTGAAAGATTTTTTTCTAAAGTTGACTGAAGATTAGTTTTTTTTTTTTTTTTTTTTTGTTTCTCCATTCATTTGGATTTTTTTTTTTCATGGAAAATTTTGCAGATACATGCTTGATATCGTAAAAGTCGACTAGGTGCGCAAGTAAGCCCGAAGAAAAGTCACCTGAAGCACTTTTGAAAGAGAGTCGTGGCACTTTTATTGTTGTTCTCCCAACATTTGCGGACGTGCAGCCGAACGAACGGCATCGAATGAAGGCTCGACTGACCTCCGACCCACTGCGAGGTGATGTTCTGCAGCAGCGTGAAGGGCACGCAGAAGAAGGTGATGAGCAGGTCGCTGACGGCCAGCGAGCAGATGAACACGTCGGTGGCGGTGCGCGCGGCGCGCTTCTTGAGCACCACCGACAGCACCAGGCAGTTGCCGCTCAGCGCCAGCGCGAAGATGAGCGCGTAGATCACCACGAACGCCGTCTTGGCGCCGCGCGGCAGCTCCGCCACGTACACCAGCGGCGGGATCTTGTACGTGCTGATGAACTCCTGCCGGCTCAGGTTGTAGTAGCGCAGCGTCTCGCGCAGCACCTCCGGCGTGATCCTGCCCGCCGCCGCCGCCGACGACGACGGCGACGGCGGCCAGGGCTCCGCGGACGGAGCCGACATCGTCGCCTCCTCCTCACCACGCGTCGGCGCTTGGCTGCCCGCCTTCGCCGAGCCCCGCTGGAGGGGGCGACGGAGGAGGAGGAAGAGGAGGGCGCTTGCGCCGCTCCTTCTAACCCCCCCCCCGCCCCCCATTCACGCTTCAGCAGAAATACTGATACGAAATGTTGGAGTATTGAATCAAATCAAGGCTTTTAAGCGAAATGCACAAACTCTTTAAAAAAAAAAAAAAGAACAAATATGACCAGATTTGTTTCCCCCCAGAGGCGGCAATTAAGTACAAGTACTGATACTAAACGAGTCTGGTACCGAATCAACTCTTTCACAAGTGAAAAGTACAAGTCTTAAAATTGACTCAAGTACAAAAACGATCACAATTCTTTTTCAGAGCTGGCTACGGCAAAAGTACTTGTTCTGCGTACTTGAGTACAAGTGGTAAAAGCGGATTCTGATTCAACTCCTGTGCTTAATTGAATTGATTCCAGGATCCTTATTTTTCCAAATTGAAAGCAGGCCAAGTGTAGGGTGTGAAACAAGTGAGAAACTCACCCATGCACCACCATTTTGTGACTTTAGTGGCAACTTGTAGGACAGGCCACCGACTTGACCTCAAGTAAGTGCAGCCTCTGCGAGGCCAAATGGCCCTGATCACGTGCAGCCCACTTCTGCCTTGTTCCCCCTCCTCCTCCTCCTCCTCCTCCTCCTCCCCCCTCCTCCCCCTCCTCCTCCTCCCCCTCCTCCTCCTCCTCCTTCCCGCTCCTCCTCACCCCTCCCTTCCCCTTTTGCTCCTGCTGACTGACATCACCGTCGTCCGCCATCAACTGACTCACTTTGCAAAGAGAACACTTCAAGTGAGTGCGTTCTTTTCCCAATTTCGTCTTTGCGCCGCACAATGTCGCCTCGCAGCGCAGGCAAATGCAATTCGTTTGCTGGCGTTTGGAGCCGCAACCAAAGCGACGTGGTGCGCGCAGGCCATTAGGAGCATTGTGCATTGTTTGCCTGCCTGCTTGGTGTCAATGAAGTGGTTGCGAGGTTACATCACGTGCCCGCTTTGCTCTGGTTTCTTAGCGACCGCCACAACTTCTTACAGCGCCAATCAGTTGTCCAAGTTGCTGGTGCGTCCTTGTTTGTTTTTGCCACTACGACGCGGATTCCAAAGCGTCTCCAGGCTTCTTCCTGCTCGTGTCTTTCCCCCAAAATGTCCGGACGGTGGCCGAGCGGGGGTCCCGGCCGGCTCCCCCTGGAACCGAGCGAGGCGCCGATGACGGCGGGCGCGCCGAGGTTCGGGGCCCTCAGCCGCCACTCCTTCTTCTCCAGGCACAACCCGCACCCCCATCGCGTCAGGCACATTCAAGGTGAGCGAGCAGGCGAGCGGGCGAGCGGGCGGGCGAGCGGGCGGGCGAGCGGGCGGGCGAGCGGGCGGGCGAGCGGGCGGGCGAGCGAGCGAGCGGGCGGGCGAGCGGGCGGGCGAGCGAGCGAGCGAGCGGGCGAGCGAGCGAGCGAGCGGGCGAGCGCCGCCCAAACGGGGGCGCAGAGTCGTCGTTTTGCAACGGGTTGGGCTCACTCCCTTCAAGTCCCTTCTTGTCATCGTACGTACGCCGGCATATCGCTGGCACACCAGGAAAAGAACAAAATCAATATGTCATAACATGATCCTTTTCACATTTTGATATGACAACTCGCACTCCCTTCCAAAAGTTTTGGAACAGCAAAGTCAATGTATACTGAAGACATTTGGGCTTCAAGACAAATATGAGACCAAAGTTCATCATTTTGGGTATTTCCATCCAGATCAGGAGAAGTTTCATCCTAACGCAAGGGATTTGCAGGGGCGCGTCTTACCCTGAGCAAATCGGTCATCCCACTTGAACGTTTGACCTCCTGAGGAGGAGATTGAAGGCAGGAAGCCCTCCGAACAAAGTGCGGTGACGCCCTGGAAAAACATTTCCAAAAAGCAAGCCACTGTCCACTCAAGTCAGGCAAGTTTTTCCACTTCAAGCTCTTTTGGTAATGTCCGTCCCAACACTTTTGCTCACTTGAAAACAAACAAAGAAAAGCCGCACTCTCCAGAAGTGTTGAACACGTGTAAATAGCAAATCAAAGGTGGAATTGTCAACTTTTGTCTCCTCCTCCTCATCTTTTGCTTGGCAACCCAAATGTCGTCAGTACAAAGCACCTGACTTTGCTGTCGCAATACTTATTTTATTTCATTTGTTTGCACCAAGCAACCTCAAATGTTTCTATAGTGTCATGACTGTCTTTTATTCTTTTTTTTTCATTCTCGTACAGTAGCACAATTTTCAGTAGCAGGAGCTTCCATTTCCTAAATTAGGAGTGGCCAAACTTTTTGGACCTAAAAGCTGCTTGGATGAATCAATGATTCAAATCATTTTTAGTTGCGAGATTGCAACATGAAAGACGGAACAAGCAAATGATTGATGCATGTTGTGATTTAGTTTTATGCTTGATTTGTTTTTTTTTGTTTTTTATGATTACATGTGTTTTTTTAAAATGATTTATTGATTGAACTGAAATGGCATTTGTGAAATGAAGTCCAACACCGTTTTGCCGTTCCCACGGCGACTGACGGATTGATATTTCTGAAGCCGCGCGCTGCGGCAGACCGGAAATGAAAGTCAAAGTGATGACGGCACGATTGCGCGGGTCCAAACGTTTGTCCTGGCAAGTCACGTCGTCCGCGTTTCAGGACTGAACGGCGGACCCGTTTGCACGGTGAGAGACGACTGGTTGGTCAGCTCCTGGTTGTTTCCGCAGCCGCTTCTCAAGAGTCCCGACCGCGCGTTGGCCGACGCGCCGGCGTTGCCTTTGACGCCGCATCAAGCTCAGTCTGGTAGCAAAGCGGCTCATTGCAACCAAAAGTTTTGCCCTGTTTTTTTTTATCTGGAGCCTTTGACGAATGCCCTTCGCTTGTTTTGTTCCAGCGTTGTTTTCAGAGGCTTGGAGAGACGAACTACGGCGGCTGGCAGCCAAAGTGGGCCAAAATGAGGTACTGATGTATTACTTGCTCCCTTTCCGCTGGCTACGCTTCAGCAAGCACTTTTGGGGCCTCAAACGCCCCAAACGAGCTCCGCCCCCTTTGAAATTCAGCAAAGCAGTAAGGCTCAATTCAATGCGCTCGGAGCGCCTTAGAGGCTGTTTTCCCCTTTGCTCCCTTTTTTCTTCCGCCGGCATTTCCCACGCATGCGCGAGCAACCACTGGGAATGCGCGGCCCTCTCCCTCCCCCTGCGGCAGGCCCGGCCCACGCCAGAGCCCGTCGGACGCCGGACCCAGTACTCGGCCCAAAGCGGGCGACTCGTGCCCGCGAGCGCCAAGAGCCACCCGCGTCGACATCCTTCCCAGCGACTGGACCGGCGCGAACCTTTCCAGGATCAGGAAGTGTTGGTAAGCAGCTGAGTGGTCATCTGGCGCTTCAATCAAGAGACGGCGTTCGACATGCGAGTCGCCGCCAGAGCCGCCGCCGCCAGAGCCGCCGCCGCCAGAGCCGCCGCCAGAGCCGCCGCCACCAGAGCCGCCGCCGCCAGAGCCGCCGCCGCCAGAGCCGCCGCCGCCGCCGCCGCCACTGCCGCCTTGTTCTTCTGCCCAGGTGCTGGAGCTGCTTTGCCAGATCCTGCAGACGGATTCGTTGCAGGCGCTCCAGCGTTGGCTCCTGTTGGCCGACCACCAAGGTGACGCCAGCCTCACTCGCCGCGTCACTATGGCAACGCCAAGCCCCGGGATTCACGGTCGCGGTTGTCGAAGGGAACTCTCCAAACGGGCCTCGGCGCTTTGCCTCCTTTAGTGAACAAATTCCGATCGGGCCCAATTCAAGTCAAAGGTGATTTGCTCGGCTTTCGGCAGTTTTGAGCCGGGCTCCCCCGAACGAGCTCTTCGGCCGGCAGTTTTGGTCCCGACGTGACGAGTAAACGAGCGAGTCAAATCCCGGGGTTTGCTTTTGCCGCTTGGCCGGACTAACCGCAAATTACGCGGGTTGGTCCTCCCCTAAATGTCTTTAGTCGGACGCATCCGACGCCTTCCGCTGATTTGAATTTGCTGCGAGTGTCCGGATGCTTTTTGCCACTCAAAAGCACTCCAGCCTTTTCATTAAGCTTGACTGCTGTCGTGATGTAACTGCGTTTTCAAAGCGGATGATTTTTGTCTTGCTGTTGTGGGTCATTTGGAGACCAATTGAGTAGACTGAAACGTCTTGGACTTGAAGTGGCTCTTTGCTTCCAAAGTTGCAAAGTTGAGCGTCTGGTTGGTGTCTGCGCAGAGAAGGAGCTGGCGCTGGGCATGATCAAACAAGTGGACTTGTCGGGCCGCCGGCCGGCGAACCCGCGGCACCTTCCGCCCCTCGTGCGCGGCCCCCCGTCCTTCCACCCGCCTGGGAGGACGGCGCGGCGGTTCAGGCGAGCGGCCGCCGCGACCTTTGCGCTCGCCCGAGGTCCTCGACCTTCAGCTTGTTTTTCCCGCGCTTTCTCAGGTGGTGCCGAGCCGACGGAAGGTCTGGCGCCGACCGGCCAGGTAGGCCCCCCCCCGAAAGCTTCCTCGAGACCTCCTTGACTTTTCATTTCACTTTTTTGCCACAACGGCTCCATACACACCACGCGGTTTACGTTGGTTTTATTTCCACAAAAGACAGAGAGAGAGAGAGAGACACACACACACAAAAGGTGGGCTTTTTCACTTGGGGGTGTACTCACTATTGACTGTGTGTCATTTTGCGAGATACATAATGTGGAGGCGATTTCTAAATGATTTCTGTTTTCAATCCAACCCACAAGTTTTGCTCATATCGCCGTGTGCGAAATTTTGGGCCAAAAAGGAATGAATTGGCACGCCAAGGTCGGCCACAACGCTTGTGACGATTGTACGCGGGCGCGACGTGATCTTGCTTGCGTTTTCTCATTGGCAGAGAGCATCGGGGCCGCGCAGATTCTTGAGATCCGCGCCGAGGAGGATCAACAAGATGACCCGGACAAGACCGCAGGCCATGCGGAATGATAGCGTACGGATTTGCAAACTAGGGTTAGGGTTCCAAAGTAGGGTTTCACGCACTTGTAGCCTCCCTCTCAAGCATACTTTCTTGAAACGCATCCTTGCTATCCATCTGAAGGTTTTTCTACCGGCATGCTCCTTGTCTTCACTAATAAGACAATCGACCACACTAGAAAATGACAAAGGCGCACTAGAATCACAAATGTTCCGTACTTTCCCTACATTTCTGCAAGGAGAACTTTGGCATACAAGTAGGACAACGACGAGGGCAGCTAGTGAAGCAAAACAATGCACGAGTTGACGTCTGTGAAGGTCAACTTTTGTAGTTCCGCATTCATGCGGTTGTCTATTAGTGTCCAGTTTTGGGAGCAAAACTTTGAGCTGAAAGTAGGAAAATGAATATTCTTGAAAAAGTCAAAGATGAAATGGAATGAACGAAGCGAAGCACAATCACGATATGGACAATTTCTCAAGCTCTGTAATTTATGCAGCATTCATGTTTTATTGATGACAAGTAGCTCTTGATGTGTTTTGCAACAAGGCAGTGGGCAGTTCCTTTTTTTCTGTAGGACTTAGTGGAGCGCTTTTCTTTCATGTTCCTTATTCATGGTACTTTTCCCTGAAATGCAATATGCAATATTCATCGTGTACATGTACTTGCAATTGTGAGTTTTTTTTAGTTTTTTATAATCATGAACCACTTACTTTGATGAGTCATTTCTTTGATTGGATTTATTTCCTACGCAACGAAAAACAAGTTTTCCCTGAAAACGTTATTCCGTGTCCGTGTGACTGACGACACATGCGCTTACCTTTTTTCCCAAAAAACGAGGTAAGGGTATAGTAAGGCATTTTTTTTTTTAGAAAAAACAGGTAAGGGTATACCCTTACCATTTTTTTCCAAAAACGAGGTAAGGGTATAGTAAGGCGTTTTTTTTTAAAAACGAGGTAACGGTATACCCTTACCTTTTTTTTGTCGAAAAACGAGGTAAGGGTATATATAGTAAGGCGTTTTTTTTCCAAAAACGAGGTAAGGGTATAGTAAAGCTTTTTTTTTTTTTCAAAAAACAAGGTAAGGCTATACCCTTACCTTTTTTTTTCTAAAAACGAGGTAAGGGTATAGTAAGGCGTTTTTTTCGAAAAAAAAGTTAAGGGTATAGCCTTGCCATTTTTTTTGAAAAACGAGGTAAGGGTATAGCCTTACCATTTTTTTCTAAAAACGGGGTAAGGGTATACCCTTACCTTTTTTTTTCGAAAAATGATGTAAGGGTATACCCTTACCTTTTTTTTTTCTAAAAACGAGGTAAGGGTATAGTAAGGCGTTTTTCCCAAAAAATGAGGTAAGGGTATAGTAAGGCTTTTTTTTCCCAAAAAACGAGGTAAGGGTATAGTAAGGCGTTTTTTCGAAAAATGATTTAAGGGTATACCCTTACCTTTTTTTTAAAAAACGAGGTAAGGGTATAGTAAGGCGTTTTTTTCGAAAAACGAGGTAAGGGTATAGTAAAGTTTTTTTTTTGTTTTTTTTTTTAAATGAGGTAAGGGTATAGTAAGGCGTTTTTTTCCAAAAACGAGGTAAGGGTATACCCTTACCTTTTTTTTCGAAAAATGATGTAAGGGTATACCCTTACCTTTTTTTTCTAAAAACGAGGTAAGGGTATAGTAAGGCTTTTTTTCCCAAAAAATGAGGTAAGGGTATAGTAAGGCTTTTTTTCCCAAAAAACGAGGTAAGGGTATAGTAAGGCGTTTTTTTCGAAAAACGAGGTAAGGGTATAGTAAAGTTTTTTTTTTGTTTTTTTTTTTAAATGAGGTAAGGGTATAGTAAGGCGTTTTTTTCCAAAAACGAGGTAAGGGTATACCCTTACCTTTTTTTTCGAAAAATGATGTAAGGGTATACCCTTACCTTTTTTTTCTAAAAACGAGGTAAGGGTATAGTAAGGCTTTTTTTCCCAAAAAATGAGGTAAGGGTATAGTAAGGCTTTTTTTCCCAAAAAACGAGGTAAGGGTATAGTAAGGCGTTTTTTTCGAAAAACGAGGTAAGGGTATAGTAAAGTTTTTTTGTTTTTTTTTTAAATGAGGTAAGGGTATAGTAAGGCGTTTTTTTCCAAAAACGAGGTAAGGGTATACCCTTACCTTTTTTTTCGAAAAATGATGTAAGGGTATATACCTTACCTTTTTTTTCTAAAAACGAGGTAAGGGTATAGTAAGGCGTTTTTTTCCAAAAAGGAGGTAAGGGTATAGTAAGGCGTTTTTTTTCGAAAAACGAGGTAAGGGTATAGTAAGGCGTTTTTTTTTTTTAAAAACGAGGTAAGGGTATAGTAAGGCGTTTTTTTTCTAAAAACGAGGTAAGGGTATAGGAAGGCGTTTTTTTTTTCTAAAAACGAGGCAAGGGTATAGTAAGGCGTTTTTTTTAAAAAACGAGGTAAGGGTATAGTAAGGCGTTTTTTATAAAAAACGAGGTAAGGGTATAGTAAGGCGTTTTTATCGAAAAATGAGGTAAGGGTATAGTAAGGCGTTTTTTTTTAAAAACGAGGTAAGGGTATAGTAAGGCGTTTTTATCGAAAAATGAGGTAAGGGTATAGTAAGGCGTTTTTTTCTAAAAACGAGGCAAGGGTATAGCCTTACCTTTTTTTGAAAAAACGAGGTAAGGGTATAGTAAGGCGTTTTTTTCGAAAAACGAGGTAAGGGTATAGTAAATTTTTTTTTTTTTTTTTTTTAAATGAGGTAAGGGTATAGTAAGGCGTTTTTTTCCAAAAACGAGGTAAGGGTATAGTAAGGCGTTTTTTCGAAAAATGATATAAGGGTATACCCTTACCTTTTTTTAAAAAAACGAGGTAAGGGTATAGTAAGGCGTTTTTTTTGAAAAACGAGGTAAGGGTATAGTAAATTTTTTTTTTTTTTTTTAAATGAGGTAAGGGTATAGTAAGGCGTTTTTTTTCCAAAAACGAGGTAAGGGTATACCCTTACCTTTTTTTTCGGAAAATGATGTAAGGGTATACCCTTACCTTTTTTTTCTAAAAACGAGGTAAGGGTATAGTAAGGCGTTTTTTTCCCAAAAAATGAGGCAAGGGTATAGCCTTACCATTTATTTCCAAAAACGAGGTAAGGGTATACCCTTACCTTTTTTTTTTTCGAAAAATGATGTAAGGGTATACCCTTACCTTTTTTCCGAAAAATGATGTAAGGGTATGATAAGGCGTATTTTCAAAAAAAATTAGGTAAATGTATAGTAAGGCGTTTTTTCCCAAAAAATGAGGTAAGGGTATACCCTTACCTTTTTTTCCAAAAACGAGGTAAGGGTATACCCTTACCTTTTTTTCCAAAAACGAGGTAAGGGTATACCCTTACCTTTTTTTTTTAGAAAAACGATGTAAAACTTTCAACATTTAGTTCCTTCATATAACAACAAAAATGTTCAAACGGAGGTGGGATTTGAACCGTCAACCTTCTGGTCAACAGGGAAGGGACTCTACCAGGTGAGCTAAAGCCAGTATAATAAAGCATCGAAAGTTATTTATGTTTCACTTGTGGGATTCTGAAAATGTTCATGTATAAAAGGCATGTTTTTTTGTTTTTTGTTTTTTTTAAATAGCAGTTAAATGACAATTCATTATACGGAACAATATTAAACGTGACAATATGAGATGAACTTGAAGCTCAGCTAAAAGCAGTCTAAGGCTGGAATGAACCCTTGTCATCCATGTCACAATCCTCTGCTCTAACCACTCAACTATGGTCAACTTAGGCATTGTCTGTGGAATATATAAAAGATAAGGGTATACAAAAAACGAGGTCGGTATAGTAAGGTTTTTTTTTTTTTTTTTTTTTTTGGAAAAACGAGGGTATATATAAGGGTGTACCCTTACCTTTTTTTCGAAAAATTATGTAAGGGTATAGTAAGGAGTTTTTTTAAAAAAACGATGTAAGGGTATAGTAAGGCGTTTTTTTCGAAAAAAAAGGTAAGGGTATACCCTTACCACTTTTTTTGAAAAACGAGGTAAGGGTATAGTAAGGCGTTTTTAAAAAAAAATGAGGTAAGGGTATAGTAAGGCGTTTTTTTCGAAAAAAAAGGTAAGGGTATAGTAAGGCGTTTTTTTTCGAAAAAAAAGGTAAGGGTATAGCCTTACCATTTTTTTTGAAAAACGAGGTAAGGGTATAGTAAGGCGTTTTTTTTTTTAAAAAAACGAGGTAAGGGTATAGTAAGAAGTTTTTTTTTTTGAAAAAAAAGGTAAGGGTATAGTAAGGCGTTTTTTTCGAAAAACGAGGTAAGGCGTTTTTTTTTTTAAAAACGAGGTAAGGGTATAGTAAGGCGTTTTTTTCGAAAAATGAGGGTATAAAGGGTATACCCTTACCTTTTTGTCAAAAGACGAGGTAAGGGTATACCCTTACCTTTTTTTCGAAAAATGATGTAAGGGTATAGTAAGGAGTTTTTTTTAAAAAAACGATGTAAGGGTATAGTAAGGCGTTTTTTAAAAAAAATGAGGTAAGGGTATAGTAAGGCGTTTTTTCGAAAAAAAAGGTAAGGGTATAGTCAGGCGTTTTTTTCGAAAAAAAAGGTAAGGGTATAGCCTTACCATTTTTTTTGAAAAACGAGGTAAGGGTATAGTAAGGCGTTTTTTATAAAAAACGAGGTAAGGGTATAGTAAGGCGTTTTTATCGAAAAATGAGGTAAGGGTATAGTAAGGCGTTTTTTTTTTTAAAAACGAGGTAAGGGTATAGTAAGGCGTTTTTTTTTTGAAAAAAAAGGTAAGGGTATAGTAAGGCGTTTTTTTCGAAAAACGAGGTAAGGCGTTTTTTTTTTGATAAACGAGGTAAGGGTATAGTAAGGCGTTTTTTTTCGAAAAATGAGGGTATATAAGGGTATACCCTTACCTTTTTGTCAAAAGACGAGGTAAGGGTATACCCTTACCTTTTTTTCGAAAAATGATGTAAGGGTATAGTAAGGAGTTTTTTTTAAAAAAACAAGGTAAGGGTATAGTAAGGCGCTTTTTAAAAAAAATGAGGTAAGGGTATAGTAAGGCGTTTTTTCGAAAAAAAAGGTAAGGGTATAGTAAGGCGTTTTTTTCGAAAAAAAAGGTAAGGGTATAGCCTTACCATTTTTTTTGAAAAACGAGGTAAGGGTATAGTAAGGCGTTTTTTTTTTTAAAAAAACGAGGTAAGGGTATAGTAAGAAGTTTTTTTTTTTGAAAAAAAAGGTAAGGGTATAGTAAGGCGTTTTTTTCGAAAAACGAGGTAAGGCGTTTTTTTTTTTAAAAACGAGGTAAGGGTATAGTAAGGCGTTTTTTTCGAAAAATGAGGGTATAAAGGGTATACCCTTACCTTTTTGTCAAAAGACGAGGTAAGGGTATACCCTTACCTTTTTTTCGAAAAATGATGTAAGGGTATAGTAAGGAGTTTTTTTTAAAAAAACGATGTAAGGGTATAGTAAGGCGTTTTTTAAAAAAAATGAGGTAAGGGTATAGTAAGGCGTTTTTTCGAAAAAAAAGGTAAGGGTATAGTCAGGCGTTTTTTTCGAAAAAAAAGGTAAGGGTATAGCCTTACCATTTTTTTTGAAAAACGAGGTAAGGGTATAGTAAGGCGTTTTTTATAAAAAACGAGGTAAGGGTATAGTAAGGCGTTTTTATCGAAAAATGAGGTAAGGGTATAGTAAGGCGTTTTTTTTTTAAAAAACGAGGTAAGGGTATAGTAAGGCGTTTTTTTTTTGAAAAAAAAGGTAAGGGTATAGTAAGGCGTTTTTTTCGAAAAACGAGGTAAGGCGTTTTTTTTTTGATAAACGAGGTAAGGGTATAGTAAGGCGTTTTTTTTCGAAAAATGAGGGTATATAAGGGTATACCCTTACCTTTTTGTCAAAAGACGAGGTAAGGGTATACCCTTACCTTTTTTTCGAAAAATGATGTAAGGGTATAGTAAGGAGTTTTTTTAAAAAAAACAAGGTAAGGGTATAGTAAGGCGCTTTTTAAAAAAAATGAGGTAAGGGTATAGTAAGGCGTTTTTTCGAAAAAAAAGGTAAGGGTATAGTAAGGCGTTTTTTTCGAAAAAAAAGGTAAGGGTATAGCCTTACCATTTTTTTTTAAAAACGAGGTAAGGGTATAGTAAGGCGTTTTTTATAAAAAACGAGGTAAGGGTATAGTAAGGCGTTTTTATCGAAAAATGAGGTAAGGGTATAGTAAGGCGTTTTTTTTTTTAAAAAACGAGGTAAGGGTATAGTAAGACGTTTTTTTTTTGGAAAAAAAAAGGTAAGGGTATAGTAAGGCGTTTTTTTCGAAAAACGAGGTAAGGCGTTTTTTTTTGAAAAACGAGGTAAGGGTATAGTAAGGCGTTTTTTTCGAAAAAAAAGGTAAGGGTATAGTAAGGCGTTTTTATCGAAAAATGAGGTAAGGGTATAGTAAGGCGTTTTTTTTTTAAAAAACGAGGTAAGGGTATAGTAAGACGGGTTTTTTTTGGAAAAAAAAGGTAAGGGTATAGTAAGGCGTTTTTTTCGAAAAACGAGGTAAGGCGTTTTTTTTTTGAAAAACGAGGTAAGGGTATAGTAAGGCGTTTTTTCGAAAAAAAAGGTAAGGGTATAGCCTTACCATTTTTTTTGAAAAACGAGGTAAGGGTATAGTAAGGCGTTTTTTATAAAAAACGAGCTAAGGGTATAAATAGTAAGGCGTTTTTTCGACAAATTAGGCAAGGGTATAGTAAGGCGTTTTTTCGAAAAAAAAGGTAAGGGTATAGTCAGGCGTTTTTTCAAAAAAATGAGGTAAGGGTATAGTAAGGCGTTTTTTCGACAAATTAGGTAAGGGTATAGTAAGGCGTTTTTATCGAAAAACGAGGTAAGGGTATAGTAAGGCGTTTTTAAAAAAAATGAGGTAAGGGTATAGTAAGGCGTTTTTTCGAAAAACGAGGTAAGGGTATAGTAAGGCGTTTTTTTCGAAAAAAAAGGTAAGGGTATAGCCTTACCATTTTTTTGGAAAAACAAGGTAAGGGTATAGTAAGGCGTTTTTTTTTATAAAAAAACGAGGTAAGGCTTTAGTAAGGCGTTTTTTTTATTAAAAAAAAAGGTACGGGTATAGTAAGGCGTTTTTATTGAAAAAAAAGGTGAGGGTATAGTAAGGCGTTTTGTTTTTTTAAAAAATGAGGTAAGGGTATGGGAAGGCGTTTTTTTTCAAAAAACGAGGTAAGGGTATAGTAAGGCGTTTTTTTTTTCTAAAAACGAGGCAAGGGTTCAGTAAGGCGTTGTTTTTTTCGAAAAAAAAGGTAAGGGTATAGTCAGGCGTTTTTTTCGAAAAAAAAGGTAAGGGTATATATAGCCTTACCATTTTTTTGAAAAACGAGGTAAGGGTATAGTAAGGCGTTTTTTATAAAAAACGAGGTAAGGGTATAGTAAGGCGTTTTTTTTTTCGAAAAAAAAGGTAAGGGTATAGTAAGGCGTTTTTTTAAAAAAACGAGGTAAGGCGTTTTTTCGAAAAACGAGGTAAGGGTATAGTAAGGCGTTTTTATTTTGGAAAAAAAAGGTAAGGGTATATATAGTAAGGCGTTTTTTTTTAAATGATGTAAGGGTATAGTCAGGCGTTTTTTCAAAAAAATGAGGTAAGGGTATAGTAAGGCGTTTCTTCGAAAACTTAGGGTATATAAGGGGATATAAGGGTATACCCTTACCTTTTTGTCAAAAAACGAGGGTATAGTAAGGCGTAAAAAAAAAACGTAAAGTTTACGTGAACAGCATCATACACAGCAGTCTTACACCTTTTTTTTGAAAAATGATGTAAGGGTATAGTAAGGCGTTTTTTTAAAAAAACGAGGTAAGGGTATACTAAGGCGGGTTTTTTTTTCGAAAAAAAAAAGGTAAGGGTATAGTAAGGCGTTTTTTTTCGAAAAACGAGGTAAGGGTATAGTAAGCAGCTACTCAAGTCATCGAAGATGTCTGTTTGTTTTTTTTTCTCGTTTTTTTCAAAAACTGTTCATAAAGTTCAGGCAAGAAGCCACACCGTTTTTCCTTACCTTGAGGTAAGGGTATAGTGAGGTGTTTTTTTTCCCGAAAAAACAGGTAAGGGTATACCCTTACCATTTTATTTGAAAAACGAGGTAAGGGGCTAGTAAGGCGTTTTTTTTTTTCCAAAAACGAGGTAAGGGTATACCCTTACCTTTTTTAGGAAAAACGAAGTAAGGGTACACACTTACCTTTTTTTTTTTTTTTTTTTTTTCAAAAAATGATGTAAGGGTATACCCTTACTTTTTTTTTTTCCAAAAACGAGGTAAGGGTATACCCTTACCTTTTTTAGGAAAAACGAAGTAAGGGTATACACTTACCTTTTTTTTTTTTTTCAAAAAATGATGTAAGGGTATGCCCTTACTTTTTTTTTTCTCAAAAAACGAGGTAAGGGTGCAGTAAGGCGTTTCATTTTTCCACGTAGGGTTGTAAACTACCGTTAGGTTCTCCTATTGGGGTTTCAAACTTTGGATAGGGTTTCAAAGTAGGGTTTTAAACGAGGGGTTATGTTTTCAAGATAGGGTGTCAAAGTAATTTAGTCTCCCTAAATTGATCTTTTATCCCCCATCTGAAACGGGTGTCCGACGATGTCACGTCTCAAGACAAGACCGCACCACAAATCACAAGACAAAATGGCTTTTGTTTTTTGGCAGCTTTTTGCTTTTGTCGGAGGCATGTAAAAACTCATCAATAAATATTCATCTTTCAAGCTTTTCGTATGTACAGCAACTCCATAAGAAAGCCTCAAACACACAAACGCACACGGACTTGCAAAATGCGACACACAGGCCCCTCGCATCATTATTATTATTATTATTTTTGGGGGGTAGTTGGTGGGCTCATTTACACTATTTACATTATTATCACAAAACTTTACCCCAACAAAAAAAAAAAAATGCTATGGTGCTGGTCTTGAAGTGTTTTTTGTTTCCCGCGTTGGTGTTGAAGTGCAAGCGAGCGAGACGCCGTCACGCTTTGCCTGTCAGCAAGGATACAGACAACCGCTTGCTCACCCGTTCAGCAGCACCACAAGCTGCCTTCACATAGACCCGCAGTGAGCGACGTCTGCGTCCGCGTCCGCCCGCCACTCGGGCCCGCCGCCGTCGAAGAAATTCCGCCGAAGGTCTCTTTCCGCTCGGCACTCCAGCACCAGAGGCAGGAACTTGTAGGTCGAGTTAGCGCTCGAGCAGTCTGGTGCGGAACGCGGAGGTCTAGTCATCACTCACTCTGGTGTCGAGGCTACAGATCGAGTCGGCACTCTAGCAGGCTTGTGTGTGGACGCTTTAGGTCTATTTAGCGATCCAGAAATCTAAAGGTCTCGGTCTGGTCAGCACTCGAGCAGTCGAGTGTACAAGCTCACGGTCTAGTAATCCGTCTCATGTGGAAAGTCTGAAATGAATCGGCGCTCCCGCAGTCCGATGTGGAACTAAGAGGTCCGGTCGCCATCCTAGCGGCCTAACGTGGAAAATGTCGGTCCCGCCAGCGCCCTAGGAGTCCGCTGTTGTAGTACAGGACTCGTCAGCACTCTGGCAGTCTAGTGTAGGAGCTCAAGATCTAGGCGAGATCTAGGCGAGGACAAGTCTACGCTCTAGCGGTCTAGTCTGTAAGGTCTATCTTGGCAAGCCAGCGGTCTAATGTGGAAGTATTATGTCTAATCTCAATTCCCAGCCACGTCAGCTATCTTGCAGTCTAGTGTCAATGGTTGAGGTCTAGTTGGCATTCTAGCAGTCCAGTGCGCAAGGCCAAGTGGGCGCTCGAGCAGCGTCATGTGGAACCTTTGATTGCTTTCAATGAGCAAAGATGAAAACGCCAGTTGTCGCTTGGTCCGTAAGTCCATTCGGAGAGACTCCTCATGTTTTGCGAGACGAGTTCACTAGTAGTTCTGCTGCACTTGGGGTTCAAACAAGCGTACACATTTGCAAACACGGAGGAAGCAACGCAGCGGTCACATTTTCAATGCACCTTGTTTGGACAGCACCGAGGACAGAGCGACCCCGCGTTGGTCACTCTTTGGAAGTTGGATGAGGTAACCATCAGCGGTCTGGAGAAAAATCCTTGTGAAAAACAACAACAACAACAACAACAACAACAACAAACGCAGTCTTTCAAATGCCGCATTGTTCGAGGCGACGCAGCGCCGCCGCTAGGCGAAGGGCTCGGCTCTTCATCTGTGACTGGAGTCCCTCTCGGATCCTAAACGGTCCCTTCTTGACTTTGCAGTAAGTGGATCTAAAGTGCTGTCAGGCCCGTGCTCCTTGGCTGAGGTGTCGCCTGGAGGTAGAAGAGGCCCCGGGTGGGCGGTTCCGCCCGCAGCCGTCGGTCCGATAGCGGCGGGAGTCCGGGCGGCGGAACGCAGCCGCTGGTCGATGCCTTTGGTGGTGTGCGTCGGATTCTGGGAAGCGGTGGGTCGCGGAGGCTTGAGGGAGGCCAAGAGGGAATCGCCGGAGGAATTGCCGGAGGTGTCGGGTTCCCACGAAGCCTTGGTGGCGTTGGAGAGGTCGGGCGGGGGTGGGGGCGGGGGCGGGGGCGTGGCCAGGTTCTTGTTGCACGACTCGCAACATAGCTTGTTGTATCCGGGGATGGAGCAGTAACGGGCGAGAACCTCCATTTGGCAGAAGATGGATTTATCCCCCTGACATGCCTCATCTAAGAAAACCAGAAGAAGAAGCATGAGTTGACATTTGCTCAAGTGGCGCGCAAGGGTTTATGAAGTGACGGCGGCTTGAGCGCTCGCCAGCCAGAAGCAAGTGCACGCGGTGTCACGATGAAAAGGCGGACGCAAAAGGTTTCTGCTGTGAGTAAGGAAGTTCTTCTTACTTGACGCGATTTGAAGCACGGGGTGGCCGGACACCGTTTGGCGCAAGGCTTCATCTTTGACGGTCACATTCTCCATGCCAAAGGGGGGCGCCGCTTGCCCTGGAACGGCAAACACAACCTTACTAGCACCCGGCAAAATGAACCCAAAGGGCGGCAAAGTGGAACCATATTTGGTGACTTAAGTTGCCGATTGTGTTGGTCAACCTAAGCGGAGCCATATTTGGTCACCAAATCAAATTTCTGGTTGTTGGGCTATAATTTGTCACCTAAGGGGTGCTCGGGTTCAACCCTATTAATGAAGCCACTTATGTAAGCGGTGGAACCCCATTGCTTAACTGGCCAATTATGTTGAATTACATTGAGTCGCGTAAGTGGTGCGTAGGTAGAACTAAATTCGGTGGGCGGTCAATGATATGGAAGCACATTTGCTCACTTTGTTTGCTCACTTGGTCCAGTAAGCGGAACCGTACTTGGTCAAGTGACTTTCTTTGTTCTCGACATTGCCCGTGACGCGTTTGTGCCAGCGTACCTGGACAAGGATCCGCCGGCTTGCAAATGAGCACCGTCTCGGGTTTGTCTCCCTGGCACGGTGCCGCCGTGTTGTCGCTGGCCTTGCACACCACTTGCCTTTGCTGGATGCCTTCGCCGCAGCTCACCGAGCACTAGTTGGAAGATGATTGAAGATCCGGCTTCAAGCCACCATCCGTGTGTGCGCGTGCGCGCGTGGACTCGGGGCTCACCTGCGACCAGGCCCCCGTCCTCCACTGGGCGGGGCAGGCCGCGTGGTTGCAGGCCCTCTTGGGCTCGGGCCGTTCCCGGCCGCAGTGTTTGCTGTGGACGGGGCGGGCGGTGCCGTTGTGCAGCGGCTGCGTGCACTGCACCGGCCGGCTCTGGAAGCTCTGCTTGCCGCACGTCTTGCTGCAGGCGCTCCACTCGCCCGCCGCCCACCTGGCGGACACGGGACACCCTTCATAACGGCAGGCGCCAGGCGGAAAGTGACCCCGAGGCCCGCGCGGCGGGAAAGGCGGCTAGCGTGGATGGCGGCTTACGTGGGCCGGCTGCACTCGTGGACGTTGCAGCGCTTGCGGACGGGCTTGGGCTTCTTGTTGCTATCGCAGAAGTTGCGATGCACCAAACGGCTGTCGCTCTTCCTCCTGCAGCCGTATTTTGTGTACTGGATGCCTGAGGGGGCAGAAATGTCCAAAGTCAAGCCATGCCACTGCGCGGCTCTCGCTGCATTGATGTTGTCCATTTGAGATTCTGACACAACTCCTTTTAGCTGTTCAGCTTTTGGGAGTGCGATGGCAGTCTGGCTTTAGCCCAAGTCGAGTTTAGGGGATTTTTAAGGGAGTCCAATTTTTCCCTAAGCAGTTCGTTTTTTGGAAGTTAGTCTGTGCTAGGTCTTTTTTGAACCTCGACAACCTTTCTTGGATTTGTTGTAGACAACCTTTGCGTCTTGTTTTAAAACACGTTTGAGAGTCATGAAGGCAATCTTGATGTCGACCACCAAAACGTCTGCCTGATTTATAGCAGCCTTACATGAAGCTGTCCAATTTTGTGGTCGTCACATTTGAACCTGGACCACATTTGGGGCTTTTACACTCGTCTTATTTTAACCCGGCTAAATTGTGGGGATAGACAGAAGTCCAAGTTGAGCCTTTGGGGGTTTTAATGGTCTGATCTCGGTTGAAGCGACAACGTCTGGCGGCTTTCCAGTAGTCTTCTATGACCTTGCGTAACTGGCGGAGCATCTCCAGCAGTCTTATCTTTCTCGTTTCATTCGGGCCTCCCTGACCGAGCGCATTCCTCTGAGAACGGGACTCGGTCACTGACCTCCGCCGCAAGGTTTGGAGCACTGCGACCAGCTCTTCAGCGCCCACTCGTACGAATCCAACTCGGCCAGGAGAACGTTGTTGTTGGTGATGAGAGGCAGAAGGTCCTCGTGGATGATGTACTTGTACGTCAGGCTTATCTTGGCTTCCTCTTCCTGGGGAATCACCTGCCAAATGGCAACGCGCATCAAAAGCACTATCAAATGCGACGAAGAGATGGAACCAGATGTGTGCGCGCTCACTGACCAGTACTAAGATGCCTTGGCGTAGAGGACCGGACGTCCGCAGGGTCTCCTTGCCGTCCTCGAACGTGTACTCCCATTCCAAACCGTTCTCGATGAAAGTTTTTGTCTCTGCGTCTTCGCTTTTTGCGTTGAGGATGAAGTTGCCCGTCACTTGATTCTTCACCGCTGTCAGAAAACAGGTCAGTCGTGATTGGTGGTTGTGAGCGGTTGTGATGTCATTTTCAGTCGACAGAAGACAAAATGGCTAACAAACGAGTGCATTTTGCGACTTAACTTATATTCCACAAGCGCAATCTTTATCAGAATGCCCTGTTTCAACTAGTGGGCTTGCATGGAACATATTGAATAAAAAAATGTTGGCGTTGACTTCCGCTTTAAGCTGAAAAAAGGCGCAAAAGGCTGACGTTCAAGCGCAAAGTCTTCCGTCTCACCGATGACATGAGGCGAGGTGTCGTTCTCCTCGATGACGATGTGCCGGGCGCCCGTTGGGATGTCGAACATTTTCAGCATCCCTACCGAGACATACGGCCCGTCATTTTTTTCCCTTGTAAACACGTTGGGCGGCAAAAGTGAGAGTGACGACCGCTGACATGACAGCGTGACAAAAAAGCCGCCGTGTTCGCCAAAGTCCAGGCCGGCGCGAGCGCCGGGGTTACCGTTCTTTTTGGGCGTCTTGGTGAGCGTCAGCTTGACGGTGCGACAGTGCGAGTTGTCGCCCTCGCACACGCCGCATTTGTCCTCCTCCTTGTAGGAGCCCACCTCCTTGTCGCAGCCCACGCGCTGCCGAGAGGGGGAGAGCAAAGACGGCCGTCAGGAGGTCACGCGGACCCGGATTAGAGTCTAGGCATGATGCTGCGGCCAAAGGCCTCAGCGGAGATGCCGCAGGGTTCAAGTCAAAACAAAGCGTCCGCCGGGGTGTCACGCTCGCAGGTGCAGACAAAATCAAGACCGCTGCGCCGTTGGTGTTTGTGAGTGTTCCTTCTTGCTAATGAGGCCAACTCAGAATGCGCTGGCTCAGGCACACCGGCGCACGCTTTTGGAAATATGCTCCGTCCTCTTTCATGTGCAGTGGAGCTCAAGGAGACTCAACACAGCAAGCCACAATAATAAACGTATTGTTGAATGAATACCCCTCTGGCAATGTTCTGATATATGGAATAGGATGTGTAGTGTGTGTGTGTGTGTGTGTGTGTTTATATGCTGTTGAAGCTTTTAACTTTGGAGATTCATTCAAATCTTATAAAGTGTTAAAAAAAAAAAAATTCAACTGAGTTTTATCTGCTTCCCGCGGCAGTTGACCTCTGCTGACTTTGCGGCCAAACTTTGAAGAGAGCCGCTGTGGCAAAGACAGATAACGACGGACTTTCATGTCGTTTTACTTGAGATAATTGCTGGACGGTTCATTGGAGAAATCCAAAATAATTTGAGAACTTTTCAAAACCAAATTCAACTACCATATTAGTTGTACGTCTTTGGCATATCGTTCAACAGGTTTACAAGAAAAGAATCGTATTCCAGGATCAAATAAAGCTATTCGAAGAGTCTACAATCGAAATACACTTACATTTCACATGAATCGCCCAAATTTTACTCAGGTAAATATCTGTTCCAAGTTTCAGAGTGAATTGTAGTTGAAAAATGCAATTAATCGTGAGCAATTATGGAACATTTTGCAATCATTTAGTGTGATAATGTTAAGCACTCGACAGCCTCCAACGCCAAAGATATTTGGAAAAATTCGAGTACAATTTTGAAAAATCCGCCGATATGCAAATCCGCGTGTGCCACATCACAAGTATGCGGGGGTCGACCGTACATGTACGCGGCCATGTTCCAAACGTACAGGTTCTGCTTCTGATTCTGGGCCAACCCGTGGTACGGTCTAATATGTCCTGCTAGCATGCTATGTTGCGGTCGCAGCGCAAGCGAGCAGGCTTGCACCTACCAGACACTCCCCTCGCGCGCACACGCTGAAGTGGTCCGTGTAGCTGCAGCGGGTTCCGTCGTGCATCACCTGGTTCATGAAGACCACCTCGCCCGTTTCCTTGGACCTGCAGCTCAGCTCGCACTTGCGACTCTCTGCCGACACAACAACAACACAACTGGCATTTGCTCGGCGGGTGGCCTGGTGTGGAGCCGCTGGCGGGCGTCGCCGGCGTTGCTCATGACGCTTGCGTCGCTGCGTTTGCACGTGCGGCTGCCGCGCGCGTGGCTCTTACCGTCCGGGTGCTCGTGAGGCAGCCAGGTGTGCTTGATGTTGTTGTGATACTTGTTGCTCCTCCGGAGGCACTGCTGAGCGCGGAAGTCCTCGTAGGGGCCGGCGCACTCCTCCGTGTTGCACATCTGGTAGTCGAAGCCGGAGCCGGGGCATTCGCGGCCACCGTAGGCCGGCCTGACACAAACCGACACAAAGCGTGCACGTCGACAGTACGTCCCTCCCGTAAGACAGGGGGGCGCAAACTTTCAGTGTCCAGTGATCCCTTACCGGGAAGACACGCCAATTAAACAGGACTAGCATGTACAGTTTGCCCATGGGACCAGTGACGGCAAATTTCTGGAGTCCAGGCAACCCTTACTTGGGGAGACACGCCAATTAAACAGGACTAGCATGTACGGACAAAGTTGGAGAACCACTGGTTTTGTATTTCGGATGAATTGGCGTGCCAGTCCCCATTTGAAGGTGTGCGCTTGTTTTTTGGGTTTTGGAATGACGCAAGATAGCCATTTATTGCAAATGATTGTTTTGGACTCCCACGCAACTCCATCAGGCTCCCCGGCAGCACGTTGTCATGGCGCCGGGCGAGCGACGGCAAACTAAACTTAGCGGCGGCCACTCACGGCGGGTCGTTGCACTGCCGGCTGCGGGAGCGAACGCCGCCCCCGCACGTCCGCGAACACGAGCTGAACTTGGACCACGAGCTCCAGCTGCCGTCGTGGCCTTGAGGCTCCTGGCTGGACCTCCAGATGCAGTGGCCTTTGAAGCACCACTTAGCACGCACACAAACACACACACACACACACAGAATTTTTAGTTACATTGTAAATACTTGGGTTCAAAGTGAAAGGATAATCGAATGTTTTTAGTTCAAAATACAATAAGACAAAAATATTTATTTGATCTATTTTGTTTTACTTTTATTACTTCCCAATCCCCCCCATTAAAATAAAAAGTTCTCGCCCCCCCCAAAAAAACATTTTAGTTTCAGGTTTTGTTTTTCATAAAACAAATCATAATTAAAAAATGTAGTTTGTTTTAAGGAAGAAATATTTAAAAAGTATTCTCATTAGAAATGTGAGTCATATGCTTTTTGTTTTTTTGGGGGAGTTAAAATGAAAACATTTGCTGTTAAATGAATTTCTTTAGGGTAGAAATGTAAATAGAAACTACTGTTATTTAGTCGTTCTATGTTATGGTATAATTCATTCCAAAAATGCTTAAATGTTTTTTTTATTTTCAGCGAAACATTTGCAAAACAAAAGTGGAGCTGTCTTTTTTTTTTTTTTTCCTTCTTCTTCTTCTCATGATTGCCACCCCCCGCCCACTTGGCAGCCATTTGCCGCACCTTTCCGGGCGCGCATTCCGTTCCATCCACCGGTGGGCCTTTTTTGGTTTTGCAGAAGTACTGGTTGTCAGGGTGGCTGCACCACAGCTGCTTGCAGGGGTCGTACGTGCGAAACTGGAGAACAAGGCAGACGGCGGCCGCACGTTTGCAGGCGAAAGGCGCATTCACGGGACGACTTGTTTTCTTGTACTTACGGCTGTGCACATCTTGTAACCCACGCCAAAGTCAAAGCGGCACTGCTCGTCCATGGAATAATTGATGCCGGGCAGCTCGGGAAGTTTGGGCCACTTGTGCTCGAAGGGATCGTCCAGCAAGCAGTCGTAGGAGCTGAGGGGCGAAATGGAAGGAGGTGGACTATGGTGTGGTGTGCGGCAAAAAGGCACTGGGGGAGGGCCAACGCACTGGATGTAGCGACCGAGCTCCTGCTTGCTGCAGCGTGACCAGTGGTAGCGGTGGAAGGCGGCCTGGACCAGCGGCGCCATGATGCTGCCCATGCTGGTCTCGTCGGCGCAACGGTTGCCCTGCCCGTCGTGCTCCATGCCCAGCCTGCCGGCGGACGGAATGCAAAAATCGGTACTCCACCGACACGCCAGGAGGAATTGCACATTGCGATCGCCAAAAGAAAAGTTAGGCGAGACGACTCCAGTTGGGCTCATTTTGTCATTTGCCATGCAAGAGAGTCGTGACTGCAGGTTTTACGGCACATTTGAAATTGTGTTTCCTTTTGGGTTTTTTTATCCGGTTTTGGTACTTCGCCCAAACCGAAAAAAGCTTTCATTGCTTGAAAGTCGAAGATAAATGTGTCTTGCGTATTCAGCACACCGCAGAGTAAGGTTGTTGATAACCCTGCCAAATTTGAATGACAACAAAGAAAATAACCATCTAAAGTAACTATAATTATTGTGAAAATGTCCTACGTTTTCATCTTTGTCAATTCATATCATACTTTCGTACTTCCGGGGTTCATTTTAAATTTCGGTATTGCTGTACAGAAGAAGGAAGTTGCTTGAAAATTGTAGTTTACTTCATTACACAATACTTAGCGGTCTTTTTTTTAAAAAAATGTAAAGCTTGTATTCAATAAATATGCCATATGTTGGGAAGAAAAAAAAACTCATACCAGAACTGAGGGAAAAAAAATGAGAACGGACAAACCTGCTCTAATAACGAAACCGAGCAAAACAAAAAGTCAAAGCAAAAGCAAAAGAGCCTGTGCTGAAAAATGCCAAAACTCATGGTGTCACTCACACGTGTCCCGTCTCGTGGGCGACCACGAAGGCGGACGAGAAGCCGTCCTCGTGGTTGAGGGTGCAACTCCTCAGCGGGTGGCACATGCCGGTCACCGGAGCGTAACCTGGCCAACGGCAAACACAGGCTGTACACATGAGCTGAATCACGCCACTCACCACCGCCATTGTCGAAACGCATCGTATTCCTTTGCAATTCTGATGATTGGCCCTTTCCACGGACACAATTCATCATTGAGGTTGACTCATACTCTGCAGTGCGGAGATTAAGTGTACTTTATCTTTAACGTGCGCCATCTTTATATTTGAGGAGATGTTATCGTATTATTCTACAATGTCTTTTTAATAACGTATATCAAAATCTAATGTTAAAATGTTGGATTTATTTATCAGATTCTCATTTTTTTATGGTGATGGATTGGCGACGCCAATCATCTGATGCCAAACGCCCTGAAAGCAGCGCGCGTTCATGCTGGCAACGGAGCAAGCCGAGTCAGCCTTGATTTGAGCTTCACCTTAAAGTAAAGACCTGGACAAACAAATGAAAAGGTAACGAAGCCAAGCACTGGGACACGAATCAACTCGATCAAGAGGTGTGCAGCGATGCCGCTTCTGAGACGTTTTTGGCATGCAGGTAAAAAGCAGAAAAAGGGAGGCGGACAGATATAGCCAGTGATGTGCAAAATGTCACAAAATGCTGAGCGCCAGTGCCAGTGCAGTGTTTCTTTGCAGCGATAGATACAGTCCTATGGATGGATTGAGCGCTGAATGTGACACCAGTGCAATTTCTTTTATCCATCAGGCGGATGAAAAGCTAACAGGAAGATGCAGACGTTCTCTCTTTGCTTTGGAAAGCCACATTATGCTAATGTTGCAGCAGCAGCAGCAGCAGCAGCAGCAGCAGCATAGACAAAATATTTGACTTTTTTTGCAGTTAAGTGAGGTCAAGTGCTCCTTTACAAAGAACACAAACCGCGGCAACATGGTTTTTCAAAACATTTGTAGTTACTCACCCAAAATGATTATCTTAATATGCGTGTAATCTACAATACGGAATGACTACCACCACAGTACCATCACTTTGTATTACGCTATTGGACTGTAGAGAAAAACAAATAAGGAGGGTCACTAAAAACACCAAACTAACTAAATAACTAACCAACCCATTTTCTAACTCGTTCACTATTCAACTCATTAACAAGCTAAATAAATATGATTCGATGGTTCAATTCTTGGTTTTATCATGTTGCTAACTTCATAGTTTTCTCTGCTAAACAACTTGCTTAACTAACTACACGTGGTTAAACAGCATTATCCTCTGGCTAGCTTAAAGTTATGCTTTCATTTGCTAAAAAGCTCGCTAACTGATCAACTAAATAAGATAACTAAATTGAATTTGATGATTAAATCAGTGCTTTTATCCTGTGGCTCATGAAATAATTTGAACTGCTAACCAACTAACTAATGTTTATTAAATGTTTTTATTCATATTTTTATACTACTACTAAAAAAAAACTCGCTGCTAAAAAAAAAACTCGCAACAAGGTATCAAGATTTGTTTCATCAGCTAAACAACTAGCGAAAGAAACTAGTTAACTAATAAATGATCTTCCTAAATTAAATTCAGTTGTGCTTGGTTTAATCAACAACAATGACAATATCGCTTTGAATTGTTGCATGCTTGATGTTAAGCTAAATGACCAAGTCATCCGAAACACGTGCTCGGGAGAACAATTGAGAAGAAGAAGAAGCGGGGAGCAGGCGCCAACCCTCTCCCAAGTTTCCTGGGAATGTCAGAAGTTGTCCTGATTTTTATTTGAACACAGAACATCCCTGCCGAAAAGTCAAACTTTGACAAGCCGGTGCAATGTCTATTTAGCGAAGAGCAGAGCCCGCCCTTCGCCGGCCCCGTCTTTCCCCAATATAGTGCCGGGCGCCCCCGGTTGTTGTGATCACAACACAGCCGTCGCCAGGGCGACAGCGGCCTAGCAGGTAAAACGTGACCTCGCCTTCTAAACATGACACGTGCGCTTGAAAAGATCACAACGAGTTCCGACGCCAGGCGCTCAACTTGAGCACAGAGCGAGTTTTGCTGTCGCCGTGCACGCTTGGGAACATGCATGATCTGAAACGGAGGACTGCACATACGTGTAGCCTGAAGGCCCAGTTATACTTGGATGCCTTGAGAAACAGTTCTGATTTTTCACTCCATGCCAAAAACGATGGACAATCCCCTTTTTTCACTGTTGAAGGGAGCGGGCGTCAAACGTCCAGCGCGGGCTTCCGGAGAGCCGCTCACGCAATTGACCAGTCGCTAAATGCCATGCTGCCTATAATTTCAAGATAGCAAGCTGTGCGCTCTACGTATGATATAAATAGTTGGACATTTTGGAGATTCCAAATAAAGAGATGTGTATGCAGACAAATAAATGTGCTATTTTTTTTCTTAGGAAAGTGTTTTAGACAAAAGGATATTTTTGGGATGAAAAAAGTAATAGGTTTTCCAGGTCATATGTCATGTAGATTTTTTAAAGTCGAATATTTCCTGATAAAATGCAGATATTTTTGAGATAAGATTGTATCTAAGCACGAGGTAAAAAGCTGTCTTTTTAGCGATTAAAAGTCATATATTTTTCAGCTAAAAGTCGGACAAAAAGTTGTATATTTTCCAAATTGAGGGTGGGTTTTGTGAGACCAAAATATTTTGGGGCTAAAAAGTTTTGAAGTTAAAAGAGAGAATACAAGGGGACCTTGCCATCTTAATGCGTTGGCTCGTTAGCAAAAGGTCAATCGCGAAGTGGCCGGCAGGACAGCAAACGGCGGCCCGCGCGTGGACCTTACCTCCACTTGATGCCAGCCCCTTGCGAACGCAAGCAGAATTCAGCAGTCAGTCTGCACAGGCCTCGATCGAGAGGAGGATACAGTACCTTGCATACCTGCGGGGCCAAAATCTTGCCTGGTGAGGAAGATGGCGTGGTCGTGGTAGTCGGCGTGGTCGGGGTCGGCGCGCTGCTGCGTGTTGGCCCAGCGGCACACCTGCTCCAGGCTGCGCGACGGGTTGCCACGCTCGATCAGGTTGATGGACTGCCGCGCAACAAACGCCGGTTAGGCCGACTTCGCGTCAAACAAACATGAGCCAGTTGGGTGGCATACATTTGAGTAGGCCTGCTTTGGTCAGAAATCCAATCCGAACGTTTCTTTCCTTTGCTTCATTGCAATTACCGGTTACTTAGTGACTCGCATTTAATGAAATCATTGGGAAGAATTCCAAATGAATAAATGCATTTTCATTTTTGTAAGACTACAGCTTAGTGAATGCCTGAAATATTCCAGCACTCGTAATCGGCCGTCCGCGCTGCACTTGGCCCAGCCTCGACTTTGACTCATGTTTGTGTGGCAGAGCAGAAAAGTGACAAGTAGGAATTGGCAACCAAGAATATTTCCACAGAAACAAGACATGGCTGTTGCTTTTGAAACCGCTCAAGAGCCTGGCAAACTGTTTGGGAGCCACCACAACAACAACAACAAAAGAGAAGAAACAGAAAAGCGGGGCGGCGCACTCGGAAAAAGTGAAGGCAGCTGCTTAGGCAATAGCGAGCGGGTGCCGGAGGGGGCGGAGGGGGGTGTACCGGGGGGGGGGGGGGCCTTTGTACAGGTTGGAGCTCATCGCAATTTGGCGCCAGGCAAACAAACGGAGTTCTGCTTTGACAACCGGCGGCAGGAAGCATCCTGCAAAGCGGGCTGTTTCCAGGCGGAAATCTTGACACGGCTTTTATTTCAGGAGACGCGCGCGGTGCGGCAATCGAACTCTGCTTGGCTTCCTGTTTGCATAACTGGGATGATGCAAATAGCCATGCATGTTAATACAGTGAAGGGTTAGGGCCCCCCCCCCCCCACCTCCCCCACCCAAAATATTATTTTTCATTGTCAAAGCATGAATGTAAGGAGGCACACTGTGCGGTTTTGCACGGAAGGGGCGTCCTTTTCTTGCTCTTATAACGCTCAACGTCTTGCAGTTGACCTCAGTGCTGCCTGGCATGTTGTGGCACAAAGCGGTACTACACCGAAGGGGTCCGACTCCCCCCTACTCTCAATTCAGAACTTTCTTGTTCACTGGATTTTTTTTTTTTTTTAAAACATGTTTTTAAACAACCTAGAATATTTGGGCTCATGTTATGGATAGAACGGACCACCTCGGGCCCTAAAAATCACATGAAGAGTGACAACGCCAGAAATAAATCCAATCATCTTCCGGCAATAATATTTGCGATCTGCGCTTATTTTAAGATGAGCTCAACTCAATTTTCTCGTCGCGTCGCGTCGCGTAGCGTAGCGTCACAGTGTGCAGCTGCCGCAATGCTAAAGTTAGCATTATGACCGTCCGCATTAACGCTTGGGGGGGGGGGGGGTCGCAAGGGGGTGGAGGAAGGCTTTCATGTTATCGCTGCCCATGAGAAATAAATCCACAGAGTGGACTCTTGCTCAACACTGAATATTTGCAAACAAAATCAGATTTGATTAACCACTGAAACCTACATGTTCATTTTAAACTCATTTTACATTTGCATTCCAAATACATTTCTTAACAGACGTCGCAGCTATGCAACCTGGAAAAAGAGCAATTACTACTTTCCTACTAGCCATTTGATTCTGATAAAGCGTCATATAAGTGCACTCCAGTTGCCAGTTTTCACAGAGTGACACCCAGCTACTCTCGTTTTTTTCGAGATAAAAATGGATTTCTTTGTCTTACCTGTCGATACCCGACCATGATCATGCGCACCAGGACGATGTTGATGTTGGTGCCCAAAGACTCATCATGGTAGATTTCATCAACCTGGAAGGAGTAACACGTTAGCAAGGGACCTCAAGGATTTGATTTTATTGATAGCGCAACAAAACAAAATCCTCCCTACTAGCAGTTTTGGATTATTATATCTATGGGCATGCTCATCCCCTTGACTAAAACCAGGTTAGGGTTGGTTTCGTTTCAAATGAGGGTTTGCACTTGGTGATCTTCCAGGATGAAAAAAAAAAAAAAAAAAAAAGGTTTGAAATGAAACGTGAAGTCTTGATGGACTGGCAACTGGGCAAGGCTGCAGTGCAAAGAGCGGCGCTCTGCGCGGGCAAGGCCCGGCGGCCGACCCACAAACGTTTCAGCTGCTGCGGAAGCTCGATGGCATGCGTGTGCAACATGCGTTGCGGCGTTAACGACTTTTATTTCCAACAAAAGGTCGCTCGCTGCACATTGCGTGAACGCCGCGTGTCGTTCACAAGCTCAAGTGAGGCTTGGCGCCGGGCTAGGTCACGTTTTGTGTCACATGACCTGCAGTCTGACTGGAGACGTGCCGAGCTTTTGTGTCCGAGGGGCAGGGAGGCGTGCGCCAGCGTATCCTGATAGAAATTGATCTTTTACTCATTCAGTAGTTAGAAAACAATAAGCCCCAATAAGGTTGTCATTTATTGGTTAAGCACCGTAGCCGCGTTTCAGGACAAGCAAGGCTGAGAAAGGCAATGTCCAAAATGGTGAGGTCATTTCTGATGAGGCAGAAAAACAAGATGGCTGGCAACCCCGCCAGTCAAGGTTATGTCTTGGAGTAGATGTCTACTTCAATTTGAAATCGGAATTTCAGAGGCATTTCTCGGCAGGCTTTCTTAAACGTTTCGGTTTGACTTGAAAGAACGCCGCTGCCGCCGATGATCATGTCGATTTCGTTCAACAATCCCAAATTGAAAAGCAGAGACGATTGCGTCGTTCTTCACGAAAGGTTTCAAAGCCGATTTTGCGAGGCGCGTCAAGTGCCGTTTGTACGAGGCGCTCTCACGCGTGGATCGCACACGGGTCAGCGAGTCGTCAGCCCCGCCCCGAGGCCAGGAGCTTTCGTCGATGAACCACCGGACCGTTGACAGGCATCAACATCTGCATGCAGCGGCTAATCGAGTAGCCTCCGCCACTCCGACTCGCCCGCGATCCGATTTCCCCGTTTCTTTGCCCACCAGAACGTCAGGCAGGCAAACAAACACGCAGAGCTTTGCGCTCACAAAAAGTCCTGCGACGAGTCCCATCAAAGCTGTCAAGGTTGCAGACACTAAAGTCAAAAGTGGCCAAATTCCTGGTTGGCGTGCAACCTGACAGCTACTTTCAAGAGGCGACAGGGACATCCGCCATACCGCAAACGTTTGCTTGATTCAGTTGCGACCGGGCACAGACGGAAGCTTCGTCTTTGGAAACCAATGTACGATTAGGTAGAAATTTGCAGACCTCGACGACGGCTGAGCCAGACCTGAATGTTGCAGATCTTCGACAGGTTTGGCAAAGGTCAAACAGTTGGGTTGTACTTTTCAAGGGGGGAGAGTGCTTTTTTCGTTTTGTTTTGTAATCACTCCTTTCTTTCACAGCCACTGGACTCGCAAATGCTGAGGTTGCATGTCCTTTGGTCACCCCCCCGCCCCTCCAGATGCAAGTTCCTGCTACATCCTCAGGGGCCATGTGCGTCAGGATAATTGCAAAGCCAGGAGGCGCGCACGCACACGCAAAGTCGGTGCGGGAATCGGGCTACAAATGAGAGAAGCAGCTGCGGGCCGCAGGGGCGAGGGCGTCCCTGGCGCGTGCACAGCATCGTATCTGCGCCCGCGGCTGGAACAACGCGCCCATTGTGCGCTCGGGCACCTCGGCGGCCACCTTGGCCTCGCGCAGACAGGATGTGCAGTAATCAATCCCTCAGGGGAGGCTTCCTCCAGGTGGGGGGCCAGGGGGGGGCACGGCGCTTGCCTGCGCCGCTTCCAGAAAAATAAAAGGTGGACACCATACAGTCGTGTGTGTTCAAATTTGATTGTCAGCATAAACAGAGTGTGTGTCGCGATGGATCGTAGAAAGTGTCGCTTGCGATGGTGGAAAGAGATGGCGCAGCTCACAAGGCTGAACAAGGCGCCGACATTCATCTCGATCATCACGCGGCGATTCAGTGTTTCTTACTGATGATTATTTTGTCACCAAAAGACATTTTTTTTAAAGTCTTGTTTTTGTTGTTTTACAGTTTGAGTTGTGACAAAAGCTAAAAAGTATTGGCGTCGTTTTTGGTAAAACCAACCCATGTTCTACTGCTGACAGCCGCGGAATGGAAAAAGCTCGAAACACAGGTTTTTCCTGGAGTCTACTCTTTCCCTTTGGTAGCTTTGGTGCTTGCACTGCCACTTTTGATATTCGATGGTATAAAATGGCCGATAAAACAACCTTTTTGTCAGTGAAGGAGTTACGTGCAGGCGTCGCGTATCTGCACTTGGACTTAAGCAGAGAGTGTGCTGGACTTTTGCCACGCGTGCTTATCAGAGAGCAGCATATTGAGGCTGTGGCTCAACGAGGCAAAGCGACGATGACGATCAAAGTCAAGACGGTGGAAGCGCAAAGATGAAAAGCGCTCATTTCTCATCAATGGTCTGAAGCTCGACGCCTGGCGCGTTTCCAGGACGGAACGACAACGCCGGCTGCCAGTCAAGTCTCGAATTGGGCCGCTGCAGCTTATCAGACCGCCGTGTGGCCTCCGGCTGGTAACTGTTACCGAGTGAAACCAGCGCCCTGTGAAAATCTGACTTGAGGGATTTGGGACACGTAAGTAGATTACGGTGGTAGGAGCTGCTAGAGTCCGTAATGAATGAGCCGAAGAGTTTTTTTTTGTTTTTCTTTTAACCTCTGCTGTAATCCAGAAACAGTACGGGGAGGGGGGAGGGGGGGGGAATGTGCCGGAAAAAATGACAGCGTGAGGAACCCGACGGCCCCGAGCGACTTACGATGTTCATGAGGGTGAGCACGTAGTTCTGGACGTGCTCTTTGCCGTGGAATCGCACCACCGAGTCGTCCACGGCCAGGAGCACCTCCATGTTGTAGTCGTCCTCGGCGGCGTGCCGCCGCTTGCGTTCCGGCTCCGACGCTCTGCGCCGCAGCAGATCGGCGGCCGCCGGGAGGTCGGCGATGCCAAAGTGGGACACTGGCGCGGAAGGAGAGCGGGCGCCGTCAGAGAGTCGCGGCGGCACAAGACATTGTTGTTACGCTAGTTTGATTTATCACGGCCTTAATCGCAAGAAAGTCTCAAAGGCTTTCACGTGGCCAAAGCTGACAAGATACTTACGACATCCCCTGAGCTTAAAGAAAAAAGAACTCACGAGCAAGCAGCAGACGGTGACGGTGGAACGGATTGAAAGTTGACGCCAAAATTGCTTCTGCGTCTGCATAATTTGACGGCTTGTTGATTGCAGAAATTTGCCTCCCCCGCAATTTTTCCTCACAAGGCTAAAGTGACCATCGCGGTTCCAGGAATTATTATTGCTTTGCGAGCGACACATACTGAGGGTAGCTGAATGGCGACATCAAATCAATAGCGCTTTCTTTGGCAGGGCTGCAGCGGTCGCGCTTTTCATGACATATATTGTCAAGTCTTTGAGCTAGGCTCAAGCATCGCGATGTACAATATGCGCTCTTTGTCAGTGCTCCGCCAGTGCATTGTTGCCCACAAAAGTATCTTTTCACTTTTTGTGAGTGTCTAGCGCAAAAGAGAACCATAGCGATTTGGAACAATCGCCCACAAAAGCCGCTCAAGGCGACCCAAGAAGATTGCTTCGTTCGTCGGACTTGTTGGCGATTCACTTTTGTGTCAGTTTCCACCTTTCGGGGTTGATCTCGCTAGGCGAAAGCCCGAACGCTCGCCATCTTTGAATGATAACCCGCGAAAATCCGGTCGCGGGAGCCGAGAGCAAAGGAGCGCTCGAGACGTCGTCCTTGTCAGCAACCTGGAGGCATTCCGCAATTTTTCACGGATCTTCTTCCCGAGAGATTTCAAACAGCCGGTCAAGTCGAAGGACCCGTTTGTTCGGTTTGCAAGATTTTTCACAAATCTTCTCCCAACTTTCGGGGGCTTACATTGCGCTGCCAAAGTTGGCAAAAGACAATCGAAAGAATCGCGACGTTCGGCATTTGTCACGGATCTTCGTCAGAAAGAAATGCGGCAAATGTGGTCGGACGAGTTTGCACTTCAGCAGCCTTGCCGGAGTATGGAATTTTTCACGTGTTTTTCCAAATAACGCGCGTCCTTTCATGACAGAGCGCGGCTCTGAATGGATTTTATCGCCCATCCTTTTGCTCCTTCCCTGTGGCCATGTAATCATGCTTCTTTGTCCTTTGTGACCGACCACCTCCACGAACGTCGGACATAATGGTTTGCACCGGAGGGATGACCCTGCCGGTCCCGGTGCCCCTGGCCCCTGGCCCCTCCCACCCCCCGTCTTTTATCTGTTGGTGTGAAGCCCTAACCTTCATTGTGGAGCTCATCCCCGCTGCGGCCCGTTTCACGCTTGACGGCCGAGCGGCGGTACACCACGTGCACGCGGCCCTTCACCTCCACGTCCTGCCGGCCCTTCTCCAGAGGTTCGATGAAGAACTCGCCATTATCGGTGCGGATCAGGCCTGCCTGCAAAGTAAAGAAAGAAAAGAATGAGCGCGCGCGCTCGCTCTCTCTCTCTCTCTCTCTCTCGCTCGCTCGCTCGCTCGTCCCCAACTTGACAGGATTGTAATTAGAGCGCAGGCCAAACGGCGGGAAGATTTGGAGGGTTAGCGAGGGGGCCGATGACACAGGTAGACGTGCTTTGTTATTTTGCAGCGTCTGCTCTCACTTTAGCTGGACATTTCTGTGCTCTTTGAAGTCTTTCGTAGGCCAATATCAAAAGGTTGTCTTCTGAAACGTTTTTACTTTGTTACCATGACTGCAAGCGAATCACTTCAGGCCAGGCGCCCCGCTCCGCTGGTTCCGACCGATGCTCTCGGTTATTCGGACTTTCTGCCAAAGTGCGTGTGGAACGACAGGATTTGGCCGAAATGTTTTCCAGTTGACTTCTGCGGCGATGTATTGGTGCCGTCGCGTCTGCTCGCAGACAATCGGGTCGCATCGGCGGCCCACACCTTCTTGAGTCATCTTGGAACGGATCCCGGACGAAGGCGCTCATTTCCTGTCTCCGGCTGGGCGCTGCTCGCTCATCGCTCGACACTGCTCGAATCGTGACCAGCGCCCCAGGGAAGCGTCCTCTCCCCTTCGTTGTTTATACCTGCCGGATGCTTTGAGGCTCGCTACACAGGTGGGCTCCGTTTGAGAAGGTTGAGCAAACAGACAACGCGTCACCGGATACGTTTCGGGATGCTTTCAATAGAGCCTCCGGCTACGGAGGAGCAGCTGCGCTGGGAGGATCCACTTTTCCTTGATACTTAGATCATATTTGCGCTCCCACACCTGAACCCGATCTTGCGTGTGTGCGCGTCTTGGGCCTTGCGGGAGGCCACATGTTTTTCCGACATGGGATGTTGGAAAATGCGGGACAAACGGGCCCTCCCGTTCAAATGGGCAAAAATGATTTACATCTCAAGCAGCAGCAGCAGCAGCAGCAGCAGCAGCAGGAGCCGTTCCAACAGATGATTTGACCTCGCCCGCCCGCCCGCCCGCCGCCGTCGTTAACGGTTGACTCACGATGACACTTTGCTCATCTCTTTTGTGCCATTGTTACTGCATTTGTTATTGTAGCTCAGCATCAGACTACAACAAAAACAAGCTTCTGTCCACCGCGGACAATGCAGGGCATCGGTGCACTGCGCAACGCCATCTCAAAGCGCATTTGTTGTCGCTCACTATTGCTGCACTGCCGCCCGCTTTCGACATTCGTGTTCACATCCGAGATGTGCATTTTGCTAGCGTGTGAGAGCGTGCGTTCTTTTATGGTATAGCACGAGCGCTGCCGCAGACAAATTCCTTGCACGTTTTAACATACAATATGGAGCTTTTTGACACCCTCCACAAAAACAGACAAAAGAAAATAGCTTTTACCGGCCCAAACAAAGAAGATAGCTCGGAAAGCGTCCACTATTTTCTCAGATCCCACATCTCAAAATGCTCAGCAGGCAACCTTCACCCAGAAAGCAAAAAGAGAACAAGGGTTCATATTTTCACGGGAGACGTCCCACAGCGGTGCGGAGGCGAAATCTGGCTTGCAGGAAATGCCAAGTAAGACTTCCTCTGCATTTCATCAGGGGGGTGGAAAGCGAGGCAACATCTGGAGACTGGAGCGGCGCGTAAACACAACCAGACGTACGTAAGTCCGCTTCGGCCTTTGGGGAGGGGCGGCGAAAGGGAGAAGGGCAGCGCGAGGACTCCGCAACAAGCCGCCAGCCGGCCGCCAGGCTGCTGCAGAAAGCAAACGTGAGCCGCTGCCGTGCCCGCCGCGCAACTTGAGCCAAATTCCGGGCAGACGAGTCCAAATAATGCGCCTGTCAATGGATGGGCGGACGGGTGGCTGGATGTACACATGCGCGCATGAATGGATGGATGGATGATGACGAAGCAATGGATACTGGACAAATACGGGTGAATGGATGAATCACAACAACAGATGAGCAGCGAGATGACGGATGGATGGTTGAATAGTCGGATCATTTGAATGGATGAATGGACAGAAGCGCAAACATGAATGAACGAATGAACGAATGGTACTTTTGGAGCGTCATCAACATTGACGGGTGACTCTACACCGCGTTCCACATGATGCAAATGATGGTTTTCTCAATACTCTATGAAAAAGGAACTCGCCATCTTTGGAAATTCCAGTTGTTGTTTTTTCTCAAAAATCCAAAGATAACTTTTGCTCAAATACAGTGTTGCGTACAAATGGTTGTGCTCAGCGGTGTTTCAAAACATTTGAAGGGTTGTGAGGAACTGAAACGAGTCATTTGTTGACTCAAACGCCAGCGAGGAAAACTTTCCAATTGCTCTCCGACAGTTGATGACTTGAAAATGACACCAAGTCTGCCTTTGCATTGACTTTATTTAAATATCTGAGAAAAAACATCATTTGCATAATCCTTTGGAAGGCGGCGTCCACCGGAGTCCTCTTGGAGGACTGACGTGAGCCCAGGCCTTAACACAAACACGGTGCACGCACGCTTGGCCTCACCTAGCTAGCAACCACTTTGAAGGATGACATTTAAACTGCCTAATTTCACAGAAAACGCTCACAAGGCAAAGTGCGGCGAAAGCAGCGAATATCCACAGTAAAAAAAAAAAAAAAAAAAAAAAGTTACAAGCCAGCTTCAGATATGTCCAGTCTAGCAATTCAGGTACGGTTATGCCCTGGCATGTGGGCAAGGAGAGCCGCAGACTCTTTTAGGCGTTTCTTCAACGGGCCAAAAAGTCAAAGACGCAAATGCAAAATGCAAACACTTGCAAGGAGCTGCTGCCAGCACAAGATGCTCACACGCAGACCGGCCAGCTCCTGACATCGACCAAACCACGCCCTTTAAAGGCACGTCTAAAAATGGAATACTACATTACATACAGTAATTGTACTTTATAGTCGATATAATATATGAATTACGTGGTCGATGAGTTCATAAATCGTTTGTCTTCCTTCATTCAGACAATGAGGTTTGAATTGACCTCGCCCTAAAGAAGAGAGCGGTTGACGTCACTTGAATTCTCCTGTATTATCTTCTTATACAAGAGAATGCTATTTGTCTACGCTAAAACAACGTAGGCCAACAAAAAGAATTGTGGGGCGGTAATAAATTGAGAGAATTGCAATTTCATTTCAGTTGGGAACACAGCACTTCAATCATGAAAAGGATTGAAAGGGAAATTCATGTTCAAGATTTTTAAGGGCGCCGGGCTGCCTACTTGAACTTTACTTTTGGACATTTAAGATGTCCATCCTTGAGTGTGGATTAATGCAATCAATATGCTGGCAGGCGGAAAGAAGAAGAAAAAAAAAAAAGAAAGGCGGACATGAGTAGTGGCTGACAGCAGCCTGTGGGAATCATTGCATGGCAGCTGGGGATTAGCGCTTGATTCCTCATTAAATCAGATATGAGGTCCACCCCGGGGACACGCGTGTGTGCCAATCAAGCTGAGGATTATCAAGAGAAATTTGGCCTTGCCATCGCAGGTATGGGCTGACAATACAATCAGGACGATGTTTGCTGCTTATCACAACGTTGTCATCGGAGCGCAATCGACATCTTGGGGCCAGCCAATGACTTGATATGACAGGAAAAAAATACATCTCCCAAAGTGTGCCGTTGACGGCCGAGTGACCAGATTCCGTGCGGCTTGTCTCATTATAAGACAAAAATATACACATTTTGCAGTAATTGGCCTCCAGTGCCGGAATGACACCTTTCCATTTTTTTGCCAAGATTTCAACACGAGGCCTTGACCCCTGTGGTTGAACGCAAGGCTGCTGGCTGTTGCTAGGAGGCCCGCTCCTCTTTTCAAGCAGTCGCACACAAATAGACATCCTGCCGCTCTCATTACCCGGGGACACGCGTGTCCTCCCACCAGTCACAAGCATTCCCATTTGGTCCTGCGTGCGTGCGTGCGTGCGTGCGCGCTATTTGCAGCAGGCCAGGTGCAGACGTCAGTGACGGCGACGGCAGCGCCGCGAAGGGGAGGCGCATCCCGGATGCCACCTATCCTGACGGATGCTGTCGCGAGCTCGCAAAGCCGCGAGGAAAAAAATATATATAAAAATACGCTCGCAAGTCGCCATCGGCCCGGGAGGTGTCGACGCGGCTGGAAAACAGGACCATCGCCGCGGTCCAATTCCAGATGAAGACAAAGGAAGCAAAAGTACTCACGCTCTCCACTTAAGTAAAAGTACTCAAGTAAAAGAAAAATTGTCTTGCAAGCTGGCCATTCTTTGCCCACGTGTGGCCTGACTTTTTTGCGGTGACCTGAGCACTCCCTGGTTAGCTAATCGAGGCCCTGACATTGACTAGCGACCAGTATTTGAACTTGGTTACCTGCCACCGATTCCATTTGTAGAGGCCAAGCACAATGCCTCTCTCATTAAAGCGTCAACAAGGGAAGCCCTGAAAATAAGACGAGAGCGCGTCAGATGTGAAGAGGCCCGCATTCCTTCCTTTTCATCACGCGTCGCTCCGCACATCGAGCAGACGCAATTATTTTCCGGCGAGATCTTCAAATGCCACACACGCAAAAACAGCCCTGCATGCACAGACACGTCCGTCCGTCTTTGTGCTGGCGTGGACGTGACAGGACGGCGAGGACACATACGGAAGTGTGACTCAAGCCCTCAAAGTGGTCGTCCAACATCGGCTCAAGTGGAAAGAAACCGAGGACAAACACTTTTGGGACGTGTACTTTACGTGAGGGTTTCTTTTTCTGATGAGGTTTGACTAATTATCTATCTATACACACACACACACACACACACCGGTATTTACGCATACACATACATATATGCGCACCTACATTTATTTATTAGTGATAGGTGATGTTTTGTCGTCAAGGGGGCCGATATCTGAAGCCGATATTCGTTAGCGGTCAAAGTAAAAATATTGACGTCAAAATCTGGAGTAATACAAACTCCCAACTCTTTGTTTAAATGCCATGAAAGACATATTTATTCACCGGCTTTTCAGATTTGCAACATTTTCTTTTCCCCAATCAAACATTCTTGTTGAAAAATTCTAACAAAAAGTGCAGGCAGCTAGCAGGCTAAGCAGCAACGTTAAATGAAAATGTCGACAAATAACCAGGTCCTTCAACTTTTCAATATCATTGTAATATTTCGCTTGCCGATACTCATTATCATTATATTCAGTTCAAAAACCAAAAAGTGCATCCACTGGCCAGCAGGTCGCCAGCGTGAGCTGAGGCAAGACGAGGCCGTATTTGTCTTTGTCTGGCTTGGCGGCGGCCACGTGAGAATGTTAATGTGCTGCATTTTGACTGACTGCAAGCGGCGACGTTGCCACACGGCGCAACTGCGATTCAAATTTTGAATTGCCAAATCATGACGGCAGTTTCCGAAGCCCGCACGCCGTGAGATGTCGAGCGACAATCAAGCAAAACCATAAACAACCTGCATAAATGAATACATTTGGCGAAGTCATTTTGACGGCAGCGTACAGCGGTGCCAGTGAGGGTCCAAAACCCATCTGGATCCCATTCAGTTGCTAATTAGCAGGAGCGCTCATTAACACTGTGTGTAAGTAAACATCTTGTCCCGGGAGCTAATTAGCATGGGTGCTACTTAACGCTGTACCTCATTAACTTCCTATTTGCATCTGTTGACTGGGTTAGCATCAATATGCTTTCAAAAGGCCCTCGTTTGCTTCGGCTTCACATCGGCCAAGGCCCCTTCTCCGGTTAGCAGCCCAATTCCAATGCCGCTAAACTAGTGAAGTCCAGTATTCGGATCAGCACCAAAATGTCAGTCAACAAGGAGGCGAGCAGGAATCAAAACAAACGCCCGGTCTAAGGTTCTATTTTTCGGGTTCACCACATAGCAAGAAGGCTTTCCCAAAACACGCCCGCTTTCACAAAATGATATCCAAAAATGTGGTTACATTTTTTGCTCGCTAGCTAATCTCGGCCAAGGCTTGAGTCGGCAAGCTACTTCCGATCAGAAACAAAGCCCTTGATCTGCGCCTTCGTTGGGATCCTCACCAAAACACAACTTGGTCTTTTTGTTGTTTTTTTCCATTTTTGCTCACTAACCAATCCCCACCAAGGCTTGTTCTTTGGTTAGCAGTTCACTTTCCAAGCGACGCAAACAAAAACAAACTCCTGAATCCGCACCGTTATCCGGATCAAGTGGGAAAGGATGTCGTCTTTTGCGTAATCCAAGCCCGTTCTCCGGTGAGCAGGCTACTTTCAAAGTAGCTCTAGTGACCTCAACAAAAATAAAGTCCGGTATCTGTGTAAATCATCCATCTGCTTGCGGTGGTCACGGGCGGTGAATGTGCAAAATGCTCGCCAGCTAACCTCCCCCAAGGCCTGTTGTTTGCTTTGCTTTGGCTGTTCGCAAGGACGGCGCGCGGCGCTTACCAGTCCGTCGCAGTTGCTGATGGCCACGGTGGCGCGCGGCATGTCGCTCACGTCGCCGGTGAACACGCAGTGGCCGTGCAGCCGCTCCTCGGCCTTGGCCTCGAAGTCCTCCTGCCACTCCAGCGAGGCCCCGGGGGCCACCAGCCTCCGGTTGGCCCTCAGCCGCAGGTGCAGCTCTTTGCCGAAGACGGTCACGTTGAAGAATAAGAATTGGCCGTCGGGGGCGCCGCGGGCCACCCTGCGGCTCCTCGTCGCCCTCCTGCTCCTGCCGCTACCTCCTTCCTCATCCGCCGACAGCACGTGAGACCTGAAGCGGCCGCGGGAGTCGGTGCTGAACGGCACCATCAGGCCATAGTCGCTTAACTTGCCGGAGAGTTTTTCTGGAGGGACAGTCAAAAGGTCCGTTAACACAATTGACGCAAGCGTCCACAGCACTTGGTTTCCAGAGACGTTTACAAAGAAAAGTGCTGTGAATACAGTTACATGGTATCAATCGGGTATTGATTTGCGTGGACTTGACAGCCACTCACCACGTGCGCCTGCAGCAAAAGACGACTCCAGTGTATCGGCACCAGTGGCTGGATCTGCACCCAAACGCAATTTGGTGGAAATGGATTATTACGTTTTTGCGCGCTACGTAACTGACCGCCGACAAGGCCTGTCCTTTAGTTGACGGGCCACCGAAACAAAACCAAAGTCACTTTCCTAGCTAACAAGCTAAATAACAAATTAAGCTTTGCTAACTTCCCGTTGAGACGCACCCTTGTCTGGATCGGAATGAACTAACTCACTAATTGACTGACTGAATAACTTGTGCTAACTTCCCATTGCTCACGAAACTTAAGCCCTGGATTTCTCTGATTTCTTCATTTTTGTATTTTTTTTCCCCACTACTGACCTACCTAACTAACTTTTGATGGCTCTATAAAAAAAAAATCAGCAGGAAAATACGACTTTGTGGAAATGGAAAATGTTTTTGTGTATTGCTAACTAACTAACAAACGACCTATCTAATTAAGTCACCTCCGCTAACTTCTGATGGCAGCAGAAAAAAAAGCCCTGTATCGAGATACATGTCGGGATCAGCGGCATATTAACATTTTGTGGAAATATGGAAAGAAATGACATTTTGCAACCTCCACCAAAGCTTGCTCTTTAGCTGGCAGACCACTTCCAATTTTACCATAGTGACCAAAACTAAAATATGTCAAATGGTGGAAATTGGGTTCCATTTACGATATTTTTTGCCACTTAACCTTGCCCAGTCGTGCTCTTTGGTTAGCATGCCACATCCTGTGGCGCCATGGTAACTAAAACGTAAAACCTGCACCTTTATCCAGACTTTCACCAACACTCACTTTTCATGGCTATCTTTTTTGCTCGCTCTCTCTCTCGCTCTTTTTTTTTTTTTAACACAACCTTACTAACAGAGCTCCGCCAAGGCCGGATGAGCAAAGAGTTAACACGCATTCCACATCATCCAAAGATCAAAACAGGGCCGATTTGCATGGAATGAAAAGCCACTCACCCAAAGTCCCTGCAGCAAAAGAAAGCTCCAGCAAAAGTTGACAAAGTGAGAAGCACATGAGAAAGTGCACGCACCCCATAGCGGAGGCTTGGATGCTCCACTTTTTTCTTTTCTTTCTTTCTTTCTTTCTTTCTTTCTTTCTTTTGTTTTGTTTTCACCGTGTCAAGTCGTCAAAGCGGATCGCCGGCGAGGACGCGGCGGCTCGTCCCATGCAGCGCCAGAGCCCGCAAGCTGAGCGCAGTCTCTCGGCCTGTGCAGAGCGCCACAGACCGACGCTGGGCCATCCGTCAGGGAGGGGGGCAGGGGGGGCCCGGTGGGGAGGGATGACGGACGACGGACGGACGGCAACCGGGCCCGCTGCGAGCGAGCAAACAACCGGCGAACGAGCAAGAAAAGTCGGGGTTTTTCCCCCCCCCCCCTGTAATCCAGCCTCTGAGTTCCCGTCGCGAACTTTTCACAAAGTCAACACCCGCTCCCGCAGTTGGAACATCTGCAAGTCGTGCAAGAGCCGCTGTGCGTTTGATTGTGTGCTGTGGGACGCGCGCACGCACGCGCGCGCGCGCGCGCGCACGCACCAGCCCAAAAAGTCTGTTTGTGCGCGCGCCACTAAGTAGCGCCTGCCTTCCCTTCTCTCCATAAGCACACATTTAACCAGTCCAGCACCCCCTACACCCAAAAAAAAAAAAACAAAAAAAAAACAATCCCCTGCCCGGAGAAAAAGTAACATCATCACATCCTGAAAGAAGACAAATAAAATAACAATGTGAAAGATCATTCAGAAGAGGGGAATGGAATGCAATACACCTGAAATAAACAATAATCCTAAAAATAACTTGCTTGGACGCGTGTGGAATCTGGTGAAAATGTTTGACCTTGAGGGGTCGCCAATGCAACCCTCAATCCTATTCCGTAGAGACCACTGAAAAGTTTGAAGAAAAAAAACAAAAAACAACTCAGTTTCACCGATTGAAGTGAAATTTGGCGGGCAGGTCTGTCATAAGTGTACGCACAAAAAAGTCTCAAGGACAAATGGCCTAAATTGAAAAGGATGTGGGCCACATTCCATTTTGGGCTCCAACTTGGCAAACTCCAAATTGGAAATTTGCCTGAATGGCCAATTTAGCAGGCGTCTAAAATCCAAACAGATTTCCATGTTAAATCGTCAAGCTTTTTGCTTGTGGTCTTCTGACGCCGTTTCATGTGGGCGGAGCTTAGCATCAAAGGCATCATTTGGCGGGCTGACAAGGGACACATTCGTCATTCTGTCTTGTCAAATGACTTGATGTTGATATTGTTAACTTTTTCGCAACGGTGGGTCAATCCTGCAGAGGTCACTCTGCGCATATGTTCAATTTGCACTGGGGAGGGGGGGGGGGGCGGTCGGGGGGGGACATCCACAAGTGCTCCTGGGAACAGCTGGGAAAGTTGGCAAAGTGCTCGGTCCTCACCTGGGCGACGGCCTTTCAAACACATCTGGATGGAATCTTCGGTGGAAGAGAAGCAAAAGCTGTCCGGGCACGCGTTTCCCAACCTTTAGCTGAGCCAAGGCACATATTTTACATTTGAAAAGTCTTACAGCACAACACCAAACAAAAAGGATACAGAGCCGACCGAGATCATGATGGGCTTGTCCAGACGTGTCAAAAAAATAAAAACCCTGCCACAGTTTAGCCGCGGCAGGGTTTTGACTTGCCGGACCGGCATTTTGACACCTCTGGCCACGGGGAAAAGTGGGAAATGTTTCGGTGAACACTTTGCCTGTTATTTTGTTCCAGACTACACAGGTTGACTGAACAGATCTTTCTTGATTTTGAACAGTAAGCCACCAAAGACTTGGGGACAGTCATGTCCATCAATATTGAAACTTGGACACAATTGTCGTTTTTTTAGCTGTAAACACCGCCGGAATGAATTTGAAATGAAAGTAAGACGACGCGTTTCAACTGCAGACTTTCAGACTTTTCATTTACATCCTAATCAGGTGACCGGCGAGGCAGTTGCAAAAGTTTGTACACGCGCCTTCCATTTGTAAAGGGAGCAAAAGTAATGGGACAAGCCGACAATCCTACATCAAATTCTGACTTTTCAATACGAGGTTGCAAAAAGTCTTGAACGCATGAATGACTCTGCTCGTTGTCGGCGCATTTTCCCCAAGTGAAATGCATGCTCAATGGGATTCAGGTCAGGTGATTTTGACTTGGCCGTTGCATAACCTTGAAAGACTCAATTTGCTTTTGCGCTGGGCTTCAGCTCATTGTCCATCCGCACGGGGTAGCGCTGGCCGTCTGCTCACGGTCTGAAGCATTTGGCCGAAGACCATCACGCTGCCCGAATTCATGGTCCTACACCTGAGGGGGATGCAAATGCCCCCAAATGAACGCTGAAAGTCGGCACATCTTGTCACTTTCATTTCAAACCCCTTGCGCTTGTGTTTGGAGGCAACAATCGCGACCGTGTCCCCATATGTCCCCATATTTACCGAGCCGGGCGTAGCATGCCGCAAACGGAGACGTGCGATATGGGAACGAAGGCCGCCGGGCGCCTCGTAGGATGACGTTTTGCGTTCTTTTTCCACCCCGAGCGCAACTGCGAGCCGCCGAGAGCCAGGATGACATTCCGCAATCGAGCCGAGTGTTCAATTAGAAGGCTGTGGGAAATGACTAGCTGCGCCGTCCAAGCGACTGCTGTGGTTTGCTACACGCACGCACGCACGCACGCACACACACACGCACACGCACCCACCGGAACAAGAAGAAGAAGAATTTTCACATCTGAACTTGTGGTGTGTTTTAATTAGCAACAAATCAGACATCTGTTCACCTCCCAGGATGCAAATAATCCCACCAATTTGGAACGATTCAGTTCTGGGCTTGATTAGCTCAAGCGAGCGTCTTCGAAAGTATCGGCTGAAATGTGCCAGCATGCTGAGAAAATATGCACGGTTTTTTTTTTTCCTGAAGGGGGTTGTCGGAGAAGATGCGAAGCAGCTGCTGGTCTTGATGTGCCGAGTGGCAGAGGCAGCCACTAGTGGAGCTTGTCATTACGCCTGGCCTTGACCTTGCTCCCTGGTCTTGACAGCGTCACCGCGAGCGGACAAAAACAAAAATCATCTGCGGAGATATTTTGCCGTTGATTTGATTTTTTTTTTTTCCCCTTGTGTTTGAACCCTTTTTCAGAGTTGACTCTCACGCCAATTGCTGAGTCGCTCCCTTATGAGCCGCTTCCACTCTGGGGAAATATCATGTTGGCTTGTTTTTTTTTTTTTTGGCACCCAAAAAGTGAAAGTACAGTCGTGCCTCAAGATACAAGAAGCAGCAGTTTGGTAAAAAAAAAGTGAATAATTCTTCAAAAGAGAAGCTTCAAGCTGTTGAATGCCACTCCCAGCTGAGGTTTACTCGAACACTAAATAGAAAACAAAGACATTTCCACTTTGTGTATTTCAATGAACCAAACAACGTCACTGCCAGCTTAATGATAACAATTGAGGGAAAATGCTAATGCTAAGGGTTCGCATCAATAGTGGTGGTTTTAGAAGAAACGGGTATTTCAGCAACAAATAGATGGAGCAACACATGTAAGCAAGATAAGGTAACGATATTCAAATGGCGTATAACACATCTGCTACCAAAGAATGACTCAAATTCCAATTGAAGCCAATGTCTCTATAAAGAATTTTGGCCAGGCTTGCTCAGAAAATATTATAGCAATACGGTGGGTTGTTGGCACGTACAGGACACGGTCAATAGTAGCCAGAAATCCCTGTTGCTACAATTTCGAGTTCTTTCTAAAAAATATTTTTCCTGTCAGACTTGGTGCACGTTCTGGCAAAATGTGCAGGGATGTTTGCCTTTGCAAGAAAAGGCTATGAACAGGGGAGATTGTTGTCACCTATCGGACACAGCCGGTGCATTTTGTTGTTGTGCCACCCTGGACTGCATCCAACCCTGCAGATAAAAAGTTTTGGAAAACGTTTGGCAAATTTCGTCTGGGCGTTAATGATGTTTCTTGGTAAGAAACGGTCAAAGCAATTGGGCAGATTGTTGGCATGTATAGGACGTGGAAAAACTTAAGCAGGTATATTCCGGCATCTCTTGATCAAGTCGGCGCCCAGCAAAGGTTTTTCATTAACTTGTGCGGCCAGGTGTGTAATACCTGAATTTTAGCATCTTGGCTTTCAGATTACGATCGTCTCTTGAAAAAATGTTGAGACGCGTCGCAGTGCCCGCGAGGCATTTGCGCCAGATCGCCTATCGCCTCCCTGTCCGCCGCGCCCTGCCTTTTTCCTTTTTTAGCGACATCCTCCGGCGCTACTCTCAATGGCACTCTTTGTCCGCCGTAATCTCGGTATCCTTCGCAACCTCCGGGTCGGGTTTCGTGCTGGAGATGATCGCAGGGAAGGTTTCAAAGAGAAGGAAGGGGGCCTCCGTAGCAAACATCCCTAAGTCGAAATATCACAAGAAAATGACTAAGGGGGAAAAAATGTTGTCATTTTAGGAGAATAAAGTCATAAAACGACGGCATGGCTCAATGGTGGAGTGGTCGTTTCCCAACCCGGAGGTTGTGGGATCGATCCCCGGCCATTGTCACCATGTCAAAGTATCCTCGAGCAAGATTCCGAACCCCGGGTTGCTCCTGATGCTGTGTCATCAGTAGGTAGATGAGGTACAGAGTAAAGCGCTTTGAGTACCCAAGGTAGAAAAGCGCTATATAAGTGAAAGGCCGTTTACCATCTACCAAGAATCATAGCCATAAAATTGGAGGGAAAAGTTGTCACTTTCATGGAGAAAAGTAAAGTGACCTTAATAAGGACAAAAGTTCATGAATATTACGGCCTTTTTGCCGCTCATCAACCACGACGAGTTCCTGAGAGAATTCCGCCGCAGTTTCCGTTTGCGAAGAGGCCGGCCGCCGGAAAGACGACGACGACGATAAGACGAGACGGGAAGCCATGTCGGACTTTCAAAGAGCGCGTCCGAGGACACTTTCAAACCAAGAGCGCAGCGAGCCAGATTAGCCCGTTTGATCCCGCTAAGCCAACGGAAGACGCCAGCGTGTCAGGCCCCAGCCACAATGCATCATCTATTTGGCCGCTCCTCTTCTCTCCTCTCCCGACGCGGACGCCAGACAAGAAAAGAGGCCGGCCGGATATGCCGGCGGCCTCCTCGGCGACGGCGCGTTTGCAGCACCAGATGACGAGGAGATAAGCGGGAAGGGAGGGCGGAAAAAGGAGAAGGAAACCCAGGAAGCGGAGACGAGGGATCAGGACTTGGCTCCGGCGCCCAATGGAAAACTTCCAAGTGGAAAAACAACAAAGGCAGCATCCAGGTTGCAGAAATTGCAGAAAGAGAGAAAAAAAGCGGACAGTAAAAAAAAAAAAAAAAAAAAAAAAAAAAAGTGTAACAAAAGTCAAACAAAATGGTAGATTCCAGATTTGGGAAATTCTTGTCCCGGCTGGAATGTGCTGCTTCACTTGTGCTGATGATGAAAGGAAATCAAAAGCAGACCACCTGATGCTGAAGGCTTTGCTTGAAAAAGAAACAATAAACAAAGAAGGCTGGACGCTAACTAACTCTTAGCTACCTGTTCAGATTTATTTGATATTTGTTAGTGCCCCGCTACCGCTAGTGGCAACGGAGGACGATTCCAAGTCCAATTCCTTTAGGGTGAAGGAATCGGAATTTTCACAAGGAAAAAAAAAGTCACCCAACAGGACCAGAAAAAAAGTCGGAATTTCATAAGAATCAAATCAAAGTTTCCCAAGAAAAAAAGTATTTTGAAAGTTTTGTTTCTTGACAAAAATAAAGCACTGCAAGTTATAATATACAGCGAAATAAAAGTTTTTATTTCATGAGGAGAAAACAGTTTAGTAACTTGAACGTAAAAACGTTGCAATTCTAGGTAAATAAGTTGCCATTGTACAAGCAGGAAGACAAAGTATTACATATGAGAGGCATCATTTTCAAAGAAATAAGATTAACTAGTTCAAAATTTGACAAGAATCAAGCCAGAATCGTCTGAGTCTTACGGAACTGAAACTAAGAAACTTAAATAAAATGGCACAAAAATATTAGTGACGAAAGGTATGTCTGAGGAGCGAAGGCACGGCCGCGTCAACAATACAAAGTTAGTACGCAGTGGAGGCGGCCTCGAGTCGCACGCGTGCAAGTCTCCCGACTTCAGCTTCAAGTCGCAAGTCGGGCTCAAGTCAAGTCCAATGAAAATTTGAAAACAATGAAGCGTTTTGCTGCGTCTGTGCGTCTTTTGCTACGATCGTGACTCGACTGCGTTGCAAAACGGCCACGTGGGCATCAAGACTTTTGGTCCCAAATATAGAACAGCTTTCATATTTGACCTTTCGGACCGATCATCAGGACAAATCCACCTCGGACGCAAGGATCATCTTATAGGACCAATCAATCCTGTTCCTCGAGGTCCGCCGTCCTGCCTCTTTTCCTGGACGTCTCCCTGCCGCAACACACCTGATGCAAATATGATCAGGATCATTCGTTATCCAGCTTCTGGAGACCTTGCCGATTAGCTTCTCGTCCGAATCGGATGCGTTGCAGCAGGGAGGGATCCGGGAAAGCAGGCAGGACAGCGGACCTCGAGGAACAGGATTGTAGACCCCTGTCGGAGGGCACAAGAGGCTCGGCCTTGGAAATTGACGTGACGTCTACTTTGTCAAGGGATTGAGCGTGGCCTCGCGCATTCACCAAAAGCATTTGCAACGGTTTGTGTGCCAACATCTGAAACGGACAAGAGTCAAGTCTTTCGCGTCGTCACGTCAAGTCCCACGTCTTGAACTCTCAAGTCGAGTTTCGAGCTTTGTCGTTTTTATCAAGTCATCAAAACGGCGACCGGAGTCGGCCCGAGAGTCCGAGCTGCAGCGACTCACGTCCGCTTGTCCGGCACGCAGTTAAAGCAGCGTCCTCATTGTCGCCGTCCATCCGTGCGTCTTTTTTCGGGGAGCGCGACAAGCGGGCGGCGCCGGCGGCCGACCCTCAGAGGAAGTGCCCTCGGAAAGGGAGCTCCGGGAGAAGGTTCTGCTGCTGCCAGCGCCAGCGCAGCCGGCCCAGCGGGGAGTCGTCCCTCGGGCCCTTGAACTCGCAGAAGCTCAGCCGGTTGAGGACCTCGTACACTCCCGCCCTGGAGGCCACCTGGCGACGAGACCACGGGGGGCCAACATGCGGTTAGGTCCACCGATATTGCCACTTGTGCGCAAATCTCAGCTCACAACCGCAGAACAATAAAGTCCATTTGACCAGAAAATAGTCCGAATATAAAGTCATCATTCGGAAAGAAAAAAAGTCAAAAGTTGCAAGACTTCACTCAAAGGCTTAGATTTTAGTTATTTATTTGTTCTAATTTGACAAGACTAAGTTTTACTCTGACAGGGAAATATATCTTTGGTTTGGGATGATCGTATCCCATTCTTCATATTTTTTTTTCAAATGCTCTTATTGTGTTGAGTCTTTTTTTTTTAAAATTCATTTTGACAGTGAGCGATTGAGAGCAGGCGCTAAGCGCTACTTTCAAAAGTGTGTACGTGTCTTTTACTGACGCCACCGTCTGTGGATGCCTTCGCACAAACATCACCTCGGGTCGTTCCTCTTTCGTTTATCTGAATGCAACCAGCCAGCTTATTTTATACATTGGCGCAGTGATTTTCTTACTGCGTGCCTTTGGAGATAACAAGGAACGAAGAGTGCATTCCAAGTCGAATTTATGACGATGATGTGCAAATGCGTTGTGTATGACCTGGTCAGAAATGGAACTCGACTGTACTGAAAATCCCTCCAACGATATAATCAAGTTCCTTTCAGGGTTGTTGTTTTTTTTTTTTCCCCCCTCGCTGGGAACAAATGAGTCGGCACACTGAAGCTATTAATTCAGCGGGTGAGCCTCGCAGCTGAGCGTCTGGATCGCTGCCGTTAAAGCGCAGCACTTAACCTGACTCATAGACGCTGCGACCCAGCTGTCTAAACAGCGGAAAATGCGTCAGCTGACAAGGCCGCCGCAGTAGACGCAATTTTTGAGTTTGTCCGGCAGGAAAATGGAGGGGGTGACACCGACATTTGCTGCAGAAGGACAAGAACCGGTTGCCGTTCTTCCGGCATGAAAAACAACAAGGTCTGAAGAGGACTGAGACTTTTGTCCTTTGAAAAACAGGACGCTTTCAAAGCAGCACTTGCGCAACACTCAAGGTTAAAACTCAACAAGAAAAAAATACATATAAAAACTCGACATCTCACTTGCAAACCCCCCCCAATTTCTGGATTGTAATTTTTGTCAAGCTTAGAGGAAGAATTTGTTATGACTCAAAGGCAAAGTAAGACATTGCGAGAATAAAGCCCGAATTTTACGAGAACAACAAACAATGCTGAGGGCGTGTTTTGGTGACGGGACAGGGAGGCCTCTGTGCGGCGCATCCAAACAGCTGACACCCGCCCGCCATGCGCTGTACACAAGTGCCGCCATTGTGGCCGCCGTCCGCCTTCGCCAAGCATTTCGGTTCCCAGCACTGGCGATGCTTTTGTGTCGCTCGTGCGGCGGCCGCAGAAGTTCGCTTTGGAAAAATATAGAACCGTGTCATTTAAGCAAGTCGTTCATTAAGACGGGGGGGAAAAGTAGAGGCCCTGCGCAAGAGCCCCGGGGTACACCCCTTTCAATGGCGAGGGGATATGTTTTCAAAAAAAAAAAATAAATCTGCAAAAATGTGAATTCACGAATGCTGGTCCACGATATCTTAAAGCGCTTCCCGAGTCCTCTGTTAAAATTGCTATCAACATAAAAATTGGACAAAAAGGGGGCACGACTTTTACACTGTTATTCAAGCTGTAGAGGTGTCATTTCTTCGGTGTTGAGAGAGAAAATATGAACAGAAAAATGTGTTCTCACACTGCAATCCTTTTGTTCCATTTTGCCCATGTCACATGCAGAGACTTCATATCGGCCGTCACCACGTGTGACTGAACAATGAGCTCCTGCCTTCAGGGCTGCTATTAAATTAGCGCGCGCACGCGCACACACGCTCAGGGCACGGGACGGACAGTCCCCCTCAAACGCGGCCGCTTGCGTAAGAGCGGCTTAGTGTGTGCGCGTGGTGGCGAGGACCCCCCGCCGCCGCCTCTGACAGTCGGGCCTTGTCATGAAAGATCCCGCCACGGTCACTGGTGACAGGCTAACGATCAGGGCTGCGGGCCATTTGGCTGCGATTGGTTGGGAAGGCGCCAGGCTCAGCAGCAAGTGGGCCACGCTGATGACAGCTCAAAGCCAGCGAAAGGCCTTTTTCAACATCGTCCCACCATAATCCACCATTGGGTCCCAGAGAAGACCTCAGGACCGCTCGGAAACAATTCGCCCAAGACCTTATCGGTCTCGAGGATTTCTTTCTTTTAAGGCCACGAAGCGCGAGCCAACCCGTGCAAGGCACCGGCTGACAATGCACCTGAGCAGCTGACATTTCCTGGCCATGGACATGGCCGTGCTGGAGCAAGCTTCCAAGTCACTTGACTTGGATCTGGAGCCGCACAGGTTCCCCGGCAGTATCCCCTCAGGGAGGCGCGGTCTGGGAAAGTGTGTTACACCCCGAGGAGATGACTTACTTCCAAGGGGAAACGTTGTAGTTTGTCCATCGGATTTAGACATACATCGCTTGTAACGCCGGTCCTGGGACCTTACTGACAGACCTCAAATAATGGCTTGATGTATTGGTCTTAGCCTGTTTGGGAAATTAAAGTTCAAGAATGTCAAAGCGGCCCTTGTAGTCTTCTTTTTCGGGGGGTGGGGGGGAATGCGGAGTCTGAAGTTAAAAAAATGAATCCAAACAATCAGACCTCGATGACGTCTCGGTCTTGTCGGTTTGCTCGCTGTATGACGGAAGGCCAATCTTTTATCCAACCGCTGACCTCAATATTACTTGAACTTGGACGGTCCAAGATGGTGTGGCAAAGCGTCATCTTGCTGCTCTGACGGTCGCGTGATCAGACTCAAAAGGTTCAATCCGACCGCCGGCCTCTGGATGGCAGAAACGAGTTGTGTCGCCTTTCACGCGCTTTCAGGATGGGACGAAGCTCTCGCCGAGTAAGGACCCGGAAGACCTGGAAGCGATTTAGCAGATGCTGCGCGCGGATCTGCTACCTCGAGCAGGCGCATTCCACTGGAGAGCTTTGGGGACCATCCAAGTCGTCAGAGGCGCATCCTCCGCGGAAAGGCCGCGCTGTGCCCCCGGAAAGGTGGGGGGGGGGGGGATCGGATTACATCTCGGTCTGTTAATACCACGATCGTATTGGGGAAAATGAAGGCGCTACGGTGCTGCTAAAAGCAAAGGTCAAGCACATCATTTGATTTTGGTCTTGACGTACATTGACGCCGGCAGAGCTCCCGCTTGCGCCGCCGTCTGCGGCCGATGTGGGAAAAGCAATTGCAACCGGGGGCGGCGAAAGGTGGCGAGATAAAAATGCAATGGGTTTGCTGACTTTCTGCGGCGCTTGTCGCACGTTCATCTATTTGCTTTCATTTTCACCGACATTGAACGAGCGGCGGGCTGGGCAGAAGAGTCTTCCTCACTGGAAGCAAGCAGGTGACGGCAACAAATGACTTTGCCTTTTTGATAGACACGTTTGGGAGCAATCTCATCTTTTTCAATCTCAATGATCTGTCGGCGTTTGATCCGTTTGACCTAAAGAGCTTTTAGTCTCCAGCCGGCGCCCCTGCGGCGGCACAAGCGGCGCCGAGGTTTGCAAAGAAAAGAAGCTTTTCCGGGTATGCTTCGCTTTGTCACGTCAAAGCTTTGAACGTAGCTCGAGCGGCAGGGTGGCTCAGCTATGCGTTTATTCTGTTCCCAGCGTGAGCGAGCGCATTTTGGAGACGCAGGGGCGCATATTTGCCATTCATAACAGGAAGGATATGCCTCCATTGAGCCAGCATATTTCTCTGACAGCTGTTTTCTCAGTGATTGTTCCAGTCCATTTTGGAATTGCGCCCCGCTTTTATTCCGCCCCAATAAGGACAAAAAGACGGTCGGGATTTTCATTCGGCAAATTTCAAACATTCTTTTGCTTTGGCCCGCGTTTGCCGGGGACTTCGGGTTTGGAATACAAACCAGGAGCGCTTTTGGCGGAATCGCAACAAAGACCTTGTTGTCTTGGTCTGCGTGAGTGAACGCGCGCATATTTCCCAAAGAATGACAGAACGTCCTCGATTCATGAAGGTACTAACATAGGATGTTTCAAGGTTAAAAATGGCGCACAATCAACTAGCTTGCGCACGGACGCAAGAATACGCGGTCACAATTGGACTTGTACCTTACATTGCAATTCATAACAACATGAACAAAACACCACCCGAACATCACATTCTATCACTGTTTTAATTCACTGAAAAAAATCTGTCGTTAATTACAAAAAACGATGATTGGAATAGACCGACTCAGAGGCGGAAATGAATCTTCACACCGACTTACCTTCGTGGCTGCTGCTTCCTTCTGCACCAAAGCATTACAGCCACGCGTTTTTAACAAAGCAGCCTTACTCAAAGGGATCTCCCTTTTTTTCACTCCTTATTGTCATAAAAACACTCAGACTTTCAATGTTCTCAAGATGTTTTCAACACTTGATGACAGCAAAAATATTGATTCGTGAACAACTGTGAAATTGACCATATTTGGGCTTTTTTTTGTAAAGCGCAAGAGTTACCTGTTCCATCCAGAGTGCGAAGGAGCGCTGCCAGGAGTCCTTCTTCTCCAGGTGCAGGTACGTGTTGAACAGGATGAGGTAAATGTAGCGCTCCAGATACTGAAGGCTCTTCAGCAGGAGTTGATGGCACTCCTTCTCCGACTTGCCACTTTTGATCTGGAGAAAAACGGCACAACAAAGTCGAGTTCAAAGCCTTCTTGACAAACACCAGGCACGTTTTGCACCTACACTTTCGCAAACACTTTCATCACGTTTGTAACACCTAACTGAAAACCACCACAAAAAAAAAAAAAACTTGTGTTTGGGGTTGCGCTGCCAGATAAGGTTCAGTTGTATTTTCTTGCATATTTCTGAAAGAGCAAAAAAAAAAAAAAATCAAATTAACCTCACTGAACCTGTGGGTGAGGAGGCCAAATCGAGTGGATGTCGTCGAAAATACACAATCTGCACAAAAGCTCCGCGATACGAAAGCGGTCCATGCATACCGGGGACACGCAAGTATTCACTAGTAAAAGCCGACTAGAAGAAAACCTGCTCACGACACATCAAGAATAATAACGCAGAGACCTTGGCGGTATGACTGAATAACTTGGGTCACCATAAGCCAAAGTCAAAGAAGTTGAGCTGCATCGGGACAAATGCAATGAGCAAAAGCGTTTGGGTTTCATCAAATGCTCTTCTGGCCTCTCCATTCAGAACACAAAAACGTTTGCCAAAAATTGGCATCGATGACATTTTATTCATCAATAAAGAAAGCAAGCCACTAGCAGGACAAAGCAGATCTTATTGAACAACAAGTCGTTTTTCCAATATATGAACTATATTTCCTGGCAAAACCGCAATTATTCAAAGGTTTCTTTCAATCAATGATGGGACTGAAAGTTTCGAGAGGAATACAAGGTCGCCAAGCAAAGCAGAAGTGAGGAAGGAAGTCTGCAAAATTACGCTAGCCCTTTTCGCAAAGCCAATCAGGTTGCACTTCACTTGGAGGCTTTTCTCAACATTTTTTTTTTTTTTTTTTAAATATTACAACATTTTCCCGATGGCGCTTGGAGCCTCAAGCACTTCTCATCACGGCCGCCCGGCATCCAGATGTGCGTGTGCGCGTGGTATTGAAGGCCGCACGTTGCCTCGGACTGCGAGCAGATTGTTGTCCACGTCAGAGAAAACCTTTCTCAGGCTTCCTTTTCCTTGGAGTCAATTAGGGGCTTTTAAGTGGCTAAAATACTCACGCCGGAGTCTGTCCTCAGACGTTTAAGTACAGAGACGTTGACTTCCTTGACTTGCCAGTTGAATTTGCTCCTCCACTGAGCTTTCGTAACTCTATTTACTCACAAGCCATATTGTGAATGGCTCGCAGGATGCCGGACAGATGTGGTGGCATACTTGGAAGCTCACTTGGACCCCAAAATACATATAAGTAAATAAATAAAAATCACTCAATCAATCAAATGCTCTGAATCCAGGCAAAAAAATGTGGTAATACTATGTGGACTGATTTAACTCCTGTTTTAAGTAAAGGTAAATAATTATAGACTCATAATTATGTACAGAAGTAAAGAGTAAAAAATGAGTCTTTACTGTCAGTTATATACAATACCTGTTTTGAGAACAAGAAAACATTTCCGTAAACAAAATAGTTTCTCTCTTTTATTCATTTATGCAATAGTGACTAGATGAATTTGCATGTCGCAAGTTGCAAGGCGGGTCCAAAACATGTTTGCTAGCATTGTGAACTGGCTTACCAAAAAACGGCAAATGATAACAGCTGAAAAAAAATACACATGTCTATATATGGAATATGTTTTTTTTTTTCTTTAACTTGGTTACTGTACTTCCCACCACTGAGGATCACCCCCAAGTAGGAGGGATAGCGCTGAAAATGTGCGCTGCGCACCATAACACGATGGTTCCAGAGCGGAATGAGGCAACGGGGGGGGGTTTCCTGTCCATTCCCAGACAGCCGCGATTGAAGCCCGAATCATCCGCGGGAGGAGAAACAACATTTGCAGCAAAGAGAGAATGGCAAACATTCTCAAGAGATACAAGTGGACAAAAAAGCTCGCCGATTGTTGTGCCCTCGGTTGTGTGCTTTTTGAAAATTGAGAACCCAATTGCCGTGTGTGCCCTGGACTCCCGACAAGTATTCAGTGTGTGAAAAATAATCTACATGTTTATCCCAACGGCTCAACGTGAGTTCCGTAATTTGCAACCGTCTCTGATATTGTCCCCAGCGCTGCATACAGAACATGAATACACAGAAAACTGCAGTGTCCTGATTTACAAAAGGACCGCGTGTGCAAATACTTGATGGCTCCCACAAACAGTTGTGGAAGCTATTATCCTAACCGGGCGCAATGTTGCAACCGCAAAACGCCCCAAATTGCCACGTGACGAAATGGGAGGCGATGGGGAGAAAGGATCCTTGCCCCTGGGCGAACCAATTTGAAATGCCAGAAACAACAATTTGCGCCACATGTGGGCTATTCGGCCAAGCCATTTTGGAGCTTGTGAATGATCTACGGGCAGACTTGACGCCAGTCGCAAGAAGGAGTCATGCGGGAAATTCCTTTCAACTCTGCATTTCCTCGCGTCTGGGTCATTCTAGCGCAATTCTGTTTGTTGATCTTCCACCAACACTTTCGAGTCCATCAATGCAAAATTCACTTTGCCGTGACGGCGCTCCCCCGGAGGCTCCAGAATGAAAATGGTCAGCGCCGTGTCTCTTTTCTAATCAATAAAGCTATTCATCAATAATTACTGCTGGCGTTCTTTGCAATTGACGTCACGCAACATCATCTTCCCACCTTGCAACTACTAACGAGAGCGAGAAGAAGGCTAAATCGTCTTTCGGGCCAGCTAAATCGTCTTTCGAGCAGAAGTGCGCGCCGTGCCGCATGGGGAAAAGGTCAACGGAGGTCCGCCTGACTGACATCTGGCGCCAATTAGCAGCCGACGGGCTTAGGCCAGAGATCCATATTGGCCCTTCCAGGTTCGCACAAGCGGCCATTCATCACCTCGCGCACAGCGCCTCGCACTCGAATCCCAAAGCAAAGAAAACTCTTGCACAGGCCGCCCCCCCCCCACGCCACGCATGACTCAATGCACAGAGCAGCAAATGTCAAGCATACGTGCTGATTTTCAGGTGGGCTCACAAGTGGGGACAAAGCGCCATTCCTAGATGGACCTCACTTTGGCGAAGACGAGGGAAAGACCAGAGCGCGTACGGTGGCCACTCGCACGGCCTACCAGCCAAAAACAAAACAAAAATCCTCCAACTCTGTCCCGTTGCAAAGCAGATCAGAGGTGGAGGACTCCAATCTGACTCGACTCAAGTTAAGTTCGCTGGCAGAGCTAGACGGGGGGCGGGGTCGGCGTATTCCAGAAGAGGGCCAATACTTCAAGGGAAAAACCACCTCGTACGAACGCTACTGACTGGCAGTAGGTTCTGCTTCCTGCGGGAAGGTACTTTTCAAAAACAAGACAAGCCACGACGCTAACTTGCAGCTTGTTTTACACGGCCAATCAAACATATCAGCTGGCCTCAGGCCTGGGGGCCGAGCGGCCGACTGGGGACTGAGGAGGGGGGGGACGCCTCCGTGTTAATGGCTTCTACAGATTCCACTCATCTGTCTTTTTCCAGTTGCTCAGCCACATTGTCACGATGAAATCCCCCCAAGTGGAGGTGGATTTGTTGAAGCGGGCTCGCTGGAAACCGCATCGCGTACAAGCGGCGGCGAACCAATGCAACTCTGCACTCTTGCGGTTCGGACTCTTTTACGGCTCGTGCGTCACCACCTCTGGGAGAACGCATAGCCCGCATACCTCCAACATTGAGACGGCCCAGCCAGCGCACCAGCACCAGCACCAGAAAAAAAAAAAAAGAAAAGAAAAAAAAATCCAGATGACGAGTTGCTCTCAAGCGCAAAAGGCTCTCGAGAGAACAAGATTGCAAAAGCCGGAGACGGAGACGGGGCCTCGTTAGCCCAGCCTGGAATATTCTCCACACTAGACTCACCAGAGTTTGACATCAATTCCTAGCGCGTGCTCCAAATAACGACCCGATTGACGTGCCGTCACTGGAAGGAATTTCCCAAGAGAGAAGCCGGAGTGCCCGTCGCCCATCGAAAGCGGCTGCTTGCCCAAAGTGGCATTGTGAATTTTCCTCCATGGCGTTCTTGGTTGGCACGAAGGCACATGGCCGACAGGGCTACTCTGTCTTCCGCAACCGCAGGCCGGAGGTCAAACACAGAACTGTGGCCTACATGCGTGCGTTCACTACGCGTACGGCAACAACACACGAGGGCAGAGGCCTGACCCCCAAACTATGGTTATCCTCTATAAATTATTTTTTTATTTATATATTCGGGTGTCTGGAAGAGTTTCACTCATTTATTTGAGTTCCTATTGGAACTGTTGCTTTGGTTTAAGTTTGACTTTTGGGAAAGGATGAATCACAAAGGTTCCACCGTCTTTCACTGACACATCACGCATTCCAAGTACAGCGGAAGAGACCAAGGCTCCAATCCCGTGCGAGGCCCTTTCCTCTCGATTTCTCAAGCGCAAATGACATCGGACGGCTCCGCCGACTCGCTCCGTTCGCATTCGCCATTTCAATGAATTGATGAGCCATGACGCAACGCATCCTGTCAATGAATCCTTGACCTCAAAGGGACTTCCTCGATTCGGTCCGTATTTGCGCAGCAATCAATCAAGCCGAGCAAGGCCGCGCTGCCCCGAAGCGTCACGTGGTGCTGTCCACGCTCCCTGGCGCTTAAGCGCCTCACTTCATTCGCAGCTGCGCAAAGTGCCCCAAAATAAAGAAGGTCCGGGAAGAGCAGCTGACTGACGACAGCTGCTTCGCGCCCCCCGGCGAAATGCCTGGTCAACCCCCCCTCGCCTCACCTGACTCGCCAAAGCCAACCGAGAAGTCGCGCGAGATGATTATTTAGCCCCGTACGTGCTGCCACACATTCCCGTAAATAAGCACACGCGCGTCAGAACGGCTGCAGCGCCAGCGGCACGGGGAAACTTGGCAATGGAAAAATCGGAGCCGGCTGCACCTGCCGCCGCTGGTGGAAACTAACGCAGCAAACAAGTACAAATATTTAGTTACTGTACTTAAGTAGATTTCTCAGATATCAGCGAGAGCGTCTAATCCAGGTAGAAAAATGAGTAGTATAGAACGGTTTGTTTCTTACGATCGATTTTGATTTCAGTCATTCATTGTGATTTCAATGCATGCAACAATTAGACAAGTCTGCGTACTTCTACTCAAGTAAAGCGTGTGCGCACTTTTCTTGGCGCTGCTTGTGTGTGTGTGTGTGTGTGTTTGCCTCTTGGAGTCCACACTGTCAAATTGCCGTCGGCTGTCCGGCGACTGGCCCACTCGGCCCGAGTCATGCAAAAAAATAAAAAATAAAAGCCACATCATCAACAACCATTGAAGAGGAATTCATGGACAACGAAATGTAATCGAAGCAAGCAGAAGAAGAAAAAAAGACGATTGCGACGTCGAATGCTGATAGGTGGTAAGCAAGAAATTTAGTCCGATTATATTGATGCAGATCATGCAAAGTGTAGTATCATAGACGGCGCTCGCTATATGATGGGAGCAAAACGTGTCGAGCAGTTGCGCATTGTAACGTTCCTCCGACGCGTTTGGCTGGAACCACAGCGCTCCGTCTTTCCGCAAGACGTCTCCCGGCTTCCCCTCGGAGAACCTGCTCACAAGGCCGTCTCCCCTTTCCCCAAATATTTTTCCATTCCCCCGTCCAAACCGCGGGGGCCCGTCTTTTTGGACACACTGTGATTTGCCCTCATTCATTTTTCATTTGTGCATATCAGGAGCAGGCGAGTGAGGGGGGGGTGGGGAGTGTGTGTGTGTGTGTGTGTGTGTGTGTGTGATTTGTGAGAAGAGCAGTAGAAGAGGTCGGCTACTTTAGCAACCAGGTGCTTTTTTCTTTTCTCGGATTTCCAGAGGATTTTTGGAAGCCTTCGTTCCAAAATTTGCGACTCGCGGCAGCAAGGGCGGGCCGAGGCCGGGCGTCACAAAGGCGATGGGGCGGCTGCCAACAAGCGCGGCCCGGTCGGCCGCACCAGCCTGCCAGCGCGCCTCTCTGGAGCGGGAGGATTGGGCCGCCCGCCCTGCTCCGTGGGCCCTCACGATGGAAGACGCATGAGCCACGTGGGGGTCACGCCCGGTTGGCAGCACGGGGATTTATAGACAACCCCCCTCCGCCCCCTTTAGCGGGCCCCTCTGGGAGCTGCTGGATCTTTCAGGTCCTCCACTAAATCTATCTTTTTTCTCTATGGAAGACACATTTTCCAACCACTGGCAAAGTGGAGGAGGGGTCTTTACGGCAATACGGGTGGGGGTGTTCCGCTATAAGAGAGACCGAGCGATGGCGAAATTTTCCCCTCTTGCAGTAACATCTGGCACTGTTTAGCACCTGGCCTGCTGCTTTCAAGCAAAGAGGAAAGGGGGCGGGGGGCGAAGATGGGGCGGGGGCGGGCTGCAACGGCGGCGGTGGCAACGTGTGGCCTCCGGAAAAGTCCAGCCTCGTCTTAAGTTGGATATGAACTCTGGTAGCTCATTTGTGTCGGTTACCAAGTCCAAGCTAAACACACTTGCAGCGCTAAATGTAACCAAATCCAAAAGGCGTCATTTCAAAGAACTCGCTCCCAATTTAAATGCACCCCTTTCCCGACCCTTCGCCACAGAGTTAGCGCGCCACCTCACACCTGTACGCACCCACAAAATGACGCGAGAGGCAGCAGCGATCCAACATATCGACAAAGTCAAATTCCGTCCATTCATCGAGTAATTGTGTGTATTATTTTTATTAAAGCCAATTACTTGTCATTACGGTCAGGCTAACACCTCCTATGTCCAACCTTGGTTCATTTCATATTTTTTCACAAATGGATACAATTGCTCAGTGCGTCTGAATTTGACAAATGACAGCACATCTGAAGTGCAGAAAATGGTTGTCTGGCTTCAACAATGTCATGTGATCTGTGAGGGGCGCAGGTGTCACTTTTGACCATTTGGGGTCGCCGTCTTCACGTTCTACTTCTAATATGTGACTTTGAGTGTGTATGACTTGAAAAGACGGGGGCCTGCCTGGTCTGGTGAGTGCCACGGAGTGTACATTGGGCATTTGGTAACCTCGTGTTTTCTTACCGTTTGCTCAATCAATTGCGGAGGCATCACAATACATTCTATAAGCTACATTAAATTGGCTAACGTTGACATGGTAACTTGCGTTGCCGATTGTAGGCGCGCGGCTGTTGTACACGTTGCACAAAGCGACCAGTGCAAATGAGAAATTCCGCTTTGACTTCTTTTGTAATCGAAGTATTCGATTAGTCGTTGCGGCCCTCGATTAAACCGCATAGGCCGAACACCTCCCTGCCTTCGGTGGATCGTTCCATGAAGTTTTGAATCCACCTTTCCCCCCGACTTGCCTTTCCTCTCAAATCTGAAAGTGAAAGTTGCAAGCAGTTGACTTTTCCACGCGGCGTCACCGGGAGACAAAGGAGGACCCTGAACGTTGGCGGAAGACAATAAGGCCCATTGATCGACCCGCCGATTGGGCCCGGGTGCCTCCGGCTCCTCCGGGAACGCAGAGGCGCCGGCCGTGATGACAGCGTTTGTTGGAAAAGGCAGAAAGACCGGCCTCTGTCCGTCACAAGCCACTTTTGTTCTCCTCCAGCTTTTGTTCGTTTGCACAGAGAAAACTAATCGAAAGCAATCACAAGTACAAATCTTAGCAGATTGTTCATAATGACTTGCCTCTTTGCACAAGGATTTTCTGCGCCAAGCGAGGACTTTGCATCCAGCGAGAGTGGAAATGGATAGATGAGCTATCTGAAAGCCTGTGACGGATATGAAGGAACATTTCATTTCCTTCACTGCTTCTCTTGGCTCCTTCTCATCCAAGCCCCTTCCATTAAGTTACATCATAATCAATTTTTCCACGCTCGGCCGCTCGTGCCTGCATTCCTCTCATTCATGTGTGCTGGACACCAGCTGGGGGGGGTCAAAAAAAAAAAAAACAAGCTCCCTGCCTCCCTCTATGGGCCACGGGCGGTAAGTGCAGTCACTCAATGCACTACATGTTTGAGAAAGATTTAGGAGTTGATTTTGCATGTTGTGACTGCCAGTTCAGGGTTCTTTTGAAGTGTACACTGGTTTGGTGAGAGGGAAAAGACCAACGCCCCCCAAACTCCCCCCCCCCCCCCTCTCCCCCCCCCCTCCCTCCCAGCTCTGAGGCTGACCTGTCTGTAGGTGCAGATGATGATCTCCCTCAGGTGGTAGTGCATGGGCGTCATGGTCTCGGAGACCGAGTCCAGGGCCATGTCCACCTCCCGCTTCATGCGCTGGCCGTCGGGCAGCAGGCGCACCAGCTGCATCACCACCTGAAATGACAAGAAAAACTGTTACAGCACCCGAGGGGAGGCGGCAAAGTCATTAGCGGCGGCTGTGTGCGTTTGTCTCTATGGCATACTTTGGCGCCATCTTGTGGCATCTATAGACAAAGACCTAGTTTGAGGGTGATCGTTTGCCATTCTCCAGAGGAGCTCGATCCCGATTCACCGTCAGAGAATTCATCAGAAAAGAAAATGCTCAAATGTTCTCATTTTTGGGTCAATTAAAATGTGCCAAAAGGGGAATGTTGCATGAAGCCCCGTTTATGGCGGGCGAGACTTTCCACGCAAAGCCGCAAGCAGGTCCAAATCTGAGACAGACACACCAAAAGGGATTTACACTCCTGTGTGAGTGTGCGGTTCACTGTTCTCGCGCATCGCAACTGTGGCTGTCCTTTCCCACGTGCCAGCGTAGAACAGAACGTATACTAGAAAATAAACACAGTATAATATAATATATCTAAATTGTAATTTTTTTTTTTTTTTTTAGATTTGGGTTAGCTCACACCTCAGGAGCACTTGATCATTCTTTACATCAAACGTCCCTTCAGAAAAGGCACAGTTGGAGGCACACGAGGTTTCCATGGCAACGCCTCCATTCCCCCCACCGCAGTGTGCAATCTATTCAGAGATGCAATTTGTGTGGCTGCAAGAAGCTGCTGGTGGGCAACATTTCCTTAACTGAGGCACAGCAGGAGAAAGTCAACATTAACCGCACGGAAATGATCGCTTTACCCAAAGTATCGCTTGACAACAAGACAGAAACATACAGAAATAGTTCAGGGGACAAAAAATGAGGGCATCTTTTATTGTGTTTATAGTAAAACTCAGTAAAACCACTTTGACTAAGCCCAACAGAGGAAGCTGCTTGCAGAACAAAAAAAAAGATGAAATATGAAGTTGTATTTAGTATAAAACAATTTAAAAAATGAATAGGAAAAGTTCAATTTTTACAGGTGAAAACCCAGTTATTTATTATCACTGTAGGAAAAAAAAAAAGGGTGCACGTGAAAATGTACCTGAAATTCCCCTTTGGTGTACTTGGCATCGGGGACGCTGACGATCTCGTCTTCGGGAAACTCCGGAAAGCCCTGCGGGTGACAAAAAAAACGGGCGTTTTGACCCGCTTGGGCGCCGTGCCACGCGCGAAGGCGAGAGCGAGAGCGGCGCGCCGTACGTTAAAGTGCCACAAAGTGAGCACGGAGAGCACCATGGCCGTGGTGGTCCTGCCTTTGCCGTTGGAGCAGTTGAAGACGAAGGCCGAGCGCGAGTCCTCGGCCAGCGAACTCTTCATGGCCTCCAGCAGCGTGTCGAAATCCTGCGCGCGTACAAAACAACACCAAGCAAGCATGAGGCAAGACAATCCAGCCGTTTGACGTGGGTGTCGGCAAATGTGAGCTCAAGTTAGCGGCCCGCGGTTAGCCGGCGCGCGCGTGGACTAGCATTTTCAATCGGCTCTCGTGAATGAAGCGCTGAGCGTTTGGCGCTTACCTCCTCGCGGGGGGCGGCGCAGTCGGGCAGGGGCACGCGCTTGTAGGCCAGGGCCGGCGCGGCCTTCTGGTGCCGCGCCAAGATCTCCTGCGGCGTCAGGACGCTCTTCAACATCTTCATCTGCTTCTCCTGCTCCAGAGTCACCTCCAGCCACTTCTGGGCGCGCAGGATCTCCTCCTTCAGGGACGCCTCCAGCTTCTGCGATCAAAAACAAAGTCCAAGTATAAGTCACTGGCTTTTCTTTCTTCCTCATTCTTTTCTATGCCGCACATTATGTTTGCACATTCGTGTGATTAAAAAAAAAAAAAGAACATTTTAAGAAGCTGGCATACTTTTGGTGAGTTAAAATATTTTGAGAATGTGTTTTTTTTTTTAAAATAGTTGAAATGTGTCTTTTTATTATTTATTATTTAGATTTCGGGGTGAAAGAATGACAGCTGGTGTGTTTTTCATGCCGTCAAATGTCAAAACGGTCCTACTTGAACCCAACAGTATGGCAGGGTAAGATTGTTTTTTTTTTTTTGTTTTTTTTTTTTTGTTTTTCTCTGGACCTCAATGACGAGCGGGTCCGACGTGGGGATGGCGATGTGCTGGTCCAAGCGCGAGGGCTCCCTGGGGGTGAAGATCTGCCCGTTGGCTTCGAGCAGCAGCTCCTCCTGCAGGTTGAGCCACAGAATGCGGCTATGCTTGCGCTTCTCGTCCGTCAGGTGGGCCAGCACGGCTCCGGCTGCCTACGCACGCACATGCAAAAACTGTTTTTCAGCACGGAATCAATGGGGGTGGGAAAAAAAATCAATCAATCAAAGAACGAGACAAGCGACAATGAAACACAGTGGGCATGGGTGACGCGACACCTCGGACGTGGGCTGCGCCATTCCGTAGATGGGCATCTTGGGCACACGTCTGAAGTTGAGCGCCTTCATCTCCTTGGCGGTGCTCAGGACATCGGGCGCTAAATACTCACCGGCCACCTGCGCGACACAAGAAACCTGCACTTTAACAGCCAAAAGCATTTTCATGCACACATTTTTTTTTCTGCTCTAATCATGGCTGGTCAACAATGTTTTAAGTCATTCTGGTTTTAATGCTACAAGAACAACAAGTTACGTGAATATGAAAAGTCGTCATTTTATTCATAGTCAATGTGTTTTAAGAAAAATCTCAACTGCATGAGAATTAAATCGTAGCGTGAGAGCAAAATAACAACCTTAGAAATTGTAATATTCCAAGAAAATAAAACATATTTAAAGGACTAAAATCACCTGAATGTAAAAATCTGAAGAAGAAAAAAAACAATTTAATGAAAAGAAAGCCACAGCCCTACCTAGTCAAGGTAAATAAAAATACACAAGACAGTCGTTAAGCTGCACTAATATTAGTGGTTCTTTGCAGAGGATAAAGAGTATGCGCCGGGGGGGGGGGCATCGCTGTAATCCCTGTCTGTGATTTGTTGCTACTGTTTTTGTTTTCTATCATGATATCGATGCTATGGTTGCAATAGCCTGTCTATGGTGTTTCCCATGGTGTGTTAGCATTGAGCTAGCAGACTTGAAGCAAGAGCCAACCGAGCGAGCGAGCGAGCAAAGCTGCCTTCCTGGTGGAGGCGATCGTTGCTCACCAGGACGCGGGCTCCTCTGGTGACCAGCTCGGGCGAGGCCGACAGCTCGGAGATGTCCATTCGGGCCAGCAGGCGGTAGAGCCAAGTGTGGCGGCACATCCACTGGCTGAAGTTGGACGCGAAGGCCAGGGGATACTGCAAAGGCGCCACGCGACTTTAGCTGCCGGCGCTCGTTGGGAGCGACTCATTCCCGACACCCACCTGCTCGTGGAGGTACGCGTTAAACACAATCAGGTAGAAGTAGCGCTCCAAGCTCTGCCGGGTTCTATTCAGGAAGTACTCCTTGGTGCTGTTTCCCTAAACACAAGAAGTCATCCGCTTATCAAGCATGCCTGCTAAATTCTGACATGATGACACAATCAACTTTGCTGTTTCCTATTTTGTGAATGCAAAACGGCTGCCACATCCTGGCACTTCAGAGGCCAGGTCCCTCTGGTGTATTGCAACAACATTATGAAGTGGCATTAACTGTAAAGACATCTTGAGTAACATAGAATGACCCCCCATTGCATAAACGAAGTTGCATTGTAGTGTACCGTATTAAGAAAAAAAGAGGAAGTCAAAAGAAGCAAAAAAAAAAAAAAAATGATTTTTTTTTAAGGCTGAGATGCATTTGGGTGACTTTCTTGGAAAAGGCAAAGTATTAAGCAATAGAGAAAAAGACTTCTCATCCGAACATGGAATTAGCTTCTTCAGAAAACATGACATTTCGTTTGGGACACATCACGGTAAAGACAGTTACAAGTGTGAAAAATATGACTTGGGAAGCCTTTCTTTTTCTCTTGCAAAGACTGACGACCTTTCGAAAGAGAACCATATGAAAACGAGGCAGCTATTGGCCAAGTGCCATTTTCAACGGGCGGGCGCGGAAGAGGCTGCCGAAAGGCGGCGAAGCACCGACCTCAATCTGATAATCGTCTCCGATGGCCTCCAGTTTCCGTTTGTTCTCGTAGATTGCCTCTTTGATGTTGTGCATTTCCGAACACAGCGCGATGGCCTGGTCCACCTGACGACAAACGCGCAGCGTCACAAATTGCGCCGGCGCAACTCATCCAGTGAGAGAAATTCACCTCGTCCAGGACTTGCTGTCCATTGGGCAGCTTGCCGATCAGAGACTGGATGATGCGGAAAACGGCTCTGGGCTCTGCACGTGCCTCTGCCGCCTCCTCAATTCTGAAATATTCATGACGCAACGTGACACAACATTAGGGCAATATCGAGTTTCCTCGCGACGCATTGGAAAACCTGGGGTGACCGATCCTCCTCTATTTGATGAAAACGTTTGTTTTGCCGTTTTTGTGCTCAGGCCAAAGCTGCGTCTCATCATCTACACATCTACTTTTAACGTTTTTTGATGTGAATATCGATACTATTTTTAAACAAATATGTATGAAAAGGCAGTAAAAAGTCCAAAACTAAAAGGAAAACCCTGTCTAGGTGGGGGCGATACTTTCCAGACACACCCACAAAAGCTGAGAAGCTGCAATAGAGAGCTTATGAAAAAACATTATTTTACCACATGATTTCAAAACATTTACATTTTAAACCTATAAGTCGTGTATGCACTTTAAAAAAAAGAAAAAGAACTATTGCATCCACTGCCGGGATGACGTGACGCTCATGAGGCCTTACGGAGGCGGCGGGCGCGCGTCGCCCCCGAGGCGGTTGATGGCCAGGGCGCCCAGGATCATGGCCAGGTTGGTGCGGCCGACGCCCACCTGGCAGCTGAAGAGCAGCGCGGGCGGCTTGGGCGTGGCCTCCTGTCGCGGGGACAAGCCGGGACTCTCCTGGGAGGGGAGAAATCAAGTCAGCCGTGGGTGTGCAGCAAGTACAGGTACTAAGTACGCGTCAAATTTGCGTCAGGGCTGGATCGTCAAGGTCTGTAAATAGGGGGATTTGAAATTTGTCACCACCACAACGGGATGACTACAATTTGTACGGGGGACCCGAACCAACACAAAAAATGAGATGATTGCCGTGGGCAAGTACGACTGCCGATGGAAGCGGTTTCCTTTTATTTCTGCATTTCGTGACAAATTCGGAAGTGTTTCGGGCAATGTGACGATCTGACTGTAGAGTAAGCGTGCTAACCGAGGTCAGTGGGACTCACCCTGAGTATGTTGACAAACGCGTCAAAGTCTTCCTCCAGAGGTGCGCCCTCTACAGGGAGCGGCAATCTGTAATAGCTGCAAGACAACAACGGCGGTCGGCAATTTTGCCAGCGACGGGCCCGAGCAGAAGAGCGGCGGGCACCTGTAGGCCGGCATGGTGAAGACGGGCCGCTTGTAAAGCTCCTCGCTCACGCGGATGTCCTCCTCGCACGCGATCCACACCTTCTGAGGCTCGTCCTTCAGGTACTCGATGTCGTTGTAGACGTAGTAGATGTTTTCGTTCAGCTTGGCAAAGTCGTGCAGCTGAAAGGCAATCATTTAATAAATAAATAAATAAATATCTGCACTGCTATAACCAAAACAGAAGGTTGAGTTACTGGGTGATGTGACCTTCCCCCCAAAAAAAGAAAAAAAAATCCAATCTCCAATTTTAATCAATTTTCCCCCTCGGCTTATAGAAAAATCAAATGACAAGTTTTGCTTTAGGTTTTTTTTGTTTTTGTGGGAACGCCGTCTACTGCTGCCACCAGGAAGTGCGCGTGCCATCATAAAGTGGCCAAGGTCACCTCCTTCCTGACGCTAAGCTCCAGCGCCTCCACCGGCTGCCCCTTCGGCAGGCCGTGGAGGTTCTCGTGGAGGTTCTCCTTCCTCCTGGGGGTGTACGGGACAAAGTCGTCGCCCTTGTGCAGGAAGACCACCGGCTCCTCTCGCACGCACACCAAAACGACCTCCTGGCGAGAGCAGAAAGATCAGACGGGGAGAAATGGAAGGCGGCCACTTGAGGAGGGCAAAAAGGTCGGAAGGGGCCCGACGTGAGCGCCGGCGACCTGGCGTCCTCGCGCTTGGAGCGTCTGCAGGACGCGCTTGAAGCCGTTCAGGCTGGGCTGACCCATCCCGTAGAGCGGGTAGCCTCCCTTCACCCCACGGAAGTTGGGCGCCCCCAAGGAGCTCGTCGTGTTCAGGACGTCCGCTTTGCCGTACACGTCCTGCACCATGAAGTACTCGCCCTGCAAAGGACAAAGCGACGACATTTCCTTCCACTCAGCCAACGGGTGTGAGCGGGACTGCTTCCAAATTGGAAAATAAGCGCAACACAAGACGGGGAATGGACGGAGGGAAAAATGCTCCAAAAAAGCTCAAGTGTTTCTTTTGCAGACATTTTCGTTTGGTGCTGTGTGGCGCGCAAACACTGTTGCGTGCTAACTGCTGCCATCTAGTGGCCACCTATTGCAACCTGCGGCCAAACAAAAGCTGCGGGTGGCGCGGCTTTGTTTATTGGCAAGGGAAAATGTTGTCGGCGATTTCAGGGAACGCATCCGCATCATCATCATCATCATCATCATCATCTTTCACATTGGCAGCGATGCTGACGTAATTACAGGCCGGGAAATGCCTTAATTGGCATCTTTTGCTTCGTTTTGAAGTTTCCTTCGCACGAACATGCGCAAAAATGCTATTTAGGACACGCCGGGAATGCGAGTGAATCCAGCCAAAGTGGAACCATAAACATTCAAAGTGGAGTAAAAAGTTGACTTTTTAATGAGTTTGATCCACGTATGTTTTGAAATTGCAGCGCTGTCAACTTCCTTTTAAAATAGAGCAAAGTGGCCCGGGCAATTTAGAACGAAGCTTTTAAGATGCTGCGACATTGAAAAGATGGCACTTACACTTTGAAGTGAGGTCTGAAAAGACAGTTGTCATGTTTTATGTGCGAATAGCAAGCCAACACAAAGTGTGAAAAGATGCTGCCAAGATCAAATACGAAGTGAACTACTGACTTCTGTTTCGGCCGACCGAGGCTTGGGGCGGCACATCAAAGTCTTGATGAAGCAGCCCCCCCACCCCCCTTCGTAAAACGCCGCATGACAATGTATCTGCGGCGCGCTGCTCTTTGTGTGTGAGTGGGAGTGCGTGCGTGCGTGCGTGTTCCAGCACCTGCACCAGGTAATGCTCGGGCATGGCGTCCGATAGCCGTCCGACTTTGTAGTTGCTCTTGCGGATGTCATCGTGAATCTGAAATTCCTGCTTGCAATTATACCTGCGCGCACGCACACAAACACACACACACAAACACAGCGGCGGCATGGTGAGAGGAGTCAATTCAATTATCAGCTCGCGTTTACAAAGCCTCCGCTGACAAATGAGCTGATAACAGGGGCAAACACTGATGAGGCTAGAGGCCAGGAGGGGGCCAACGGCACCAAGAGAGGAGTGGCTACGACAATCGGGGGGAGCGTTACTACTAGGGCTGCAACGATTGATGGACTAATTTGAATAATTTGATTACAAAAAGAAGAAGGAAGCTAAATCTCGGCCTGGACGCTTTGCAGGGAGCGTTCTTCCACACCAATTAACGCGACTGCAGTGGCGCCGGCCGCAACGGCCGCTCCGTGTTGAAGCCGCTTGGCAAAAGTGGCCAACCGGCAGCAAAGACACAGAAGTGGCCAGTGGGGTAACACCACGGGAGGGTTTCTCCACACCACCGAGCGAGAGGGGGCGGGGGGGATCACACCTCGGCAGTGATCAAAGGGGACCGGCGCCCAATACGCAGAACGCGTATTGGGGGAGGGACTTACGTGATGACCACAGGTGCGACCTTGTTGGTGATAATGGACTTGGCCTTGTTGTGGACGTTGACGGTGTGAAAGGGGCTCATGGCCAGCGAGGGCCTGCTGGCGGCCATCCCGTTGCCGTGGACGCCTTCAAGCGGCGGCGACGCTGCGCTGGCACTGGTTCCCATGCTCCACCCGCAGCTGTGGGGCACACGGCAAGCGCAGTCACCCAAAGCAAGGACGACCTCAGACAAACGGCCGCCGGGACATGGAACGAAATCGCCGGTGGAGTGGACGGGCTCATTTGTCAAGGAAAAAAAGGAGGAGGCAATTTTGGTGACATTTTCTTGGAAGCGAGCAGCACCTTGTGTTCATGTGACGGTCACTGAAAATTTGGCGGAGAACATTTTGTGGTCATTGACGCGCTAGTGCTGAACACTGAAATTCTTTTATTAAAATAAAGTAGCGCCATGAGATACGAGTGACCCAAGATAGGAGTTTCTCCAGACGAGCTGTCGTTTGGCTGACTTTTTTGCTTCGGCTTGAGAAAACTTGAAAAAGGAGTGAACTCGTCTCAACTCACTTCAACGTGAAGCAGCATAAGACTCACAGGCATACATTCTTTATCCTCTGCAAGGAACGACTCATATTCCTGCCATACTGAGCGGCCGAGACCGTATACATTTTTTTTTTAAAAACCCGTCATAATCTGTGTTTGGCTTCGATTGAAAATAATTGTCCATTTTATTGGAAGGCCATCGCGCCCGGCCGCATGTCGAACGCTGCTCTCCTCTTTGCTGTGTCTTGAGCTGAGCAGGCTGACTGGAGCACCTCCAAGTCGACAAGAAACCACCGTGACGTGAAGTGCGGTCCCAACCCCCGAAAAATAGTCTCATCCTCAAGAAAAGATTGCAGTCACATCAACATCACCTTCCGCAAGTTGTCATTCCATAAAAGGAATTCCCGTGAGACAAATCTATTTGAATCCTCACCGCATACCAAAAGCATCCCCAAGCAAGGAAAAGAAAAACCAAAAAAAACCAAGCAAAAGCATTTGCTGCACAATGTGGCAGCCCAATGCGGCAGCTTACGAGTGGCCGGACGAGAGACTTGCACTTGCAGAGGCTTTTCCGCGCCGCTTGTTGTCCGCCATGGTCCAAAAAGGAGTGTGAGAACTTGGCACTGCGTCCCAAAAGAAAGCTTCCTCGAGACGGCCCCCTTGCGGGACATCCAAAAATGCCCCGGCCCCTTGGCACCGAGCTTTCACATGTTGGGGGCGGTCGCCAGGGGGGAAAAAAACCAAAAAGAAAAGAAAAGACAAGAAGAAAAAAAGCATGGTGCGGAGGCACATCTGGTGGCCAGATGGCCCACGTTGGAGTCACTTTGGCGGTGGGCGGCCGCACGGGAGACCTGCTCGGCCGGATCCGCCACACAACACAATCAGGCAGAAGCCAGAGAAGGAGCGCTCACAAGCAAGTTTGCCTTTTACAGCGCAAAGATTGCCACTTTGGAGCGGATCGGCACAATGCCTTGCAAAAATGCTTCATAAACCACAAAAACTTTAAACACCAGCAGATTTGCACTCCACTAGTCACCTTTAGTGAAACCACAGTTTTTGTCGGCTTAAGTTTTTGTCTTTGAACTCAAGGCAACGGCAAATGTGCCAGTCTGCTCCGCAACATTGGCGCAACGCATCCTGTCCAAAGTCAGACTTTCAAAGCAAAAGCGTGCATTCTAACAACACAACTTGGCCACACACACATGGTGGCTGCTTTCAAAGGCGCACTCAACCAAAGAGCGCAAAATGGTTTTGAGTGTCACTGATCATTGAAAAAAAAGGTGTGGTGAAACTGTTATTCTACTGGCGGGGTTTTATTTTGAAAGCCTGACTTTGGACAGGATGTTACACCAAAAGCTTGAATTGTGTATTTGTACACAATCGGACATGACGTTGCGGGCGCCGGGGAAGCCGCCGCCGCCGCTCACCCGTGATTGGAAAACTTGTTGCCGAGTGGCGACCGCTCATGAGCACGAAAAGCAGTTGCACTCGCTGCGGTGCGGCTCACTGTGCAATTCCTGAAACGTACGGCCATCTTGATTTCCGAGCGAGCGACTGGACCGCGGCGATTGCGGCATGCGCGCCATGGCCTGAATTAGCCAACGCAGCGGCGGGGCGGAGGCCTGCCTGGGCAGAAAATAGCCCTGAGTCATAAACATCCTCCTCAAGAGCCCATCCAGGCAAATTATCACAGAGCCACTTTGTCACCACAAGTCCAGCCGAGCCTCGCGGGACCAATAAAAACTCGGACTTCCTCTGGCAATATGGAGGATGAGTTGTTGTTTTTTTTAAAGAAAGCATGGCTGTGGCACAAGGGCGTCCAAACGTTTCCCACTCAAGGTCACAGGCAGGCCCACTGCTGAAACCTCAGCTTGGCGTTGCTGGTGACAAAGCAAAACCAAAAAAATGTTCCTTCCTCCTTGCACTTCCGCCTTGCTCACTGTTTTGTGCTCGCAGTCACGGCCAACAACGAGGCACTCTGAAGTAGGCGCGCCAGCTGTTTATCCAAAGGGAAGGGGCATTTTCGGGGTGTAGGCGTAGCTAGCTCGCTGCAAAGGAAGGCGCCGAACATCAAGTGGGACGTTCATGTCCGAGTATGATGACACTTTTAGTCTTGTTTAAGCCACGCCCCCCTCCAAAAACAACAAAATTAGTCCAAGTGAAATGACACTACATCACCACGATTGAGGACGACGCAATTCTCAGTCCTTCAAAGTTGTCAACAAATCTTCTCCAAAGACGGATCGTGAAAGAAATCTCTGAATTGATTTGAAAGAGTCCTTCACCTTCCATGCAGGCTGTGATTAAAAACAAAACAGTGGACCACAGTACGGCCCACACCCGCTCTGACCCGCTAGTGTCCCTTTTGAATGTGAAGTGGGTGACTAGTGGAAGAAAAGCATGACGACGTGAAGCTCCCGCCTGCCTGCGTGCGTGGGCCCATTCAGGGGCAAAGTCATTGAAATTCCGCCGCCGTCGCGTCGGCGGGACAAAAGCGGCCGAGGCAGGAAGGAGCCTGCAGCTGCAGGATGCGTCTGTTGCTGGCCCGAGGAAGGATGCGGCGCGCTCCTCTCCTTCACAGACGCGCCGCTTCAGCGGGCACCGCTTTGCACGGCAAAAGACGTCCCAAGTTGCGAGCGCGTGATGGTTGAGTCGTGCTACCATCGGGCCAAAGGTCAAACATCACCACGCGTGCTTGTGTTAGCTGCTGGATGCTAACTTGGTTCAACTGCTGGAAACAATTCGGTCCACTCGCAAGAAACTCCAACTTGCTAACTTCCAATTGTCCAGGCCCTCGTCTTTGGTCTCCGTCCCGGCCGCTAAAGGAAGCTGGCCGCGTGAATTCTAATTCTCGGTCCCGCAGAGCGCGATGATATTGTCCCACAGTGCTTTTATTTCGCCACGCCTTGTGTGGGCGATTTTTTTCAAACTTTATTTGGCTGTGTCTTCTTGTTCAAAAAGGTCACTTCATTCAGCTTATCACGGCGAAAGGGGCAAGCAACATTTTTGCTATACACGGAAACGCGCTGCCAGAAATGCCAAAATTGGTGCAAAATAAGAATTGACTTGCGGATATGCAACCACGAAAACAGCTGGAGTTAAACTCCAGCGCTGAATCGATCGCAACTTTCGGGTTGATCGGCGACCCTTGACCTCTGAAAGCCACTAGACTCAGGTAGCGCCCGGCGCACCTTGACAGGAAGCGCTCGGTGGCCGCGCAACATCCGCTTTGAGGTTGCGCACGCGTGCCACCGCCGAGTCGAAGCGCGGGACATTGCGACTTCCGGCGGATGCGGCGAGGAAATGAGCTCAGTGCTTCCTCTGCACCTTTGAGGACCCGGCCATACATTGTTCCCAAGGTTTGCCCCTCAAAATACTATTTTGCACGGCCGCAATGTCAGATGCGCTTGTTCGGCAGGACTAGGAGGGGGGAAAAAAAAAAAATGGGAAAAGTATGCTAGTGCTATGAATACGACATAAAAGCTGCGGCCGCGCTTCCGCCTGCTTTCCTGACAGCCCAATGACAAGCTACTAAAAAAAGCCTGGGCGGTTTGACTTTTCAAATGTCTGCCTTTAATTGATGTCAGTCGAAGTCGGCCACTTTTTCCAAGCTGCGGTCATTCCGCGTTTTTTTGGACCGCAGCATTCTGCGCGCAACGTGAGGTCTAAACACTCTAAAAACAGTTTGGTGAAAATTGGGGCTCAAAAAAAAAGGACCGATCCGGTACTTGGGTCTATTTGACCCCAAATCTGGGCCGTTTTGAACAAAACAATGCAAGAAGGTGGGCCAAATTGACCCAGTTTGTGGATTGGTCCAATTTTGACCCCAAATTGTGTTCTTTTTAACCCAAGTGTCTTGAGAGCAGAAGGTTGAGAGCGCATGTTGGCTCGTCTCTGGTTTTGAAAGGAAAGCAACAAGAAAAGGCATCAAGGACATCAGCGGGCAGAGGATTTGATCCTTGGCGATGTTGCAACTCGGAGTGCAGCGTCAGTAGCTGCTTGTTGCCGTTGAGCCACTTTCCTGTCACCGTTGTCTTCGGCAAGCAAAAACGCGAGCCCCATTGGGCTTCAGCTCGGGTGGCTGACTTTCACATCGCGTCGCGTCACATCGCTCGTCTTTGCCAGCTTCCAAGACTCTTCGGCTCATCGCCATTCGCGCTGTCCAATGTGACGGGCAAATACAAGGCAGGCGGCTGCGCCGGCAAGTCGCGCTCAAAGTTTCTCAGCAGTCCCACGCAACACTTCGACATCAGCGAGGAAGAGAAATCAAGCAATGAATAGCTTGGCCACACATTTGACCAATTTTCACGAATGGCCCGGCCCATCTGTTCATTTGAAAAGATCAAAGCTTAAGTTTGCCACACCTGCATGACAGCGTCACGCTCATCAATTAGTAAGGTCGCCATACCTAACAGTCCGCTGCCGAGTCCAGCATCCGAGACACGAAAATGGTGCACTTCCCAAAAATAATAACAGCAAAATGAAAAAAATCTAAATCAAAAACGTGTGAAAGGCTCTCCAGGACAGGCGGCAGTCGTCTGAGCGGCTCTCCGATGTGTGCGCCTCAATCGGCACACCACAGGCGGGACAGGAGGCGGTGGCGCATCCCGTCGACGGACGCGACCTTCAAGCAGATTTGGGGCTTTTTTTTTTTTTTTTCTTTTTGGTTCAACCAGCGGTGCGAGGAGCATGTGCCGCTGCGTGAAAAGAGGATGTGGGGGCGGAGCCGGACGAGTGGCTTACTCATCGGCTCCTTCGCCGCCGTCCAATCGCTGTGAGAGCAGCCTCCTGGCAACACGCTGCCTCCCACACTCCCACTCACACGCGCGCACGCGCGCGCACACACGCACCGCAGATCTTTTAAGTCAACGCTCCAAACACAATTCAACCAGCGCCTCTCAAACTTGTTACACCAAGTCAAAGAAAACAAAAGTACTGAGCTCTCCAAGTTCCACCATCACGACTGCCAATCGTTGGAATGAATGCAAACGCCACTTGTCCGTTCCAGCAGCAAAAAGTTTGCCTTCGAGTGTTCCTACATAAGAGAAGCGGCCTCCGATGTTGCAACTGATCCAAACAGGGCAAAAACATTATGCTGCAATTCAACGGGCGCTGCGCCGCAGGCCACCTGGCAGCGATTCAAAACACTTTTCACTCCTCACAAAGATGCGCTCATGTCTGGCATTCTTTGCAGCGGATCAAGAATGTATGCCAATGAGGACTGTCCAGTAATTCGGGTACCTCGGTTCCAAAATAAAAAAAGCTTGAGGCCTTTTTTGGAGTAGCCGCTTATTTACACTGTCAGGACGTCGATGCAAGTTGACGTGTGTGTGTTAAAGCCTGTCGGCGGGGGGGAAGGCGACGCTACAGTATATCCAAAATGTTTTTCTTGATATGCTTTGTCGACAGCACGGATCTCCGGCATCCCCTGCCACGAATTGGAGTTCACGTTACCGGAAATGCATCGAGAAGCCAATCGTGCTGCCAAAACACGTGAAGCAATCTAGCTAGCTTGGCCAACGACCGCAAAACGGGGGCCGGCGAGCGCATCCAGACGACGCGGCGCGGGCTTCGGTCACTACCGGGCTCTAATCGCTCACTTGATTAGCGCTTGGTGAGCGCGGGAGGCAAACACCGCTCGCGGCCGGGCAAATAAGTCGGCTCTAAGCTGCCGGGAGCCGCCATCGTGCCCCCGGTGTCCCGTTTCATCTGCAGATGTTGGCAAACATTTCTTTTGCTTTTGCTTTTTTCAAACAGCTGTGCCACCAAAGACGACGGCGTGGGAACGCGCTCTACCCAAAGCGACGAGCTCCACAGTCTGAAGACGACACCGATTTGGAAAGGCAAATTGAAAGCGGCCACACCTGCTCTTTCCTTCCTTCCTTCCTTCCGGGCCAACACTCTCGCAGCGGCGAAGGCGTGCGCCACACACACACACACACACACACACAGACTGCACAAGACAGCAGGCCACACGCAAAAGGATGTCTGGCGTAGTACCGCGACTGACCTGTTAGAGGCAGCATGGTGCAGCAGGGCAAAGAGTACCACGAGAAGAAGGGGAGCTTTTCATACGTTTGGCAAGCAACTAGAGTGCCTCGTTGCCATCACTCAATGATCATTCGCGACGTCTTTGTTTTCTTACTGCACTAGGTGGAATTTCTCATAGGTTATGTCAGAAATACTTTTATTCAAATTTAAAAAAATAAAAAATCCACTAAAGACTGAAATTGAATTAGAAAGTGAAGAGGCGCACTCTTTTTTGTTTCCTGATGCATGCGCCACACCCTCAAAAATCAACTGACTCAGACTTGGGTGCAAAAAAATCCAGACCTTTAAGAAAGTGTTTTTACTCATCTTCGTGGTGGTTGGACACTTTTACTCCTACCCTTAAACATTGGCTGTGCAGTTAATAAAGTTTTGGGGAACGTTCCCTCTGGAGGAAAAGTCGAAATGCATAAGAAACATCCAAAACGGAAGATTTCAAAGTAGTTATCAAGACTCGGTGGACAGCTCTGGCGCTTCACTTCCAGAACAAGTCCGCGGAAAACAAGCCAAAGAGGAAGTGTTCCGTCCTTGACAGACTGACAGAAACATCCTCTTTTGCGAAATGGGCCCGGCCTGCCGTGCGTCTCAGAACAGGAACCAGGAGAGGGAGCGAGTTCGCCCGAGAGAGCACGATGACAAACCATTCGGCCAAACGTTCCGCAATCGGAATAGCAACCTCTTGCATGCCCCGGAAATCTGACGTCAACATTCAAAGCAGTTGCGCTTAAATGTCCAGTCGTGTCCTCCAAATACCATGATTGCCACTTTCATCAAGCCAAAGCACATATTTGACATTCCAAAAGAAAATGTGACGATCAGCCGCAAGACCAAAATGTCGCCAAATGTGGGCACACGTAAGCGTCTTCTGCCCTCTAGTGGCAGGGCACTAAATTAAGCATCCTGCCTGTCACTAGTCATCGCTGGCAAAGAGAGATGAACAAAGATGCAGCCAAACGTTGCAGCAACTGCAATAAAGGCTGATTTTTTTATTTTTTTTTTCCCATCGCTGTCACAAGCAAAGTGTGGGGGGAAGCAAGCGGGGGCACGGGGGGGTTTGTGTCAACACGATCAATATCTACAGCTCTGTGAGTGAAATATCTGCTCAAGCGGGAATCGTCGTCTACGGTGCCGTTCATCAGGGAGATCGTTTCGCACTCCCCACCTTGATTAAGTGCAGTTAGCTATGCCGGATTCTGTCATTAATCGACCCCGCGCCCGCCCCCGCCCCAAAGGTATGAGGGAAAAGGGATATGTGCAGACAGGATGAGTCACACCGCAACGCATCAAAGAGCATCATGTGACAGTTTTTTTGGGACAAAAGACTATGAACTCAAGACACAGACAAGGCGCTGCAGGAGTGTTTGATGACACAAAGTGGTCTTAGCGGTGGTGGGGGGGGGGGTCTATTTTTGGACTCATTTATTGTTTTGATGATCTTACTTTTCTGTCTTTATTTTGGGCCTCATAATAATAAAAGGAATCAGGTCAGGTTAAGTTTGATTTAACAGCGGCATGCAGTGTCTTTAAAAATGCAAAAGGAAGCAGATCTCTTATGAAAAATGACACTTGTGAACCAAGAGGGGGGAAAGGCTTTGTTTCTTTCTGTACTTGGGCAGATAAAGTCTCTCAAGTCACATTTGAGTAAAATAATCCTATTTCAATAAATGTCATAGGACCTGTATCAAAAGATATTTGAGTTTCACGGACTCCCGATGGAGAAACACTGATCCAATTGACAATATTTGCATTTTCAATTTGGGAATCATGCTGTCAGTAGCGTATAGAATTCAACAAAAAATCATTTCACTCAAACAGCCATGCCAGAAAAGTAACCATTTTGCAATGGTCTTGCTTTTTCCTGCGCTGTCTTCATCCCAAAGGAGGAGTGGGGGTTGGGGTCCCCAAAACACACGAGTGGCCCTGCGCCCCCCTTCCTCCTTTATCCGCACTTTTGCATTAAGAAAAGCTTCCCCGTTGTTTTGGGGCGAACAACAAACATTGTTGCAAACAACACGAGTTAGCTGCAAGAGGCTAAAGGCTAAAGGAACGAGCTAGTGGCAGTCCCCGACACCCAACCAAGTGCTCCCCCAAAACTTTGCACAAGACGCGAACTCACCATTGCAGCTCGCGGGGTGACGAAATCAGTCCAAAAAACGAGCCGTTGCGGCGCCGAAGGCAACCGGGAACCGGGAACAGGGATCCGGGAACGGGATGGAGCCGGTGGCTGCCGTTTTCCCCGTCACGCCAGATCGCTCATTGATTTGAATTGTGCTTTAGTTTTTTCTTCTTTCTTGAGGATGTGGAAGTAGGGGGGGGACAGGAGCTTCCACGGGGAGAATGGAGTCGAACAGCGCATGCGCCAAAACGAGGCTAAAGACGGGGAGAAAAAGGAGAATGACAGTCAAACCAAATAATAACTTCTTGGAATGATTATATCATGCCTCCTGTTTGTATTGCTAAAAAAAACAACAACAAAAAACCACGCACATGGTGCCATTTAAATGCGAAGCACATATTGATTGAGTGGGAAATATGCAAAACGTCAATCAACAAACGCAACTCAACTGTATTTATAGAGCACTTTAAACAACAAAGTGCTATGCATTGATCAAACATTATACAAAGCTCAAACATCAAACTACAAGAAATAAAATATCACAGTAACAATAACACGTTTAAAATCAGGACATCCTTTACATTGGCAATCGGCACACAAGAGGTCAAAAGTTATATTTCCACTTGTTGCACAGCTAACATCGGCGGTGTCAAAGATGCATGCTGCCCGAAGGCCAGAACAAGCCTGTCAGCGGTCCAATTCGGCCCGTGGGGATCCAGACAAAGGACGCACGAGAAAAACACGAAACTGCAAGGTTTCGAGAAAAGTTACTGTTGTTGCTCATTTGGTCCACTGGAGGGCGCAGTGACAACCACTTCAATGACTGTGCAACTGCAAACAAAAAACAACATAGGACCAACAAATGCTCGGGAACTATTATAATAAACGTTTTTATTTATATTGTTTATTACTAGGGGAAAAAATCGCGTGTTCATTTTTGTTTTATACAATTACCTTCTTAAATAATTGTCTGCCTGATTTTGTAAATAATGATTTACATAAATATTAGTGGAATATTTGTTTTGGCATTTTCTATCAAATCATTGGCTCATTCATCACAATTAATAACAAATAATAATATTTCAAAAAAATGTGAATTGGTTTATTATTGTTGAACTACAATAAAAATTTAAAAAATATATAATTCGTTTATTATTGATGAACAATATATTTGACATATTTTACACGTGCATGTTCATGTATCTCAGATGTATGAATTTACTGTAAAGGTAATTACTAAAAAAAATGCTTATGTTTAAAAAAATTTGTTAAACATAATCGTCATTAATAAAATATTTTATTAAAATCAATTATATTGATTCTATTATGTATTGATCTAATTAAATTGTGTGCTTATGTATTTATGGTATATAAAAAGCAAATGTATAAGTACAATAAACAATTTTACATATATATTTCACAATTTTATATTTCTATTATAATGATTAAGTAATTGTTGCATACACGTTTTTATTATGTACACACACTTGATTTTTTTGTATTTATTTCTATAATACTGTGCGTAAAACTTGACCCATTTCTTCCCCGCTCTGGGAAAGCCGAGGGCATGGTCGACCGGTGGTGGTGCCCGTGGGGGTGGGGACGGTGCGGAGAGGGGGGGGGAGCTTGTAAACACGCACCCCATCTCACACAGGCGCCCTCATTAGCAGCTGAATGGCTGATGAGCTGTCAGGTAACACGTCTTGAGGACGCATGTCAACTTCCTTTAATGTTCTCAGCTACTTGTGGAACATGAAAGTGTGTGTGCGGGGGGGGGGGTGTTAGGGGTTCCGTGCTGCTTGGGGGCGAGGGGGGGGGGGGTTGGTTTGTCTGAGGCTATATAAGACACCCCGGAGATGTAGTTCCAAATTGTTGTTGTTGCTCTCGGGGACCGACATGCGCTCATTGCGAGCATCCCCGCGGTTGCCGGTCCTCCTCCTCTTCCTCCTCTTCCTCCTCCTCCAGCAGCAGCAGCCGACCCGGGGAGTCCACCTGCAGCACGCCCGCGACGGAGCTCGGCTGGACGGCGTGCGGGAGCGCGGAGGAGCCGTAGCCGGCCCCGCCGCCTACGGAGGAGAAGCAGGAGCAGGAGCAGGAGCAGGAGCAGGAGCAGGAGCAGGAAGCGGGCACCACCTGCCCACCTACATGGTGCACCTGTACCGCAACTTCAAGGCCAACGCGTCGGACGCGGCGGAGCAAGATGGCGAGAGGCGAGCGGACACAGTGAGGAGTTTGATGGCCAAAGGTGCGTTCCTCACAGCTCTGCGACATTTGTGATGACATTCCTACAAGGGGTGGCGGGTGGGGGGGGGCTTATGCCAGACGAGCAGAGGGGCTGCAATCCACATCCCACTCGGGGTGAGGATCAGCCAGTCTAATTCTCAAAGCAAACCTCTCGTGCTCGCTCTTCTCTCTCTCTTTTTTTTTTTGCTTAATAGGCCTTGTTGATTGAGCATCTCGCCAGACGCGCCCCTCCTGCTCAAATCTCTACTACACAACTTGCCTTAGTTCTTTTTTGTTTCTTTTCTGCCTTTTCACACTTGTCTTGATTAGATTAGAGGCGCAGGGGGAGTTGTTACCTCGGCCTTGCTCCCATTTCGCTGTTAGGTGTCAAGAGTTTTGTTTGGCCGAGGAGGAAATGCACAAGCGCCGCGCGCCGAGATGGGAAAAAAATAAAAAGGAAATAATTGTGCAGCTGGCCGGCTCGCATAATTGGCCAGTTTCGAGGCTGCTTGATTTGAGTGGATTAAGTTGATCATGTGATGTGTCACATCTTGAAGATGCGCTTTCATACTTTCGATTAATTTGAACCACGCCTGAATACTAATTGCCCCCCCCCCACTCCAAACGTGCATGCCTGGTGGCCCTAACCTCACACCCTGAATTTGTTTTTATGCAGCGAAATTCGGCAGCTCAAGAGTTTGCATCAAGTCGCGACGCGAATGGACAGGCAGCGAGACACTTCCACCAGTAGCTGCTTCTACTTTTCTAACTTGAGTTGCATTATTAATTGTTTGGTTACAGCTAATATTCTGTTTAAAAAAATGTATTCACGTGTTGAACTTCAAACACATGCAAGTGTAATTATTTCATCAAAATGGATTTATTTTTGAACAAAAAAAAAACATTTTAAAAGGGAACTTATATACATTTACGTTTTATTTTTTTTAATGAAATTGACAGGTTAGTTTAATATAATTAATAATTATAATTAATAAATATAAACGTAAAAGCAGATTTTTTTAAATTGAGTAATTTGGTTATTTCATACTTACTTAATTACTTGAGTTTTTTTTCTCCTTAGAATCAATTTTTTTTTTTTTAATGAAGCGCCTTCCCCTCAGTTCAACATGCATCTTGACATCAAGATGTCACCAAAACGATATTCTTTTCACCTTCCTTTCTTTCCTCCCTACCATCTTTTCCTCCCTTCCTTTGTCTTCCTTCTTTCCTTTCTCCGGACCACCGCACGACTTGCCCTTGACTGTCTGTTTTTGCCCTCCAGGGTTGGCGCACAGACACGGGCGCTGGGCGGCCACGTTCGACCTCCACGCCCTGCTGTCCGACAAGCAGATCCAGGCGGCCGAGTTGAGAATCCGCCTCCCGCCGAGCGCCCCCGACGCCTCGGTGGCCGTCTACCACCAGCGCGGCCCCGAGTGCCGCCCGGCGGCGGACATCTGCCGCCAAGAGCCGCAGCCGGTGGGCCTCCTGGGCCCGTCCTCCCTGGTCTCCTCTTCCCGCAGCTGGAGGGTCTTCAACATGACGCGCCCGCTCCTGGCCTGGCTGCGGGGGAAATCCTCGCTCGGAGTCCGGCGCAAAGGGGCGAGGAGGGGGGTCGGGGCCGAGGCGGCGGCGGCGGCGGCGGCGGCGGCGGCGGCAGCGCCCCCCGAGCTGGGCCCGCCGGCCCAGCGAGCCTTGCTGGTCATCTTCTCGCACAGCGGCTCCGACCGCAACCCCAAAGCCAAGGCCGGCTTGCTGCACACGGCCGAGCGCTCCAAGTTCCTGAGCCCGGCCGAGAGCGGGCGGCCGGCGCGCCGGGCCCCCAAAAGGCGCAGGAGCAAGCGAGGTCACGGGGAACAGACGAGCGGGGCCCCCGGCCGGCGGGCCGACGGCTCCCTGTGCCGTAGAGTGGACCTGCACGTGGATTTTAATCACATCGGCTGGGGCTCTTGGATCATTTTCCCCAAAAGGTACAACGCTTACCGCTGCGAGGGATCCTGCCCGGGACCCTTGGGCGCCCACCTCAAGCCCACCAATCACGCTTACGTGCAGGTAAGCGTGCGTGACGTCCTTCTGTCCTTCGGTCTATCCTAGCTTCCTTCTTCCCTTCCTTCCTTTCGATCGAAATGGATTTTTGGAGGTCGATTCTGACATTGGATGAGAAAAAAAAATTCATATCTGATTCATCGGCCTGCTAAACAACATATTCCTGTAAAGAACGTTTTAGGGTTGACTCACCCTTTGATTAAGAAATATGTCATAAATAAAATCATTTCTTTTGGGGTGCCTTCCAACAACAAAGATGAATGAATTACAAGCCTTTGACTGGCATGGTTTGAAGTGCTTGTGGAACCAGGAAGAGGGCACTGAATAGAATTGTGAAAATCAAACGTTCAACAACAAAAGGGGGGGGTGGAGGGTGGGGCATTTATTGATTTGTATTCAGAAATCCCGCTTTCTCAACCGTCTTTGGTTTGAAGTGATTCAGCGACCAACCGATTGATCGGGCAGGCCTTCATAGTGTGGCGACTCTTTCGACTTAACTGTATTTTCCCATCACTGATGCCCGCCCGCCTTGTGCCATCTCTCTCTCTCTCCTTCGCCCGCAGAGCTTACTCAAACATCACCACCCCAAGCGAGTGGCCTCGCCGTGCTGCGCCCCCACCAAGATGAGCCCACTGAGCATGCTCTACTACGAGAACGGCGAGATGCTGCTGCGGCATCATGAGGACATGATGGTGGACGAGTGCGGCTGCCAGTGAGCACGGCGGAAGCGGACTTCAAAACAAACAGACAAAAAAACAACACACTTAGTACCGGAAAAGGGGGAACTCTTTTTCTTTCACCATGCACTGTACGATGAGCTGTAAATTAATGTATATTTATTGTGACTATTAAAAAACGGCCATATTTATGTATATTTTTGCGCAGACGCTGTTCCGCGGTGAACGTTCCGTTTGCTGCTCAAGAGATCTTTTCAGAATGTTTGTAAAGAGTAAGCGTCTGGTTACTTCCTGGTGACACAACATCGGAGCTGAACTGAAAACGATAAAAAATGGTGTTTGCTGTTTTTGCCCATAAGCCATTTAGCCTCATTTCCCTATCGCTCAAAGTGTTTGTTTACTATGAGAACAACTGAGCTTTTACCATTCCAACGTGCGTGTGATGTCACATGGAAAGGTCGCAACACAAAGGAGAGAAAAAGGTCAACTTTTCTAGCGAGCGTTCAAACAAAAGCATTGGCTAGGAGGGAAATCCAGCAAATGCTGTGCGGTTGAGACAATACAGGACTACTGGCCAGAGTGCCTCGTGAATACATTTCACTGACTAACCAGAAATGTGCCATGGGGTCAAAGCTGAAGCAAGTAGGCTTAAGTAACTTAGAGAAGTGGACCGGCACTGACAGGTAGGATGAATTTCGCTCAAGTAGGAAATAAAACCTTTTACAATTCAGTTTAAAAGTCTTTGTGGAAACAAAACTATGCAAATTCATGTTAAATGTAAGTATATAATACTGTTCATCATTTTGCACAGTTTTGACACTCAAAAGATGACGAGTAAAAATATCTTTAAAATGTTTTTTGTGTTGTATTTTAAAAGATCTTACTCGTATTGAGGTCTTTGGTGAAAAGAACGCCAAAAAGTTGCATTTCCCATATGAACTAGTTGGGCTGCAATTACTCTGCGCAGTTTTGACACTCACAAGATGAAACTGACTCAGGACAACTTAAAGTTTTGTGTATTTTTAATTTATTCATTACTTTTTACTCGTAACAACGCCTCGGTGGTAAATTGATATTTCATGTCGAATTTGCTCGTAAGCTTGACTGCGATTACCGTGCGCAGTTTTGACGCTCACGAAAAGCCGTAGCCGGCTTTATCTTTTTTTATAAATAGTAGCCTAGTTTATACATTAGACATACAATATGGAGCGAGTATACTTAACTATGGTATTAGTCAGCTATTCTCGATTGGCCTCTCGGCTCAGCTAAAAATACCACACGCCAAAGTTGTCAATTGAGCTATCATTAGTTACCGGCTAACTTCCGGAACAGGATAGCCAGGGTAAGTTCATTTCTCCTCCTTTTTAAATACAAATACTCGTCAAATACTTGCAATACACAATCACTATGCAATAGCTCAACATGCTGTTAAATGGGCGCCGTCTAATGCAACTGTCGAAAGTAATTTCCATAGTAATAAGAAATGTGGAGCATTTGCCACACAATATCATGTGTCATTCACACGTCTATGAAAGCACGCTCCTACCTTCATTAAAATCCCCCTGCATTGCGTGGTTCTTTTTTTTTTTAACTCTGCGTGAAACGATGATGCACATTTAGAGGTGGGTACACATCTCGTCTATAATTTTTTTTTTTTACAAGAACTGTTTCGACACACAATCAGGTCCATTTTTAACTCCAACCGTGCTGGCTCCCCCTGTCGGCCATTAGGAAAATAGGAAAATGCATTTCCGCTTTGGGGTACTCACTTCCGGGAAGGGGCTACCATTTGCAAAAGCAAAAAAAAAAGAATAAAAATAAATTTAAAAAAAGGGGACACAAATTTTACTCGAATTTAATGGAAAAGGCACAACTGGAGAAAACCCATGAAAAAATGTAATTAGAATTTTCAGAAAACAGAATTTGGGACACATAAAAGTGAATACATTTTGCCGTTAAAAGTATGAAAAATGTTACTTGAGAATTGTTTTTTCTTCCGAGAAACAATTGTTTCATTTCTTGATAACAACTGCCAATAATTCAAATACTTCAGTGAAATTGATTTTCATACTGAAATTCAGTGGGCTACGTCTTTACTGTTATTGATGAAATTATATGAAACTGGCCCATATACTTACTTTGTCATGATATTAAACATGAATATTTGTGTGGCGTCCAATTAAATAGAACGCGACCTGTCACAGGCACACCACAATATGGCAGAGGCGGTGGTTAACGTGGCCCGGAGGATCAATGCAACTGTGGAGGAAGGAAAAGATCACCTGGGTAAGCGCAGACGTTTCTTTCTTTTCTTTTCTTGCTTTGTGTTGCGAACGTTGATTTGAGATACGAACGATTTGAGTAAAGGGCATGGTCACAGAAGCATTTAAGATTGTAATTGCTATTTGTACGTGAACCTGCAGGCGGCAGCAGAGGCTGCCATTTCTTTTCCTCTGCGAACTCCCAGTTCAATTCCTGCCTTTGATCTCTTTGCACCCCTGCAGACCTGTCCAACTGCAAGCTCATCTCATTCCCAGACGGCGTTTTCAAGGTTCTCAGCAGCGTGTCGGAGAACATCCGGGTCATCACCCTGGCTGATAATGAGATGAAGGCCATTAGCAGCAAGTTCTTTTCCACCTTCACGCAACTGAGAGGTGCCCAATTCACAGTCAAATGTTACTGAAAAGTAGCGCCCTTGATAGACTGATTGAAAGAAAAAAAAACAATAAACATTTTCAGAGCTGGACTTGCACGGAAACGTTCTGAGCAAATTGCCCGACTCGTTGGAGGAAATGAAGCACTTGACCAGCATCAACCTGGCCAATAACAACTTCTCGGCATTCCCCGAGAGGCTCACGCAAATCGCCACGCTGGAGCGGATCAACCTAGAGGGCAACAACATCACTGGTAATGACAATTAATCCCACTTTGGGTCTACCACATCGCTTTGACTTTAAGTGCGCTAGCTCAATGCTAACATGTCATGGGAATTGCCATAGACAGGCTAACAAATAGCATCAGTGCGGCGATGTACTCAAACAATACTCACAGACATATATTCTTTATCCTCTGCAAAGATTGACAGCAAGTAACCAGTCACTTTCAACAGTTGTGAAATTTGTTTGTGTCTGAATGACTATTTTATGTTTTTAAAAAGTCAAATATTCGAAAGTGCTGTTGTCCTTATTCAAACACAAAAACAAAGCGATCAAGTTCTTTGGGGGTCGGCTGGAACGGATGAATGGCATCTCCATTAAAAGAGACAGATTGGAGTTCTGATGTGATCGATTTTTGGGTTGTTGTCGTTACGGCAATCGAGTTCCTCACGATCACTCGGAGCGCTCCACTTGGACTAATCCCCGTTTATGTTGTGGTTCGAACTTGCAGAGATGCCAGTGGACAAGTTGTCGGCCATGCCGGCACTCAAGTGGCTCAACGTGCTGGCCAACCCTCTGGACGCAAACACTCAAGCTGCTCTCACGTCCCCGCACAAATTTGACATTTTAGCACAGAGCGAGTCGTGAACGACTCGTTGCATGCCGGGTGCCTTTAAGAAATACATTTTTTTTTTTTAAACTCCCTTTGATCCTTTAGTCGGCTTGGAAGTGACGGGCCTTTGTACTTGAAATTGCATCAAGTGTCAGATGAAACAACATCGTCCTCCATTTTGACACTTTCGGCTTTTTTTTTTTCTTTTCTCGGAATGAAGAACAAGCAACATTTTGGGTGGGGTATTTTTAATTGCTAATTTATTACTTTTGGTTCTATAAAAGGTGTTTTGCCTCCAATTTGCTATTGTCATGTTATTAGTCACATTTTCAACTGGTTTGGACACTCATGGTGCCTGATGGAAATGCAAATACGGTTTAAAATAATTGTGCTTTTTTTTTTTTTTAATGATCATATTTGAGAACTATACCTGCGTATTCTTATACAACGGTATATTGTAATGCATGTAATCTTTTAAGTTAATTATAAGACCTTGCACCAAATGTACTGTGCAAATAGCAAACGCCTTCTCCCCAATAGAGTACCGGAATGTTTATTTGAAGAAACGTAAGAATCATATCGAATCATTGTAATTTTTAAATACATTTCCCAAAATAAAGACCTTCCCTTTAATGTTTTTAATTTAAAGTATGGAGAATTGGTGAGACAAGTCTTTTAGAAATGAGGAAAAAAAACATGAGAAATGCATCCACCCCTAATAGAGACGATGTAAATTGACATTGGTTTGGGTTTTTGATCAGAAATACAAATCACATATTCTCTACAATGTTTTGTATTTAAAAATAAACACATTTGCAAAAAAAACAATCTGCCAAGCTGACAATAAAAGCTTTAGCCCTCATTGACTCTCTGAAGTCGAGTCCCAACTAAAGCAAGTTGAATATTTCCCTCCAAATCGCATACATTGAACTCTAATGCGGAAACTTGTGAGGAACGATTCCCCGCAGCCCTAAATAATGAAATCAACCCCAAAAAATCGTGTAAATAGGTTATCAAACGGCTGCAGCAAAACTCCCGAGATGGGAAGAAGTCAGCTAATCCGGCCTGTTAATTGGTTTACGGCTCAGGCATTGCAAGCAAGTGAGCAGCACCATCTGCTTTTGTCTGAAGAGGCGTCTTAAGAGCCCGGCGCGCGTGCGTGCGTGCGTACGTCACGTGCAAATGTTCAAGTCGGCCAGCTAAGGCCCCAAAAGTTGCTCTGCGGGTGACAACAAGGTTGCCGGTCGCAGCGAAGCGTGCGCGTTCCCGCGCGCGTTCCCGCGCAATTCCTGGCAGGGCTCGGCAGGCGGCCTGCTGTCGGGAGACTTTAAGTCGGCTTACGCGAGCGGACGAGGCACCGGACGGGACACGGAGCTCCGTCAGCGCCATGAGCTTCAGCACCGAGCAGAGAGGCCCGGCCAACGCGCACGACTACAGGCTCTTTTTCAGTAAGCCGCTTCATCACCTGCCAGCTGCTCACGCTCTTCCTTGAAAGAAAATAATATCTACTTATATCTGCACAGAGAACGCAGAGGGCCAATATATATCTCCCTTCCATGACATACCCATCTATGCGGATGAAGCCCAGGTGAGTGTCCCTTTTCAACGCAAATTTTGAGCCGCTAGCATATCAAATTCCACGCGGCGTCTATTTTCAGAGACAGAAATCTGTCGGGCTCTAAATGTCATTCTTTTGTCATCTTCATCTGGCAGAACATTTTTCACGCCATTGTGGAGGTTCCAAGGTGGACCAACGCAAAGATGGAGGTACTGCACGTGACCGTTCGTCTCGTATCGTTTCAGCAACGTACTCCTTCCTCATCGACGACGCGGCCTCGTTTGTTTTGTTTTTTTCCCCAGATAGCCACCAAAGACCCGCTCAATCCTCTTAAACAGGACGTGAAGAACGGGACGCTGCGCTACGTGGCAAACGTGTTCCCGCATAAAGGTTACATCTGGAACTACGGAGCCATCCCGCAGGTAAATTCACAAAATATTGGATGAGCTCTTCTCACCGGGTGAGGCTGAAGAAATGACAGCGACCCAACACACAGCCATTATCCAACAAAAGTGAGTACACCCCTGAGTGAAAATGTCCAATCTACATGATTTCACTCAACTCATTTCATTTATGGAAAAACTACGGCTTATAGAGCAATTTTATATTTATTATATCTTAAATTCCAACAGTCCTTATCAGGCATAAGGAGACTATTCATTTGTACAATGAATTTCTGTCAGAGAGTCTATTTTTACTGCCAACATATATGCAACACAAATAAATCACTATGTTTATCCAACGTGGACATTTTCACTTAGGGGTGAGCTCACTTTTGTTGCCAGAGCTTTCAAAGGGGAACAAAAAGCATCGTGTGTCTCCTTTTGGGACAGACGTGGGAGGACCCTCGCCACCAGGACGCCGACACGGGTTGCTGCGGCGACAACGACCCCATCGACATCTGCGACATCGGGGACAAGGTACAAACGTCGAAATGACGTCGCGACAAATCTAACGGGACCGGTGCTGGTGGAAATGTTCGCAAGCGGGCCCGATTTTACGCTCGTAAAAGCCGAAGCTTCCTCTGTCAGGTGTGCGCCGTAGGGGAGGTGATCAGAGTGAAGGTCCTGGGCACGCTGGCGCTCATCGACGAGGGCGAAACCGACTGGAAGGTCGTCGTCATCAACGCGGACGACCCCGAGGCTGAACGCTTTAACGGTACGGGCGAGCATTCGGCGAAGCGCCCAATCGCTCCGTTTGCCCGCTCCGTTTCCCCCCGCAGACATCGACGACGTGGCCCGACTCAAGCCGGGCTACCTGGAGGCCACGCTGGACTGGTTCAAGCGATACAAAGTCCCCGACGGGAAGGCGGAAAACCAGTTTGCCTTCAGCGGCCACTTCAAGGGCAGGGTAAGCAAACGTCAGTGCGCGAGAAGAAGCGCGGCGGTCGCTGCCTTGTCTGAGCAGTCTTTCTGTGACTGAGCTTGTAACGCTATCGCGATTGACCTCAAATGTTGACTCGCGCAACAAAACAAAAGCCAACGGTGAGCGATGGCACGTCACCTGGGGGAAACTCGTCATTTGTCGCGCTCGTAAGTCAAGGCGTCACTTGCCGGTCGGTGATTGTCGCCCGCGCTAGGACTTTGCCATCGAGACGGTGAAGAGTACCCACCGGTTCTGGAAAGCGCTCGTCGCTCAGAAGACCGACGCTGGCGACTTAAACTGGTGAGCTCCGCGCCGCGACCGATCTGCCGCGCAAAATGATCCACTGGCACCTCATCGCTCTGAAAATGATGCATTTAATACTAATGAAATCAATCATCGTGGCTTTCCCCCCCCCCCCCCCATCAGCATGAACACAAGCCTCTCCGAGAGTCCATTTTGTTGCTCTGCCGAAGATGCCGCCGCCGTGGTTGAGTCAGTAAGTTGGACAAGAATGAGAATTTGGGAAGTTTGGAGCGAGGGGCTCCGGCCTTCCCGCATATTCCCCCCCAAAAATGATTCGTAGGTGAACTGAAGACCTGAAATTGTCCACAGGTGAAAATGCGAATGGTTGTTTTGTTTGTCTATATGTGCTGGCAACAAAAGCGAGTAGACCCCCAAAGTGAAAATGTCCAAATTGTGCCCACGGTGTCAATAGCATATGCAGGCATTTCCTTTGATGTCAGCTACTGACCACAAAACTCCCAAATTCGCCGCATGACATTTTCACGCGTTTCCTCACGTGTGCTCCCTTTGCAGGCGAGCGCTTTTGGAGCTGCGGAGCCCCTTCCCGCTTCTGGTGTGTACCAAGTACAATGTCCACGATCCGCTGTTGATTTCCGACAAAATAGGGTGCTCTATTTTGATTTGTTTTTTTTGTTTTTTTCAGTTGACAAATGGTTCTACTGCGATAAGTAAGGACAGGACACCCTGCAGGGGAAATGGATTTGACTTTTGGTGGACATTTCACGCTTGTCGCAAAAATAAAAATGACACCAAATCACAGTCCGTGTGTCATTCTTGATCAATCAATCTAGTGTTGTACATATTATTTTCTTACTAATAAATGATTGTGTGAAAACAAAGTCAGCCTTTAGCAGCTATCGAACGCATCTTCACCGAAGCAAAACGCATTTCAATGTTTGGACTGCGTGAATGCAAATGAGCTGGACTTCAAAAGGTCCGCGTGATGTTCAAACGCTTCCAGTCAGAATGTTTTGGTGCGCGCGCTCGCGCGTTTGCTCACGGACAAAAACCGTATTGCAAGCGTTGCGCTCCCGATTGCGTCATCGGCGCTGCATCGCAAAGACGTTCGGTGAGCACAATATCGGAAGCAGCAGTCGTTTTGCTTTGACTTTGAACATTTTATTGTCAAGATTTGCCTTTTTAACCACGTCAAAAGTAAAGGTTATCACCATTTTAATGAACACTGGTCACATCTTTGAATTCATTACATTAATGAAGGGAAATTCCATTTTTAATCTTTTTGTTGTATGTTGTATGACCCTTTCACAGAGTTTGGCTCCAGTTTTGTTTTGTTTTTTTTAAATTAGTAAAGCGCTGCGCCTACCACGAATGACATGCGACACCAAAAAGAAGACCTACCACTAAGCATGCTACGTTGTCAAAGGAGTACACGACGCGGACTTTACATCTACACAAGTCCAAGTAATCACCCTGATGCTACATTCTACTCAGTGCTGTCAACAGCAAAAATCAAATGCCTTCGTTGTAAAATTCAAGTTGAAAACGGATGCAGGAAATGAATACGCTCACACTTGGCTCAGCGTCAAAAGAAATGAGCTTTGCGCAAAGCAAGACGTCGAAGAAAGAGGTGACAAACGCCGCCCTCGTGCTAATTTATGCAGAACGTGGGTGCTTAACTCATTCAAGTGCACAGACATCATTTTCACAGTGCAGCCATTCAATCCCAGGAACCTATTTACATTTTTTTTTTTTCAAGCGTTAGGGTAAAAGAGGGTCTGAAAAGAACTGGTACTGAATGAGTGTTAATTGCTTAACTTACTGTTGATACCGCTTGCAGTTAGCTTAGCATAGAACAAAATATATTTCGCTGACGTTCGTTTGACTCATCACTGCCACAGTACAGACTTTGTTTGGATTCATTTTAGAATCGTCAAGTTTGGGTCCTTATAAGAATGAGGCAATTGGGAACATCGAAGACAAAAATAGAATGCTCGTCACCTCCTCGTGGGAAATGTCTCCTGCGCCGGAATCCCACCATCTTTGCTGTCCCCGAATGGGGTCGGAGGCCGCAACCCGGCTCTCCGTTTGGGCTCCCACCTGCGGCGGCTTCTACCAGATGTAGCCTCCGTCGTCGGCCTCCTCCTCTTCCTCTTCCTCCTCTTGCTCCTCCTCCACCTCTTTCTCCTCTTTGTCCTCCCAGCCCACCCCGCTCCCCAAATGGCCCGAGTATCCCAACGCTTCATCTGGGAAGCATAAGGAAACGGACCTAACTAATATTTGATGGAGTACCAAATATTTATGGGCTTATTCATGCAGGTCAACAGTGGCGTGCAAAACGGGGTTAAATGTGAGGAAAATAACCATTTTGTGAAAAGAAACTTTGATTTGACTTTGGAGCCGATATTTTAAATTAAAATTAAACTAATATAAATTGACAAAAACGACTGAGAAAGATTTTTGTGTGTGTGCGTGTCTTTACCACAATCGGGCTTGCCGTGGATTCTGGTGCCGGCCACCTCGTTGCCGCCCTGTTGGTCCACGCACCAACACTCGCCGCCACTTTGCTCACACTGCAACTTCCTGTAGTAGCCGTCCTCGTCACAAATGGGAACGTACGCGCCTGCTAATGCGCACGCACAAAAGTACAAATACAAGAACAAGACAAAAGACCAAAATTACGGTAAGAACAAAGAATCGTTTTAAAAATGAAATAGGGTTAAAAAAAGAAGATAATCAATAATAAAGGGTTGTTTTCATTAAATAATCAACATTTTCAAAGATTATAAAAACGGTATAAAATGATCTAAGTAAAAATGGTAAATATGTAATTAAAGAAAATATTTTCTTAAGTGATACACAAAGATTCAAACTCTGATGCATCAAATAAAAAAGGCAAAAGTAAAAATGCTAAAATGAAAATAAAGACAGATGAAATTGAAGGTCTACTACATTTACCGGGCTTGTTTTTGGCCACGTGGTGCACTTGGATCTTCTCCAGCTCGGCCAGGCACGGCGGCTCTAACGCAATACCCCAAAAAAAAAAAAAAAAGGCAAACAATTGGCAGCTGCGCACTTGACAACTGTGATCATGGCTTTTTGCGCAAGCAGCGCGCGACCCACTTTCCCTCCAGAAGCAGAGGCACCACTCGGCCACGGACACCTTGCCGTCCTCCACGCTGTCGCAGGATCTGAAGAAGGCTCCGACGCACGGCTCGTACTCGTCCAGGTTGACGGCGGCCAGCTCGCCGGGCTGCAGCTGCAGGTCGCCGTCGCTGTCCAGTTTCAGGAACATCCACGCCTTGGACTCCTTGCAGCTGGCCAGCAGGCTCCTCTCCAACGCTGCAAAGCGCAAGCGGGCTAAGCTGTACTTTCACTTCACTCCTTCACTGCCGTTGACGGCGGAAGACGTCAAAGATCCATTTTCACCGGGCTGGCAGCGAATGCGTTTTAAGAACACAGCGCTTTTGCCGCCTCCAGGGTATTTGTGCCTCCTTCGGGACTGTTGGCACGCACGTGCACGCGAAAGCGAAGGCAAAAACAAACCCGAGGCGGTGGCGGGCGCCGGCCTGGCCGACTTGTTGTGTTTGGCGTTTCCGTGCAGGAGCTGGAACCAATCTCCGAGACGCTCGCCCAAGTCGGCCAGCTCCTCGCCCGTGCAGCCCCCTGAAAGGGGAAAAACAACACAATACATGGAAATGATCATGACATTTGGAAAAATGCTTGGAGAAAATAAAAAATAAGTCTTCAAAAGAAGGGAAACGGCTCTCTACATCACAAGCACAAGAACAAAGCAAGCTCTATTATCATCATCGTATGCCTGTTCCTAATGTTTTGTCCGGTGGCTCCCCCTTTTTGCACCTAATCGAGTTTGCTTTTCAACTGCTGATACTAACGAAAGCCTTCCCCGTTCCCCTGCCTTGTGATTGATTCATCGGCATTTTCACAAAGTGCACCATCCATCGATCGCGTGGGCCTGCCGTGATGGATGATGTGCACACTCTAAATAATGAATTTCGGATTACGCCGCCGACTCAAAGAGCGCCGAGTCCCGCGGGTGGCGTTGAATCTCTTCAGACGCCTGCCTATCGATCGCTTTTCTTCTGCTTGGGCCAAATAAAGGACAAAAAAAAAAAAAAAAAAAGAGATTCTTGCCAGGTTTGGTTTCAGCCTTGGCGGAGGTAACGGAGGCGGCGCAGGGGCAAAATCCAGCGCACCTGGCGCTCAAGACTTTGCCCGTCAGGCAGGCCTGCTGTTGGAGCTTACACTGAAAAACAAAACACACAGTGGAAATATTCACCAGGACAACAAAGTGAAAAAGCCACAACGCTTTTTCCACACTTTGATTGTGACAGCCTTCTTCCAAAACAAAAGCAATTCACTTTTTACCCCTCAAAATTCTACACCGTCATGAAAATGAATAATCCTCATGGCTTTTAATTCATATATTAGCACTCGACAGATTGTACTTGGGGGGGGGGAAAAAAAAAAAAAAAACATGCAAAAATAACACGTGAGGTTGGAAGTATTGCCAAAACAAACGTAAGCGTTTTTTGGAATAAGTCCACAACATAACATTTTTTTTGTGTGTGTGCCCTTATGACCTGCGAGGCATAGTTGTGTCCGTCGGAACCGCACACGGGCGCCGAGGCAGCAGGGGGACAAGGGGCACAGGTGGGCTGCTCCACCATCTGGACTCTGAGGACAAAAAGATTTTTTGCTGACCGTTAGACAAATGGAACATAGACCATTTTTCATCACGATATTTACGCGATTTTTTTTTTTCTTTGTACAGTTCCAACTTGTTCAAGTTCAAATGGAGCTTGTGCGAGCTTCTCCTCAAAAACTCCCGCTTTTATTTTGCAATTATTGTAACATTTTTCTCATGTCAAAGTTTTTCTGCTAACATCGCATCCAACTATCCTCAAAAACGTTGTTTTCCTAGTAACAACCGTTTTGGTCAAAGTCCAACCCAGTTGTCGTAAAAAATACAACTTTTCTCACAATCTTGACATTAATATAGTGAAATAATTACTCAATCACTCAATTCTCATAAAAATGGTACTTTTTCTCATCACAGTACCATTTTCCTTATGAACGTCTAACATTTTCACATTTGACATTGACAACCCAAGAGTTAATTCAACGTTATCGATTCGCTCCCAAAGGTGACCCAAAAAATAAAATGGCTGGTCTTTGGCACGTGTACCTTTGCTGGAGCTTCTTGCGACTGACGCAGACGGCCCTCCGGGAGCTGTGCGCCACGCACAACTTGTGGCGGCTGCACTTGACACTGCCACACGGGTCCTTGGTGCTGTCCGCGTCTACAAGCACAGCAACAAGGCGACAATGGCCAGACCAAACTCAGACACCCTTCTGACAGGCATACTTACGAGAGTGTACAATGTGTGGATGGCGACTCCAAGAGGAGAAACATTTTACCCAATTTCTATTTTTTTTAATCCACTTTGATGATCAAAGTCAAACTAATCTTGCCAATAAAAAGTTGACCAGAAGAAAGACTTACTCTCATTGAAGGCCACACTGTCCTCCACATTTGGAAAGTAGTCATCCTGGGAAAATAAAAATAAAAATCATAACAATTTTGGAGGCCCTCACATGAGTCTCAAAAGAAAAAAAAAGTCAAAACGAACCTCCACTTCCTGCCATGGTGACGCAATGGGAAGAAACAGAGGTAACATTAGACACAGGGAAACCAATGCCAATACAAAATTCAGAAATTAAGATAAAAGTCATACAAGCATGAGATAAAATACTACAACTATTTTTGAGCATTTTCCAGGAGTAAAAACGTTACCTTTGAGAAAAATCAGCTAATTTCACTGTAAAAATGATACAAATAACATGGAAGCTTTTGTTTACTCGTGGTGCCATTGGAGATGGCGCCATCTATTGCCAGCCACAGTGTCGCCTCTGTGACATGGTGCTGAAAAGCAAAACTCTTTTCCGCTGCTTCGGCCCTTTCATCGCTCACTGCAAACACATCAAATACTGCTGCCGGCCTCTTATACACACACACACACACGCGCGCGCGCGCACGCCCACACACGCACACACACACACACCAGGCTGCCTGAACAGCTTTGTAATGCATCCTACGGAGTCATTTCCAGGTGACTTTCAAGGTCAATATCCAAGGTGTGATCAAATACAAAAAAAAAAAAAAAAACTGTCCAATGAAAAGCATGCATCTCCAACTTTTTGGAGGGGGTGTTTTACCATTGGCAAATGCACATTTTCTGTGTTGTTCACATTTAAAACAAGAACAAATTTGGAGATCCAGTATAATTGCCTTAAATGGCCAGCGACAAAAAGTGTTGGAGTGCGGCAAAAGTGCGCTAAAACAAACAAGCAAAAAAAACAAAAAAAAAAATAGCTGAACAGTAATATTTTAGTCAGGATTTGAAGGGGTTAATATGGAGGTCAAGAGTTCCACAATTAAAAACATATGCTATGCTAATTGTCATTCGCCTGCCTATGGCGTTTTGTATAACATATTAGAATTAAGCTAGTGGACAGGAAAGTCGAACAAAAGATAATGAAGCATTTCATGAAAATGGCACGCACCAACTTGAAACATTTCCACAGTGTGACAGCCCCCCCCCCCCCCCCCCCCAAAAAAAAAAACAAAAAAAAAAAAAACCCCACAGAAAATCTCACATAAAACGTGCATGCGCGTCAGCATGCTTAAGTTGTTCCCACGGGGCGGGAAAGGCAACACTCACGTCTCGGAAGCGGTTCCAGGGCTCCGTCCTGCGGCCGCCGTGGCGCCGGCGCTCGTCCTCCATCCGATGGTCCGCCTCTTCGCCGCCTCTGGCGTCCAGCTGCAAGGAGATGCAGATGGAAATGGAAATGGAGGCCAGCAGCAGGCCGTGGCACAGCAACAAGGCGGCCGGGAGGGAGCCGCCACCCGCCGCCATGCTGATCAGAACTCGGGCGCACGCGCTGCTGCTCCTGCAGGGGATGCTGCAAGTGCCGCCGCCGCCGTCACCGCCGCCAGCGGAGGATCCTCATGCAAGACTGCTGCTGCCTCCCCACACTGATTAGAAAGCAGGGGGAGGGGGGGGAGGAGGGGGGACACGAGTGGGAGGAGGGATTACATTCAGCTTGCATTTCTGGCACTTGCTTTCTTTATTGAGGGAGAGGAGGTGGAGCTTCGCGTCCTGAGCTACTGCCTTTGAAAGATGGCTGAGATTGTTTGTTTGTAATGAATACACGTGTGGCTGCCGGCGGAACTGTCTGCAGGATCGCTTCTATTCGAAATGATGATCTGCTCACCTTCGGCCGAATGCGCTTCACAGTGCAGATGGACAATAACCCGAAGCAAAGGCAACCGACGAGCCTTTGGCGGAGGCACAGAAGAGCCGAGTGACTCAGGGAGATTTGTTTCGTAACCGACTCGGCGATGAGGCGGTAAACGTGCGGGTAATTGCCTTGGGGTCAATCATTTAAGGAGGTGCGCCCCCACGATTGCGCTGAAAGGCTCCCTCGGGTGCTTGTGGGAAATGAAATTCAATTAGGGCTCAAATGAGATCCATTTCACCCTTCGTGTGTTCATTTGAAGCGGCCGGCAAACTGCACGTCCACAACTCTTTTTTTTCCTGGCTGCGCTCACTCAAAAGTCCCACGAGCAGCTTGATCCTGGACAAGTTAGCCGCTAACTAATATTGTTTACACAACACGTCAATTACCTTTTGCTTTGTTCAATACGTTTTTTTCTGAGGGGAAAAAAAAAAGCTCTACTCTACCAAGGGGTGCGGCCGGCGTGCGGCATCGTATTCCCGCGTCGCCGCTGAGCCGGCTCGACTTCACTCCGCCACTGGCATCAAAACAGCCGATGAGGCATAGACGCATGCTGACCTCCTGAGTGGAGAAACCTGCAAGGGCGAAGCAGGAGCAACATGAGAGAGGAAAGAAGCCTCCACTTTTCCACCCACAGCCCAGATTTCACGGGCTCGTCAAGAGCCGTCAACATGAAGAGGCACAATGACCTCTGACCTTTATGTACAAATATGCGGACCAGTGGCTCTCAACTTTTTTTTTTTTTTTTTTCTCCACACCACCTCAATAGTGTATTCCTAAAAAGCGTATTGTGCACAATTTCAAAATCAACACAGTGCTTCATTAGGAACATAAAAAAAAATAGTGATTCAATTCAAACAGACAGACAAACACCTGTATTGCGGCTTCCTGGGGCTATTGTGAACATCAAGAAGGCCATGTATAATTTCTGGTGCTTCCAACTTCTGTCCAATCAGAAGTCGCACAGCCATAATGCAGCAACTTGCAATGTCACCACAAAGACTTTTAGGGGCAACGCTTCAACTCACATTTTAGTTTTCCCCTATTTGATTACGCGGACGCTTTTCAAAACTGTTAAAAGCACAAAGTTGAATTATTTGGGGTGGATCGCTCCTGACACCGAGTGTAGACCATTGCTCGCGACAAAATAACATTCAAAAGTTATCCTTTGTTTTTGTCAGACTGTCAGGAAAGCAAGCCAAACGTGATCTATCGATCAATGGATAATTTCAGCTGTTTAACTCACAAAGAGTTGTGTGTAGATAGTCAATGATACGAAAACGCAAGGCGACATACATTAGGGCACTTTTGATTTATTCTTCCTTTAACCAGCCAGGTCAGGCAATTTGAGAAGTTTCTCATTTAAAGTATGGACCTGGAGGTAATTTAACGTTCAGAGTCTTGCCCAAGGGGACTTAGCTTCGACAGCGAACAGTCGGAGTCGGGTTCGAAACGCTCTATAATCAACTGAGTCACAGCCGACCGGCATTTTTTATTTATTTTTATTTATTTTTTGCCACATCCAAAATGGCGCCGAGGCAGATTTATGATTACGTGCACAATACGGCCGCTGTGTTCTTGACTTGTACGTCTATGGCGTGATTGATCTGACAGGTAACTCCAGTCAAACTCGTTAATGGACATGAAAGGATAGAAACGGCATTAGAACAAAACACAACACAAATGCAGGTGCCTATCGAGACGGACGACACTGACTGAGTGACGAAAACTTACTCAAAGACACGCTTTGAAGTCGTGAACTAAGACTGTCAAAAGTGGAAATCCAACACATTGGGCTCACTGCGGCGGCGGCGACGACGACGACGACGACTTGTGTCGACTGCGACATTTGACCTTAATTGATTTCAGCGCTTCAGGTGCGTCACAACTCGTTGACAACCTTTGGGCGTTATTTATTTATTATCATTACACACATTACATTTACCTGTGAAACGCTGTCGCCAGCTGATCCAAACTGGTTACCTCACTTCAGCTCTTGAATGAGGCCACAGTCTGTTCGCTGAATTATTCTTGTCCTCTTTGTGTATGAGTTTTTTTTTTTTTTTTCGTTTAATCCTCCTAAAACATGAGTGATTCCTTAACTTTTGTGGAGGGATTGATAATATGTCAAGTAGGCATAATGGTCCGCTTATTTAAAAAAAAAATTCTACATGCAGTTCATTTTTGACCATTTTGACTCATTTTGAAGGCCTACAGAAAACATTTGAGTTCTGTAGCTCTATAAACGTGGAACGTATCAAAAGACAGCTTTGATCCTCTTCTTTCATCAGAAAAAAGTACGTTTCTACCCTTGACCGTTCTTTAGTAAAGAGTAGTTGAACATGAAAATAGTCGTTTCCAAGAAAGATTCTGAGAAAAAGATTTTTGTAAAAGAATGCACATCAAGCAGAACTTCCACTTCCATGCTGTTTTTTTTTTTCATTTGTGATATCGCAGATATCCAAACAATGCTTTATTACATCATAAACAACACAAAAATTGCGCTTTGATCGCAAAATAACAGTTTATTGCAAGACAAACACTGCACTGTCCGTGTTCACGTAGACGCCTCTAAAAGGGGTGGTCCCTTCTCTCCTGTCCCCGATGCTGATTGGCTGCCGCGACGGAAAAAAGTTCATTCGTTTTATACGCGACGAATGGATGGATATTTGCTGCTTTGTTCCACGCTCCAAACGCATCAACCGCGAACTAATTTGACTTCCAATTGAATGGAGCTGCCAGAAACGCAGCTCAACGGATTCGGTGTGAATGCAAGCATAGAAACTGTCCGAAAAGGGTCACACAGGGTAATGTAGGTGGACAGAGTGCTGCTGCCTTCTTGTGTGTAAATGTGAAATTGCATTTAGACTGTATTTCATACGCTTGTCAACGGGCCAGACGTTATTAATTTTTTGACAGAGGCTGCGAGCCGGATAAAATGTGACCGCGGGCCCGACTTTGGACACCTCTGCCGTAGAGCATACACACACAAGCGTACACTCCATATAAGGAAGTGGGCTACTCAGAGGGTTGTGTGGGGCGACCTGCCTGTTGTGAAAATCTGGCTACTCCTGACATGTAGTGGTGATTTTTCATTCATTTCTCATTCCCAAAGCCCTTTTTAATAGTTGCATTAAAAAACACTTTCGGTGTTTTAATACGTCACAGCATCCACAAACAACGATTCTGCACACGTATTTACACGTCATGGCATCAAACTTTAATTTGGATCATTTGGCTAATAAATGTGACTATTGCATATCTAAATGCTTGTAATAATTGAGGTGTTCTCTGACTTGCAAGTCAAGATTACTGACTGAGTTGATAAACTGGAAGTAGTGGGCCCGTGTGCGTCGCATCACATGCAGGGACGTAGTTTCAACTTTCACATGTACTGCTTCAGGAGCGATTAGATAAAAATGGGAAAAATTGGAGAACAATCTGGAAAACTAAAATCTTCAAGGGGCGCAAGTAAAAAGAGACAACTGAGATCATCCCTCTTATAACTGGGGAACCCCAAATAAAGTTCAGCCGTGCTAATGTGCGTGAACAATATTTGATCAAATAAAGGAGTAACAAACTCTGAGAATATAATCATCTTTGGTCCATTTTCTGCCTGGTGGATGTGTGCGTGCATGCGTGTAGTAGCCATTAATAAGAAGGGCAACTACTTCATAATGAGCATAGAATAATCTGTCGTCCATTTTTATTGTCCGTATAGCCATGGCGGGTTTTTGCTTCTTGTTGATCCTTCTCAGCTTGTCCTCAGCCGATGAGTTCTACTCTTCCATAGGTGAGTCTTCTCTAATATGACAATTGCTCATCATAATCATGTGCCAGTTGCACCCGACTGTATTGTCGTATTGGTGTAAGGCGCTAGTTGAATATTATTGAGGTGAGCATGCCATCTGATATTCTTTATGAACATTATGTGACTGTGCTTTCGGTGGAATTTTGTCAGTGCGGAAGAAATGAACCACTGACTCCAGTCGTTTATGTACCGTGTGTACATGCTGTTGATGCTTTATGATCCCCTCTGTTTAAGTCTTGTGGCATCTATTTGCAATTCTACTTTGGCTATTGGTGGCGGGACTCTGTCCTTCTCCCCGTTCAATAACGTAACCAAACTACCAGGTCACATGACGGAGCTGCTGTACACGGAGCAGGACCTGCTGGCCTCGCTGGAGGATTACATCCGAGCGGAGGAGAGCAAACTGCGGAGCATCAAAAGGTTCGTTCAAGGCCGCCGTGGCGTCAATTCGTTCACGTTGCCGACCAGACGTGCGTGCGTGCGCTCAGGTGGGCCGAGAAGCTGGCCAACCTGTCGGCGTTTGCCATCCAGGACCCCGAAGGCTTCCTGGGCCACCCCGTCAACGCCTTCAAACTTCTGAAGAGGATGAGCCGAGAGTGGGGCGACCTGGAGAGCCTGGTGCGCAGCAACGTGTCCAACGGTGAGAAGGCGCCCGTGTCCTCAAGTCGGAAGCGCGGCTCCAGACGCCACCAGTGAGTTTGGACGGCGCGCCTCTTGCCATTCAGGTTTCGTGTCCGAGCTGAGCGCCAAGAGGGAGCGCCTCCCCGACGAGGGCGACCAGACGGGCGTGGCCGAAGCCCTCCTGAGGCTGCAGGACACGTACGAGCTGGACACCGACACCCTGGCCAAAGGGCAGCTGCCAGGTGAGCGGGCCCGCCACGTGGGACGCCTCCTGGACATGTTGCTTGCCACCGGTGCTTTGACGCGGAGCCGCCGGGGAAGTACAGTGAGAGACTGTCTCCGCTCCGCTCCGCTCGCGCTCCTTGAATAGTTGGGGGTTTACTCGACATTTCGGGGCACCGAATCATGTTGGCACATACCGGCCCAGACTCCGGAAGTCCTAAGTAGAGTCCCCGTCCACCAACCGACAGGAACCTCTCTGCTCCAGAGCAGCCTGACGGTGGACGACTGCTACGACCTGGGCATGGTGGCCTACAAGGACAACGACTTCTACCACACGGAGCTGTGGATGTCTCAGGCCCTCAGGCAGATGCAGCAGGGCGAGACGGACGCAACCGTGGACGCCGTCACCCTCCTGGACTACCACAGCTACGCCCTCTACAAGCAAGGAGATCTGGAACGCGCCTTGGAGTCCACCAAGCTGATGCTGGCCATCGGTGAGTAGACAGAAGCAACGTCCGACAATAGGCCACGCAGAGCATCCGCTTCAACCGAACGTCACGTCCACCTTGCCGAAGCGGACCATCAGATGTGCCACGCACGCAGAGCCGTAGAACATCTGACCAGACAAGAATTCCGATTGTTTGCGTTGCCTTTTAGATCCGGAAAACCAGCGAGCCAACCGGAATTTCAAGTACTTTGAGCTCCACCTGGCGAAACAGCAGACGGGCGAGGAGACGGCGGAGCCCCTCAAGAAGGGTCGCGCTGACTACAACGCCGTCTACGAGCGTCTGTGTCGCGGCGACAGCATCGAGATGGTGAGAAGACGCCGCAAAATGCCCACGCCGGCCGGCACGCTCTCGGCTCGTCTTCCTTTCTGACAGACGCCGCTCCGACGGAGCCGCCTCTTCTGCCGTTACCATGACAACCACGGCCATCCCAGCCTCCTGATTGGTCCCGTCAAAGAGGAAGACCTGTGGGACCAGCCCCGCATCGTCCGCTATTACGACATTGTGACGGACGAGGACATGACAGCGTACAAAGAGTTGGCGAAACCCATAGTGAGCCCGCTACGCTTTTCTTTTGCAAATGCTTGTTGGCTCCCTCCAGTGTGGACGCTTCACGACTCCAGGCGTGATTTTGATATTTGTTAACTTGCCGTGTCTCTGTGCATCTGTCTCGCCGACCATCGTGTGACGGCTGAGCTAGCTCATGCGCTCCAAAGTCAGAGCTGGCAATATGGACACAAATTACGCTGTTCGTACCAGGATCTCCCAAAAGTAAGGATGACCGAATGAAACCATGCGCAGACACGGTGGCGCTTGTGTGTATGCGTGCAGATAGTGTGCTTAGATTAGAGAAAAAAAAATATATATCAATAAAAATTACTTAACTATCAAAACTGTTTGAATTAAAAATGTGACAACTGGTGATGCTATTTTGCTAAATGATATTTCAGACTAAATATGATATGTACATACATGGATGTAATCATGTAAAAAAAGTTATTTTTGTGTGTGAAAAATGAGACCACGCTAAATCATTTTAAAACTTTTTTTTTTCCACAATGAATGTGACCTGGATCTATGTGAGAGAGTGTGCACGCATTTGCAACCACATTATCTCGGGTGTTTATTTTTTTTTTACCTCCCCTTTTGGATTATTTGTTTTCAATAGTGTTTTGCAGATTAAAAATGTTTGAAATGGAAAAAAAACACAAAAAGCTGACATTTGAACAAGAGTGCGTGGACTTAATACCCACACGCTCTTCCTCCTCAGTGCCTGGCTGGCTGACAGTGACCACGCCAGTGTGGAAAGGATGGTCAAGAGAATGGGAGACATCACAGGCCTGGACCTGTCCACCGCGGAGAAGCTGCAGGTGACAAGTTCCTCTCATCCGCCTCCTCACCTGAAATGTAAAAAAAAAAACAAAAAAACCCTCTTTGTATTTGCTCAGGTGGCCAACTATGGCGTTGGAGGACAGTACGAACCTCATTTCGACTTTCAAGGGGTAAATACAAGCTTAATCTATAATAAGCATATAAACGGTAGCTTCTTCTGTGCTGTGTCACGTAATGGGTCATTTGCATATTTTTGTTTCCGTTAGAAACAATTACCTTTTGAATGTTAACTAACCGAACTCATGCGGCAGTTGGAGTGGTTGTCAAATTTATCACACAATGGGTGAAGTTGGGGGCAATCAGGACGTATGTCCGACAACGCCACCTTGGGAATTTACCCAAGTCAAGTTGACTCGTAAGGCACTCAGGTTCCTTCTACCGAGAGAGAGAGAGAGAGAGAGAGCATGAGGCGTAGTTCAAAATAAAACATTCACACAGCAGGGCTGGATCTTACCGTTGGCGCACTATAGGGCACGAAAGAAGTCGAATTCCGAAATCAGAATCACCCCACTTGGTGACAGTGATCTAATAACACACGCACACGCCTCCGCAAAACAAGAATGCCGAATCTGGCCACCACCGCAAGCCTCCAGTCCTGCAACAAACAGAAACAAAAACAAAACCACCACAGCCAGAACCAATAAGCAATCAGTTAAAAAGTGCTACTGGCAAATACTCTTTTAAAACAAGGGTTAAGAACAACACAAAAAGACCCTAAGCATTGACGTCGAGTGTGGCCAGAATAGTGTCTATCGAGCACCGGCCGAGTGTCTGGAGAAGCCGCGACTCTCGTGGCCCACCGTAGTCGGTTCACGCTAGAAAATGTCCGGAGGAATATAAATTTAACTCCGTCTTGGTTTGTGTGGTGAAAGCAGTGGCAGACGGGTGGCCATGTGCCATACATACCAATCGGCTGTGTAGATAACAGTACCAGCCAGGAGACAGACAGGAGGAAAGCACAACCGCTCACCTGGACTCAATTAAGAGCGGCAACGAATGCAAACCAAAACGGCCAGGTGAGACAGTCAAGAATTTAATTCAACCATTGATTTTAGCTCCGGATACTAAAGAAACATTTAGGCAGCTACTCTAGTGATTCAGTCGGGGTGTGTCTTTACTGTTCAGTGGACTCTGGCATACTCGCAAATTAGCAGCTTTTAGAAAATGTGAAATATTTCTAAAATGTTTTGTGGGTGTGTGTTTAGCTCATGACAACTTTTTGAGTGGTGTCAAATGGAACAGTGTCATGTTTTCACAGGACGATGTTCCTAATCCTTACGCGCATTTGGGCACAGGCAACCGAATCGCCACCTGGCTCCTTTATGTTAGTAGCGCATAATTCCCATCGCTCACTTTTCATCAAGAAAAAGTTTAGCTATGTTCTTCATGGCTTCAACTTTGTGCTGCAGATAAGCGACGTGCCGGCAGGGGGCGCCACCGTCTTCCCGAAAGTGGGTGCCATTTCCTGGCCCATAAAGGTGTGCTTTTCTTGTTTTTGCAAACACGTTAAACACAGCAGCCACTTTTTAGGCACACAGCAGTGACCCCAACTCTCGTCAAAATATTCGCATTTGAAACACACGCAATGTGGGCGTGCATCATCAGGTTGTGCATGGTGTACCTAATAAAGTGTCTGCAAGTTTAAATGTCTTCTATAGGTTTTAATGGCACAAATGTGTACGCGCAGGGCACGGTCGTGTTCTGGTACAACCTTCTGCTCAACGGAAAGGGAGACTACCAGACCCAACACGCCGCCTGTCCCGTCCTGGTGGGGAGTAAGTGGGGTGAGATTGGCACCAAAAACACACGCATCACTTTGCGCTTAAAAATTTAAAAAAACGAAAATGCTACCTAAAATTCTAGTGAAACTGTCCTTAGTTTTCATCTTTGCATACATGAGCTTTTGCGGTTCATTGAAATGTATTTCAGTAGTGCAGAAGGAAGGTCAAACGGGCAAATTGTTGCTCACTCTAATACACAATACTTAATGACATTTTTGGTTCATCTTGCGCTCCACAAATAGAACAATAAAACAATTATATCATTATCCGCAAAAGTGAATAAATCAAAAACACGTCCAAGTTTCATCTAAAGCCGCTGCGAAAGACCAAGGCAAAGCAAATTGCAGTCCTGGCTACAAGCCAACATCCTGAGACGAGAAAAAGAGAACTAAAGGGGGTGAAAGGAAATGGCTGCTTACCCTTGCTGCTGCTTCGAGCTCGATGTGCAGAAAGCAAAGAAGAAACACACAGTTGAGCTCACTAAAGCAGAGGGGGAACATTTGCCGAACTCGTACTTGTCGAACCTTTTTTTTTTTTTTACCTTCTGGCAGACTCCGCACATAAAGACGACAAAAATTAGGGCATTCAGTAGTTCTGGGGATGCTTCGGTTCTTTCATCACGGGCAAAAAAAAAACCACACCTGTCCTCCGAGGATCAGCTTTCACGTGATTTCACAAACGCGAGGCCTCTTGAAGGACTTGAAGGTCTGATTTTGATTTAAGATAATATTTTGTTAAACTTTTGTTTTCCCTTCTGACAATGTCCCTTGTACTATTTTTTTTTGTATTGGTACCTGTCATTTGATTGTAACACTGCGGTGCTTTGTTTTTATTTGAGAGTTGTTGAATGAATAATTTTTTTTTTAAAAACCCGCGAGACGAGCGGGCTCTTCCGGGTTTGCGCCGGTGGTTGCCGAGTGTTTCCGAAAACAACCGAGGGCGAGAGCGTTGTGCGTGGCAAATGTTGGCAAGTGAATACAGTACTGTACTTGCTTTTTTTATTTTTAATAGGAAATACTTGCTTTTTCAGTTCCAACCCTTTTTGTCAAAGGACGAGCACTACCCCGTGTTGAAAATTACCCTGAAAGTGCAACGGAATGAAATGAAAAACATTTTTTGTTTCCTTAATTTGACCATTTAATTCTTAGTCATTAATTTCTTAACTCAAATTAAACAGAAATATGCTGCCTCAAAAATATATTAAAAAAAGATTAAGTAGTAATCAAAAAATAAGGAACAAACCTGCCTTCACTATTTGAGAGTTCCTTTGAATATGTCGCCTTTAAACAGGCACTGAAACTTGACACTAGTTACAGCAATTAATCACTAGATGGGGTGTTTCAAATCATTGACTCATTCCCCACTCCCTACAAAAGGATTCTTTGTGCCACTATCCATGTCCCCACAACAAAAATTGTCCTTGTGGTCTGTCTGTCTCCCCAGTGGCCAACAAGTGGCTACATGTGCGAGGTCAGGAGTTCAGGAGGCGCTGCGGCCTGGAAGATTCCAGCTGAACAAAGCGGGTCAACTGCACCAAGCCCACCTTCTGCACTTAACGCCATGTTACACTGTTGTATCCCTGTTAAAATAACAACCAGCATCTTTGGAGAAAGAGAAAGAAAGCAATGACCTTAAATGAAACCGGGGATGAAGAATTGTTTATTGGAATATTTTGAAATGAATTTCCTGTTGGCTGCTTGAACGATTAAACGCATTTTGTTCCACTCAAGTGTGCCTTTGGCTTGTTTGGGAGAGTTTGCATCCACCCGTATGAGCGAGGTCGTTGACCTTTTGTTCTTTGCTTTACGGACGATAACATTTCACATTTGCGCACTTGTGGCCTTTTGGGGATTGGCCTGCTGAGCGTTGCCCATTGTCAGATGCACATTACAATATTTTGGCTATTCGTTGAACTGGTTAGGCCCTCACATTAATGCATAAACCTAAGTTAATTTATTCAAGTAAATATACATAAACATGTTCATTTTATGAAAGAAGTTAACTTGTATACAAAAACATACTGCTTTTATTATACAATTGCTCTGTCCGTTTTCAAAATGAAACATCGGCGCAAAAGTTTGAAAAGTCTTACCGCTTTCTTTGAGGAAGACAAAAAGGTGTGACGACGCCAAACGTAAAAGTGCGTTGAGTCATTCAAATTGTGTGTGAGAATTTCTTTGGCTTCAAGCAGCATCCAAGTGAAGGATTTCTCTTTCTCGGACAAAAAGGCGGCGCGGAAAGCCCTTTGACATTGAAGACATGCCTTGTGAGACGCAATGGTGCGACTGGTGACTGAACGAGTTGCGATAAGTTCATTTTGTCTTCTTTATTACCTATATTTTTGACCGATTCATTTATAACAGGCAATAGCGTTTAGGTCGTTGAATTACCTGACATGTTTGGGCGTGTTACTTCCGCCTTCATCAGAGTGTCACTGGTGTAGTTGAGACGCGTCACAACTACACCAGTGACACTGTGATGAAGGCGGAAGGCCACCATGCTGAAAGGGGATTCAGGCCTTCGTGTCGTGGTCACGCGTCAGACAGGCAGGCAGAAATCCGGCGGGTGGTTTCCCCCCCGCAGGCGTCCGAAGCAGGCCAGCAAAATGTCCAGCGCCGCCCTGGCCGTCCGCCGTACGTCCTGCTCGGACACGCCCACGACAGGGTTCACCTCCACCACGTCCACCGCCGACAGCAGCCCTGAAACACAACCACACACCAGTCAACGGGAACACAAACACACACGCGCGCGACAGCAACATACACTCAAACACACCCACAGAGACAAACAGGAAGACCGGAGCGGGCACAGGAACAGGACAAGAACAGGGAAACCCACATAAGCGAACAGGAACAAACAACCCCACACACAGGAACAAGAACATGGATACATGAACAAGACTCAGTAACACAAAAGCATTGAAAATATAATGAAGTGGACAAACGCGCACGATTGGGAACAGTGACACATACTGTAGACGTGTGTTTGTTTTCAATGGGTGTGCGGGCGTGTGTTTCTGACCGGTGTTGGCGAGGTGTTCAGCGATGTACACGCCCTCCCTATAGGTGAGGCCGCCCAGCACGGGCGTCCCCGTTGCCGGGGTGACGGCCGGGTCCAAGGCGTCCACGTCGTAGCTCAGGTGGATCGGCCTCCTTGACCTGCCCCGGCGTCCGACGGTGACAAGTGACCATGTGATGTCAAGAAGGCGCGGCGGGGGGCGGGGCTACAGTACTTACCCGTCTTTGCACAGGAAGTCGCAGGTCTCCTCCATCACTCGGCCGACGCCCAGGGCGTCCACTTGCGTCATGGAGAAGGACTTCACGCCCGCCAGCTTCAGGATGTAACTGCACGCCAGCGACAAAACGCACGCTTTTTCTACATTTCAGTGTGTGGACTTCAATCTATACCTCGGGGTGTCACCCCTGCGAGGGGGTACTCATATTGAACAGGAACACACAGACAAGACACACACACACACACACACAGAAACTAATATGTGAACAGCAACATACACACAGACACACACAGGAAAACTTGCACACCGAAATAGGAATATACAGTATAACAGGAACACACACACGAACAGGATCATATACAAAGACACAAACGGAAACATGCAGTAATGAGAACAGGAACTGACACAGTAGGAAGAACACAACACATAGACATGAACACATACAGGTACAGGAACACACAAACACAATAACACTTGCACAAGTCCATACATTGAGATGAGCAGGAACATACAAATAGAAACAAAAGAACACATGGGCAGAGACAGGAAAGACACACAAAGACAATAACACCAGCACAGGAACAATAATATACATACAGATGAACAGGAACACACCCACAAGAACAATGCACACCACACACATGTGAGAAATGCACACATGAAGAGGAATATATATATATACACACACACACACACACACACACCCACACACACACAGGAATGGGAACACACAAGACAAGAACAGACGACAGAACAGGGACAGTGGGCCATTCTTTTCCCCAGGCCTTGTCAAATAGCATCCATGCATCGATCTAGTGAGTACAACGTAAAAACGTACTGCTCCTCGGGGTCCAGGTCTCGCAGGCCGATGTAGACCAAATGCTTGGCCGACACGCACGACGTCACCCACGAGAAGCTGGGCAGGACGGGGATCTGACAAATACAAATGCTTTGCAAGTGAACTCTCTTGACGCCACGCTGGACACTAGTGGCGTCAACCCCCCCGACTAAAAAAAAGAAAAAGAAAAAACTCCAAGAAAATGACAAATTATGTGTGTACGTGCTTGCAAAAATTCATCAAGAGCTGAAGTTTAAGGCGCAAGTGACTATTTTGTCTTTTTGGCTGACCTTTGGCCGCAGCTCGTGGAGCAGGTAGGACACGGGTTGGCCGTGCATGTTTCCCGTGGGCGTGCTGAGCGGCGTGTTGATGTCCGCGTGAGCGTCCACCCAAACCAGGCTCACATCCCCCACGGCCGACGCGTGCCCGTGCACCGAGCCAATGGCCAGGCTGCAAAATCAAGTTGGGAAAACATTCAGTCTACACGCTGAAGGTTATGTCGATCGGGTTGTGATGTCATCCATCTCCAGCCAGTGGATGATTGACAGTCACTTGGTGGAACTTTTGCACTTGTTTCAACAGGATGGCTAAAGATTCTCCAAAGTCAACTTGAGCTCGGACCATGTGTTCCGTTCGTAAGTTGCCGGAGTAGCAAAGAAAAAAAGCCACGGAGGCGCGCTTTCCTACGGGTCGTCCGGCATCCTCCCACATTCAAAGAGAAAATGTGCCAACCTGTGGTCTCCGCCCAGCACGACTGCCGTGTGCCCGTCGCGTTTCACTGCACGCACTGCCTCAGACAGCCTCCGGTTGGCGCCGCCCACCGCCCGGGGGTGTTTGACCCGCCCCACCGGCTCGTCGGGTAGCACCTCCTCAAATGCCAAGTTTCCATAATCTTTCACGGCGCACCCTGGGGAAGCAAACATTTTGGGGGGGTAAAAAATGAAAATGTTGTTGGCACAGGAAGACACGTGATGCTCTCTGTTTGAGGACAAACACAAGATACACACACGGCAACACAAACACAAACTTGTACACAGGAACAGCAGCAGCGATAGACAAAAAAAAAAAAAAATCTGACATCTTACATATTCTCCCTGTATGCGTTTGTTGCGTTTTGGTCGGTTTGCTTTGAGCTGAACATGGCCGGTCAACTCGTGCGTTTGTGTTTAGTGCAGAGCAAAGTCAAACAGTTGAACACACAGTAACCAGCACGCCGTCAAATATGGAACCGGGTCAAAGTGTGACAGAGCGAGCAAGCGCATTGACATTTGCTACGTCACAATTGCACAAAGCAAACAAATACTGTCCATGATGCGCAGCATTTCATGCATCCGTGAGTGCACATTGCTGCAAACAAGCTTTGCAACTAACAACTTTTGCTTCTAACTAACCCATCACAGGGTTACTGGGGGAAACTAAAGAGTTACATAATTTGCCTCAAACACAAACTTGTAAATAATGCAAGTTGTATCTTGGAGCCATCTGAATTATTCACTGACTGCGAAAAATGGATTTAGCACACATTTGCTTGTTTTTTACCACAGAATATATTCTAATACAACACTAAAAAAGACTCTACACTGCGTCTATATACTGTAAATAAATACAATATGAAGGGTCAATGTTAAATAGATCCACACACAAGTGGCCACTTCATTAGGTAAAGAAAACCAAGAGATCCACTTTTGGTGTTAGCTCACTTTTTTTTGACAACTATCGGGAAAGAACTGTCCCCAATATTTTGACCAATATTGGATCACTCAGGTCAGGTGTACCTAATAAAGTGACCGCTGAGCGCGTGTGTGCGTAAAACATCTGATCAGTCTTTGGATCGTCACCTTGCGCCTGAAGCTCATGCACGAGTCCCTCGGCGCGGATCGCGTCCGGTCCGAGCTGCACGCCGTCCCGGGGCTGCGTGACACACGCACTTTTCTTCATGTGCTCTCCTGATTGGTCAAGCGCGTAATTAAGGAGCCGGGCTCACCAGACCTCACCTGTCCTTTGCAGAAAGGCGCTCCGATGATCCCCACGGAGCGCACCACCTGATGATGACGATGATGATGGTGAAAATGATGACGATGAAGATGACGTGAGGTGGAGGTGATGAGATGCTGCAGAGACGTCCTGGCACGTTGCATGTTGCTGAATGAAAAATCAAGACGATGGAGAGACAGAGAGAGAGAGAGAGACAGAGAGAGAGAGAGAGAGAGAGAGAGAGAGAGAGGGGGGGGGGAGAGGGAGAGCGAGAGTGGGAGAGCAAGAAAGCAAGAGCGCTCTCCGCCCAGGACAATGTGACATCACCAGCAGCGAGTGATGTCACCAGGGTTAATCATTGCTTGCACTGGCAACACAAGAAGACACCCATTATCCCTGAAGACAATTTGGAATAAAATAAGTAAACATCCCACAGCAAATAAATCAAACCTTGTTAGAAAAAGAAAACGAATTTCCAACAGTGTATTCAATCGGTCGGATATTGATTTTTGAGCAAAATTTGCTCATTTTCCACCACGCACATTTTCCTTTTTGCCTTCTGAGGTGATAACATTCCAGTTGGTGTTTTTATTGAATCTCCTGAAAATTGCATGCCTTTTGTGTCCCAGCACATGCCAACACATTAATTAAAGGCCTTTCACTGCACGTAAATGCTTCAACCTTTTGTCTGTTGCACACGTTGCTCCACCATCAATCATTTCTGCATACAAGTAGATGCTGAAGAAAAACAGGTAAACAACAGGTCCCATCTGGAAAAACTCTTCAGTCGGGGCCTCGTGTCTCAAGGCACCACTGTATAGTAAACGTTCTATAATTCATCGTATAAATTCTCGATGGGAGCCACGATTTTTTTTGTGGTCTGATTTGACGGCGGTTGAAGTCAGAGTACATCAATATGCCGGAGAAGTAGGTATCGCGAAGGTTGAAAAATTCTGGATTACCTGCAGTCTGGAATGCACTAATAAGCGCGAGCATAGTTTCCTACTAAAGTTTGATGGGGAAAGGATCACAACAACAGAATAACAATGTAACACTTGCAACAATTTATTTCTGATACAAGAAAAGTCATATCACCAAAAAGTGCCTTTAAGACTTGCCCATTTTACCACAAAAAAGTTGTCATTTGGTTTTTTCTTTTGTCTGTCTGCAAATATGTGTCCACTTATAATACAAGCTCAGAATGTCATTCTTCTGCTCCATTCTCATGATGACAGTGACTGTGATGAGGACAACAAAGGCACGTCATAGCGATATTGACCGGAAAAATAGCGTGTGGTACGTTTCAAACTGTGTGCGTGTTAGAAGTAGCTCTGCAGCGGTTCTCCCAGGATGTCCTCCATCTCCTGAACCACCTTCTGAACTTGATGCTCCACCTCCTCACACTCATCTGCAACACAGACGGAATGAGTTCACACACACTCACGACTCACCACCGCAAGTTGCAGTTCTTTGGCTTTCGGGGGAAAAAAATCATTTCAGGATGGACCGCAAATCAACTATAAAGTGAAAGCAAAGTTTGATTTTGCTTCTCTCTCGATGTAGCTACAAATAGCCCGCTTAGTCTATTGAGCGTAACAATTTGTCCCCAACGTTGATTGCGTCAATACCGAGAAGTGTGTTTATCGACTACTGTTTGTGTAAAGTGCAAGTGTTTGTTTGCCTATGTGTGATGTCACTTCCGTATTTGCTAGCATGTTATCTGGGCTAGTATGCTAATAATGAATAAACAATTGAACAACTGAATGAAATAGGCAATTGTGCTTATGTAATATGAGTGAATGATGCTAGACAGTGATGGCCATTCACGTGCTACTCTAATATGACCACTTTTTTCAGTATCAATCCAGATATACCCTAGTCATGCATTTTAGCTACTATTTGGAGATTGTACTTACCCTCCATGAGTTCAGCCAGGAAGGGTATGGTCTCGGGAAGCAGCACCATGTAGTTCTCCTTCAGCTTGGCCGCCAGCTCCATCAGCATCAGCAGGGAGGAGAAGCGCACCTGACAGAGGAGGAGGAGGAACATGGCGTCAACTTCCCACTTTGACCTTGGCGCGCCGCCGTCACTAAAGGAGCTCGGATGCTGTACCTTGGCGTCGGCGTGTCTGCTCTTGAGCAGGATGTTATAGTTGAGGCTTTTCCACTGGGTGTCGTCCGCCAGTGACACGGCAAACTGACCCATGCACGGGAGAAGATGTTTGGTCACCCTCTGCTGGTACTCCTCAGCGCCACCAAGTGTGTTCTCCAGCTGACACGGGCGCGCGCACACACACACACACACACACACACACACACACACACAGATTTTTTAAAATGACTGCTTTAATCTAAAATTGCTTCGTTACAATTCATTCATTTTTATTTCTGTCATTAAATAATTTGCCCATTGATTTATTCAGAAGAAAGTAAAATAATTGGACATACCGTACACATGCAAAAAATGTATTCAATCATTGGTTAACTACAATGTAAAAACGCTTCCATATAAAAGCACATTTATTTTTATTAATTTATCTCATTAAGTAAACAGTTAATCTATTCGTTGTAAATACATTTGAAAAACTGAATTATATTTGTATTCTTAATTTTTTTTCTGAAATAGTGGTATAACTGACAAGTGGTTAGATAAAGTAAGAGTAACCTTTTTTGAGAATGAAAATGATTGATTTTATCATCAAAATAAAGTGATTGGCAACTGACTCAAACTACAAAATATTACTAAAACAACTTTTATACAGTATTTGACATTTCATCAAATAATTGGTTGATGAAGAATAATTACATAAATTATAAATTAAAAAGGAGCATGAATTACTGTTTTATAATCCAAAAAAGCAATTGTCCATACTCTCCAAACAGTGAAAACCTTTTTTTTTTTAAATTTTTTTTTATGTTGTCCACAAAGGGCCCATCTGTCTGATTTACAATTGAAATGTGGCCCTTACGCACAATCGTTTGCCCAGCCCTTGTAGAATTTGTTCTAATATCTAGAAATTAGAGTCCGTTTAGAAAACGGAGGTCATGACCATTGCAGGGCAGCTCTGACCTGGTCGACAAGGGGCACCAAGAGGGCTTCTGCTCGCTCCTTGCTGAGGAAGCGCTGCGTGTCGTACAAGAAGATTTTGTGCAGGCAGTCCAGGACGCAGCAAAGCAGCAGGTTGCTCTTCTCGATACCGTGCTCGGAATCGAACAACGGCTCATCTGAACAACGGACACAAAGTCTGATGAGTTTATGAGTCGGTGGCGATCGCCAATTAGTTTTCATAAGTGGCTGGCAGTCGGGCCACTGGTTTTGCTACAATTCAACATTTGAAATTCACCTGCACTCCTACAAGTGCATAAATATCTACTGGTAAATGAATCATAAAAAAGAAGCAAGCTTCACCCGTCTTTGAGACGTTGGTCTGCTGAAGGAGGTCTGCAAAGGGTTTGATCAGGTTTCCTGCAAACATGACGAAGAGACCTTTGAGGCGCTCGGCAATGCAGTCGGAGAGTCGGAAGAATGTCAGCAGACGCTCTTTCCTGCCCGATTTACTCCAGTCAAACAGCTGAGGAAATGGGGGGGAAAAAAAAGCACATCTTTACTTCATCTGGCCAGAGTTGGATTGGGAGAAAAATATCTAGTTGCAAAGTCAGTAATAGGGATGAGCTAACAACTATTTAATCATTTTTTTTTTTTTTTAAACGTATAAATGTCAGTTTATCAGTGCTTTTTCGAATGAGGTGAAAAAATAATGCATGTAAAATACTGTAGCTTGTTTGAAGAGCAACTCATGATCGTTATTTATAATGAAATTCAATACACTGAATTAACCATTAACATTCAATGAAAAATGTTAAATGCAAACATGTGTTTTTTTAACTAATAATTTGCACTTCGTTATTTACAGTAAATCAATACATTTTCAGGTACGTGACCGGTGGGCCCAATTAGAGAACGGAACAGGCTGTACATGGCCCATACTTTAGCCACACCTGTGCTAGCCCAATCAATGCAAGTCAAAGTTCTTAAAGATGCAAAATATCAACACGGTCAACGTCACCTTGAAGAAGAGCGGCCTGAACGTAACTTCGGACAGTTTCATCACCATGACCAGCAGACAGTCGATCACGCTGCCCTCGATCTGAGCTGTCCTCGCCAGGTCGCCCTGCACCGAGCAAAACGTCAGAAGACCCCACGGACGGACGGATACACGAGAGCACCAAACACACCTGGCAGAACTGGGCTCTGAAGTCCAGGGCTGCGAGGAAGAACCCGGTGAGCTCCGACTGGTGGAAGTTGAGCTGCTCTCGCTCCATGTGGCCCACGTGTTCCTTGAGGATGCTCATCAGCGCCCCCAGCTGGTCCTGAGGGGGAAGCACTCTGGTCAGAGATGGCTTGGCCCAAAGTGGAGCAAGCGGAGAAGATGCCTCGCTGATTTACCGCTCGGAGAAGTAGCAACCATTTTACTCTCAAAGCCATATGACGTGTTTAAGAAAAAACAATGACTTGATTGTATTTGGCTTTCAGACTGCCACGAATAGTGAAAATCTGCAAGTGATTGACACTCCTCCCCTCCCCAAAAAGGTTTACAATTCCCTATAGATGCTACGAGGTGGTGAAAAAGCACTACATTAGCCTAAATGAAGCTCCTCAACACACTTCAGCATAGTCCCATGATGCCAAAAGCAGCGCGCAAAGCACTACTTTGTCTTAATGGAGCTCTTCAACTCACTTCAACATAGTTCCTTGGTGCCAAGATGCCACAAAATGGCACCAAAGCAAGTGTTTTCTTGGGGGTAAGTACGCTTTATTGCAACTAGAAGCTGGTCTAGAGACTAGAATCCTCTATTGTAGTACATTAAAGGAGTAAACATTGATAATCACCAGATTAAAAATGATCTATGTTATTCTTGGTGCCTAACGATTTCCCAAACATATGAATGAATGAGAGTCATTAGCCAGGTTGTCGCTTTCTGAAGTTGATTACTTTCAGGAGCAGAGCCGCCACATCCAATATGGTGGACGGGCTGACACATTGCGGAACGATTCCTTGTTGTATGTTCTTGCTCACCTTCTTGTCTAGCACCATGATGCTGTAGCACTTGGTCAGGACGGGCAGGAGGACCCTGGGGGGAAGCTTGGTGGCCAGGGAGCTCCTGAGCGAGGCCAGACGCACAGACAGCTGATTGGTTGTGGATGAGGAAGACGAGGAAGACGACGAAGATTCCTCCAGTAGACGCGTCAGCAAACACACCTGGAAGGCATTTGTAAAGTTTGATGTTTCATGTCAGCTGCGAAGGAGACGGGCGAGTACCAATACCAGGTATCGGTATCGGGCCAACACGGGCTTCATTTCAATGCATCGGAGACTCGTGAGCGGTGCCGATACCAGCCACTGATACTTGAAGCGCGAAAAGAAATCTGACATCCAAGTCTTCCTACACCGCACTGCAGCGACATGAAGTCATCATGTTGCTACATATGTGCTTGGGAAGGCCTGATTCGACCAACCTGCAAGGTGGTGTCCTGCAGGTAGGGGCTGATGAAGTGCGCCAGCGTCTCGGCCACGCGCTGCAGGGCGGTGACGGCGCTCAGCAAGTAAATCTCATTGGTCAGCAGATCCTTCCTGTCAGTGAGCACGTGCAGCACGGCCGGCATCAACCTGCAGGCAGACCACATGCATTGATGCAGACGCTGTCCTTTCGCTGCTACATTTGGCAACCAACAGAGCTGCCTTTCGCAACATCCCTTGAAAAGAACTTGGCGTCAGCGGACACGGCCGGCGGTGCCTCGGACAAACCTTGGCAGCTGTGGGACGGCCAGGGCTTTGAGGGCGCTGACCACCTCGGCGACGCACAGCAGAGCGCTGGCCATCACGTTCTTCTCTTCCTGCGGCGACGTGACGATGTCCACCACGCGCAGCAGGACGGGGACGAAGGCCTCCCGATGAGCCGGGCCAAAGAGGCGGCAGAGCAGCTTGAGGCTGTAGAGCGCCGTCTGCCTGTTGACGGCCTGCTCGGACGCCGCCGCCTCCTCCGCCCCGTTCCCGTGCGCTTTGCCCACGGTGGCCAGCAGGTCGCCGATGAGCTCTAAGAGGACGCTGACCTGCAGCGGGGAGACATTTGGATGTTACAAACATTTTAGTCCTGTTTACAACGGTTGTCATTGCCTTAAACAAGAGCAGTAGTGATTCAGTCTAGTGAGTCAATGCTAAGTCGGTATGTGTTCATCTGCTCCATTGAATTCTATCGGGAGTGTATGGCTCCTCGTTTCTTTTTGTACATTTTCTTTCTCGTTCTCTATGATACCTGTTGCTCTGCCCACTGCGTCTTGTGCTGCAGCTTGTTGTTGAGCAGCTCCATGGCTTTCCGCCTCACTGATGCCAGCTGGTTGCCCATCAGCCCCCTCATCACCGTGATGAAAGTGTCCGTGGGCAACAAAGCGTTCAACTAGGCCAAGGATGAGAGGGAACAAACGTGTTGTTGACTCAACTCGGTACGTCAATGAAAATTGAACAGAAAACAAATGAAAACGACGGTAAAAACACATCAAACAAGGGCAGAGTTTCACGCCGAGTTGAAAGACATTTTGTTTAAAAGGTAAGGACTGACTTTTCTCGTTCGGGCGCGGTGAGTTTTAAGCAGAGAAAACACTCACCTTATCCAGAACGTCATAGGACTTATTGAGAAGAACTCTCCAAAACTTTGCGATGGGCTTGTCGGCGTTCTCCTCCACACAACGCGCGACGCACTGAATGTAACGCAGGTTGTCCTCTAGCAGCCTGGACAAAGGATTCTTGTTGAGCAACCACTTTGAGATTTTCGTTTGATTTGATGTGAAGCAAACTCACTGCTGCTGCAGCTGCTGGAGAGACTCTGCGCGGATTCCATCGACGACGTCCTGAGTGTCCGCTACCTGCCACAAAAAATATGGAAAATGCTTGAGGTGTCACACCAAGGTAGGATGAAGACAATGCTTTGAAATGATGCGCTTCTTCCACTTGGAACAACAACAACCCTGAAGTCTTTTTTTTTTTCTTTCTAGATCTGCCTGACCTTCCCGATGAAGCTGGCCGAGCCGAGCAGCTGAGCCATGAAGGAGACGGAGAGGAACTTGAAGTGTCTCAACTCCTTGCCGCTGTGGGCCTCCACGCTGAAGATCAGCTCCTCCACCTTCTCCTCCTCTTCCCCCTTCTTCTTCCTGCCGACTCCTCGCCGGCCGACGGCAGGCTTGGCCGGCGGGCCCGCTGAAGATGGAAAATTACAGACAAAAGTTACAGACAAAACCGGCAACAGCAAAGTGTTTCCCAAACTTCACACAGCCAAAGCTAATATTTTGCATCGGAAAAATTTAACAGCACACCACCACAGAAAAATGTCACGAAATTATGATGATATCGGCTAATCCATTTACTCACAAATTTACTTGTGTGAAATCTTGGCTCAGGAAAAATAAAGCTATAATTATATCGTTTGATGAATGGCAATTGGCGAATACACACGAGACAACTTGAATTGGACCTTCCGTCATGGAGCGAGTTACATTGTTGCCAGTGATAAACGTCGGCCGCATCCACTCACCGTCCTCTTTGTCATCGGGCAGCTTGATGAGGAAGTTCAGGATGTTGATGAGCGACGTGAGCTGCTCGGCCACATCGAACTGGCAACACACAGAGATCCAGAAGTCCACGTCTCGCTCCACAGCCGCTTCCTAAGAAACGGCGCCACAACATTGTGGCTCATTACATCTTGTTAGACAAAAGCTGTCTCTCTAGAGACACTCTTGCTGATAGTGCATGAATAAATGAATGAATGAGTTAAACGCCTTGCCTTCTGGCTCTCTGAGTTGGACGCCTGCGTGGTGTGGAGTTTGAACAAGAGGAGCATCAGGACCCAGAGGAAGCGGGCCGGGCCCAGCGTGGCGACCAGCTGAGCGAGGATGGGCAGCCGGCGGTGTTCGGGCACGTGAGGCAACGCGTCGGCAAAGACGTGCACGATCCTGGTCACCACTGCCTCCACGCCGCCGTCTGACTGGCCGCGGGCCTGCAAGGGCAAAGACAGAGAGACGGCGTATTAAGCAGAATCAGCACAAACATGCAAAACGTCGAGCTAGGAAACGTCAGCAGTGCAATGCTAGAAATTGGGGGCGAATTTTGTCGGGCTTGTCCTATCGTAGTTTGTAAAAAGTGTCAGTCATGATCAGGAGACACGATGATGCGGTTCATGGAGTGACTGGCGAACAAAGAAAAATACAAAAACAACCCCTGGCGTTCAACTCGAGCCATGCGATGAGTAAGCGTCGCTCGCAACAAGTTTCCTTTTTGGATCTCATGACAACCTGCCCCTTGCGGGCAAACCCAATCACGATGTGCCCGACCTGAATCAAAGCCGGGATGACCATCTGCACCGTCTTGTCGATGACTCTGAAACTGTAGGCGTCATCGAGGCGCATGATGTTGGCGCCCATGAAGGTGAAGATGGGCATGATGTTGTGCAGAACCTTCTCCTGGGAGCCCAACACAAACAAAATGCAGGTCAGTTTTGTTCACATGTGAGACGCCAATGCGAAAAGTCCAAAGGACTCACAGGGAAGACGTTGGCGACGGCGCCCAGCAGCAGCAGAGCGTGATGGTGAGTCTGCGGCACGTCCGTGGCTCGGATGCACTGGACCACCAGCTCCACGCTGAACTTGTCTTCATCCAGGACGTCTGGATGGACACAAGGGAAAATGACTTTTTCGAGATACGAGCCGTTGGTTTGTTTTGTTTTAAATGATCCTATGGTGGCAGTGAAGTCAACTTGCTTCACAACAAGCAGCAGTTTGTTAAATTGTGAAAAAAAAAATCATCAAAAAGAAGCTTCCATCTGTTGAGTGCCACTGCTGCAAGTTTAGAGTTCAACTACACATCAAACAAAGAGTGTTACACATGAGCACAGAGAACTGCCCACGCCGCCACACCCACCTTGCGTCGTCGGTTGTCCGTCCGGTGCTACTTTGTTGCAGACGTTGAGCAGGCAGCCGAGCAGAAGCTGCTTGGTGTACTCCATGTTGGGCTGTTCCCCGGAAGACGCCTCCAGGCTCCTGAGGAACAAACGGAGCAACGGGATCAAGTTGCATCATCACCAAGGCGAAAGCTTCCTCGTTGCGTCTTCCGGCGTTACCTGGCCAGCAGCGAGAACAGAACCGGCACCAACATCTGGGCTCGCTTCAACTTCTTCTTGTGCTGCAGCAGCTCCAGGATCAGAGTGACTCTGCGCCAAGAAACAGCGCCCCCCTCTGGAGACATATCACTGCTCTCGTCAGGTTTCCTGAGGAAGGGATGAAAGCTGTTATTCATTACCTCAGATGAGGAGAATACAGTGGAAATGCCATTGAAATTTGTTCTACCCTCCCAAAAAGACCCCAAAATGTTTAGGATTTTTTTTAAAAATCAGAAATTGAATATTGCACTTCATAAAAACATGTTGTAATAACACAATTAAATAGGATGTAAAGAATTAAACAACTTAGGCGCCTTTATTAATTCTGTGAAGCGCCGTCTGGTGTTTTTAAAATGTTCACAACTACTCTACATGACTCAGTAAGTGGCCCTAATATTAATTTTTCACAGAGGATAAAGAACAGATGCCTGCCCGTATTGATATGTTGCTGCACTGAGTTGTAACACCACCACTATGCTAGTTTTATTAACACATCTATGGCGTATCCATTTGTGTGTTAGCATTAAGCTAGCAGATGTTAATGCAAAGTCATGTTTTGAATACACATGTGATTCTCTTGGTTTCAAGTTTAGTTTGACTGGAAGAGGCAAAAAAAAAATTTCTAAACTGCTGCTTGTTGTCAAGTGACTGCCACCATCGAGCGCTTTTCTCTAGCGCTTCCACTTGTGTCAAAAGATAAACTCCACCTGTGCATCATTCTGCTCCTGCGGGTTTGCTGAACCGTCACGGCGACTTTGACTTTTTCCGGTGGTGCCAGCTCGTTAGCCACCAGCTGAGCATCCACTGCGATCTGTACACACAAGGAGAGTAATAACCAAGACAATGGTCACAACGATGATTAAATGTGATTTTAAACTGCTTTAACAACGCATTTCCCCCCCTTTTTAATACAGCCACGCACAAGCTATGACTACCCAGTACAGTCTGATACCTACAAACACGTACAATTTCGTATGCATGAATGTTCTGTGCAAAGCGCAATTACTGAAGGAGAAACAAAATGTCCAACGATCTGGAGGATTTGGATGCCTGACGCCAGCTTTACATTTGAAAGACAAGACGGCGAGGGATCGCTCACCACTTTAAAGGCGCTGCCGACAGCGTCGGCAAGGATCGGACTGGTGCTGTCCAAGAGCAGGTCGAACATGACCGTCAGCAGCTTCTGTTGGACCTTCTCATCTCCCAAGGCGGCAAAGAACGGCTTTGTGATCTGTGGGATGAGTTCAACAAAGTTTCAAACACGTCAATGATACTTTCTAACCCTAAACTGGAAAGGTCATCCATCCAACTTGTCCTTATCAGGGTGGTGAATGAACCGCAGCCAGTTCCGGCTAGAGGCGGACACCCTTGAACCTCAGAACTGTGGCAGATGTGCTAACCACTAGCCCACCATGCGGCCAAACCTGGACACGTATTTTCGAAAACTCTGACCTGTTCCAAAGCGATGACCTGGCAGCTGAGGATGCCCGGCAATGCCGCGGTGGAGTTTTTCATGGCTTTCACCAACAAGTCCAGACAGTTGCGGTCGGCAGCCAGCAGAGGGGCCGCCGCCTCGTCGTACTTGCCCAGGACGAGCTGCAACAGGCGGCCCTCGTCCGGCAGCATGGTGGACATGTCGGGGTCGTGGTGGAGCAGCCGATCCAGCACGGGCAGCAGAGCGGACAGCACGGCCTGAGGAGAGCGCGCTGAGCTGTGAGCGGCCGTTAAAGCGTGGGCCTCACAAATTCACCCATTGCAGATGCTCAGGTATAGCGCAGCTCAACTCACCTGCCCATTGACGTGGCTCAGCGCCCTCAGCAGGCAGGCGGCGGTATAGGACGGGCAGCAGGGCGCCTGGATGCTCAGCAGCAGCTGATTTATCGAGGCCTGCAGCGGCGGCTTCCTTTTAGCCGACTCGCATGCGTCATGAAAACCGCCGAGAGCCTGCAGGTTGACATCCACGTGAAATGAAAGTGCAGACGTCCCGGGCGAGAGCAAACAAGCAAATGAGAACAGGCGCTAAGGAATATGTAGCCACAACATGAAAATGGCAAAATGACAAGCCATTCAAGATACGGACTTCCTTCTGCAACGTAACTTGTTCGTAAACGTAAAAGTGTCTATATAGGATGTGCGACATTGATACGTTGCTGCATGAAGAATGCGAGTTCCCCACCGTGCTCAAGTACGATGGGTCAGCGACAATTTCCTCTGTAGTTTTCAGAAGCTTTCCTACGATTGGCTGGAAGGGAGAGGCGCCTGCGCCTGATAGGCTCTGCAGAGCGCTGATTGACGCCCTCCGGATCTCTCGGACGGGAGACGTCAGACAGCACAGCAAGGCGGGGACCACTAAAAGTAGATACATTATTTACTATATTGTCAAATGTCCACGTCTTTTGAACTGCCAAGTGTTTGAGTTGTTTTGACTGTGTGAATTCATTTACCGGGCGAGTTGGCTCCAGCAAGCTGTGCCAGTGTGGTGGCAGGCTGGGCGCTCAGCAATGCGCCACCCACGTACAGCGCCTGAGTCTGCAGGACGGCGCCCACCTTGACACCCAGCTGGTCGCCGCGGTTGTCGCTGTAGCCCCACAGCACGCACAGGAACTTGAAGAGCACGGCCACTTCGCTCAGGTGAACCTGCATGGAATCGCCAAAGTTTGGGTTTTATTTTACAATCCCAAAAAACGATAAGGTGAAATGTCTATACTACAAATCGGAAGCAACTAAATGTACCAAATCAGCATGTCTAACAGTGCTAAAATAAATAAATAAATGAAGCCACTTCCGCTCTCACACACCGACGCACATAGCAGTCACCGTGTCAGGCCACACACATTCAAAGTCACAGATACTACAAAGAAAAACTAAAAAAATTGCAGCTCACATATATATTTCAAAATATTATTGTTTAAACGTCAACCAATTTTTATTATTATTATTTTTTTTTTTTTACGAGAATATGTTAGTCTAAACAGCATTCTGATTAATATCTAAATCCACCCATTTTTGTCCACCTCAGGGGGTGTCCATATTGCCACTTCCTGTGGACTGAAAATGTCAGTCTATTTAAAGAACTTGATGTAAAATGTGCAGAAATCAAACCTTGACAAGGAGCTTCATGAGCTCTCGAAAGCTGCCGGCCGTCGGCCCCTCGCCGGCGCCGCTGATGACGACGGCGAAAAGGCGCGAGACGAGCCCCAAGTAGCAGCAGGTGCTGGTGTCCAGCTTCTCCGGGTTCCACCACACAGCCGCTGGCAAGGAAAAGGGCACTCAAGACTGTCAGCTTGCGCTCGCAGGAAAACGAAAATGTCACTTCAAGCTTTGGTCACCTTTAAAAGCGTCATCGCAACACCTGAGGGAAGTGATGAAGTCTCGGAGGAGCCCGATCATCACCTGGCCGTACTCTCGCTCGTGCCGCCCGCCAGGCTGCTGCTCACATTTGCTCAAGTACAAGGACAGCGCCTCACTGAAGGACGCGGGGACCACAGAAGGCGCCACTTCCTGTGGGTGTTCGAAGCAGAGAGTGTGGGTGCAAGTCAACCAGTCAGGTCAAAGCCAGCAGTTGCAGCAATTCTTATTTGGTTTCTGTGCTTGTTTGGAGCAAGGCTCACCTGGGCGTTATCGACCTTGATGACTTCCAGCAGCGGAGCTTCCAAAACGGCGAAGACCCGCTGGGCGGTGAGCAGGTGCTCGGTTTCGCCCAGTTGGTCCAGGCCCAGCAGAAGAGTCTCGGTCATCACCATGAAGAATGTGGAGCCTCTGACGCCAGAGCCACGCTGCTGCTCCCCCAACACGCCAAACTTCTCCAGCTGAGGCGCAAAGCAGGAGCACAGTCAGTTCTGCTGCTACAAGCACAAACTCAATGGAGAAGCTCCTTGTGGTGAAGCGGTGAAGTTTCCAGAAGAAGGTATTCACAGCAACTTACGGCGCTGCGTTTGGCCAGGTGCTCCATGTTGGCAACGTTCTTCTTCAGCGTGGAGACCAGACGCTGGTTGGCCAAACCCACCTTGTTGGCTCTCGAGCTCTGCTTCATCACTTCGTCCAGTTCTGCGTGGACAAACGAAACACTTTCAGGTTCAAGGTGCAGTTGAGGAAAACCCTGCGGAGGTTCTGGCCGCGACCTTCGGCCCAGGTCACGGTGAGCGGATGCTGGGCGAGGACGGCGCAGCGGGCCACGCGGCGCGTGAGGAGGAGCTGGGCAGAGTCTGGACGAGCCGTGGTGATCACCAGGAAGGGCAGCAGCCCCCAGACCATATTCTCCACCTGCTCGGCGCTGCCCTTTCCCAGCCGGGAATCGGTCAGTAAACGCACCGTTTCTGTTAAAACTGGCAGCCTGGTGGGAACAAAAACAAAACAAAAATAAAAATAAAAATAATTTAAAAAAAACAAAAACACACACACACAATCGCCACAGAAACTGAAAAGGAGGCTGTTCGGTTTGTTTATTTGGACACAGAAATTAAAGTTGGACAAGTACAAACTAATAAAAAGACCAAGTTCTGACCAGCTGTCGGCCTCGGGTTGATCGATTCTTTGCAGCAGAGACAGCAAATTGGACACGACAACCTCAGCGTCCAAAACATCAAACAGCATCTGGAAAAGAACAACAATAAAACTTTATACTCTCATCTGATAATATTTAATTCCCGCACAGAATTTCATTTAATTTGACAAAAATCCTTTGATAATCGATTTGTTTCTTGCTCCTCCTCTACGGCTGGGTTCCCAAATCGCCAGGCTGCAGGCCGCACAGAGAGGCTGAACAAAAAAGATATTATTGATCACCCGAGTCAAAATGCTCACCGGGTCATGTGAAAAAATATTGAAGCCCATGAAACCTTCACCATGGAGATCAAGCAAAAAAAAAAAAAGGACAAGGCTTTGGGGTTGTTTGAAAGAAAACAAAGATTACCCCCAAGTTGAGACCAGCTCTTTGAAGAGACAAGTGCAAATAAAAAATTGTTCAGTTCTTTTTCTCAAGTTTCTATGCCGGTCTGAAAAAACTATTTCTTGATTTGAAACCGGTCCAAGGTGCAAAAAAAAAAAAAAAAAAAAAAGTCTGGCCTGCTGTTTTATGTTGGTAATGAAACTATCAGAAATGTCAGCAACCTCCAAGGTTTGAAGAGCTGCACTGACGACCTCCAGCTGGTCATCTTTCAAGCGCTCCACGACGGCGTCTTTCAGGAAGTCCTGGTCCAAACTCTGAAGCTGCGGGGGAGGCACAAAAGTCAGAACTAAGCCAGGCAGCGGAAGAGCCTGTGAAGACGCCGGTCACACCTGGCCGGATGCCACGAGGCTCCTCAGGTGCTCCAGAGCCGAGACTCGCAGCGACGGCTGCGGGTGCTTCAGGCTGAGCAGCAGCGACGTGTCCGAGTCGCCCACAATCTGACCGAGCCAACATTTTAGTCAACACTCTTACGACATTTAGTCCGTCTGGTCTCCTTAGTCAACGCACCTGGAATTTTCCGCTGCTCATGGACAGAGAGAGGAAATGGTGGAAGAGGCGTTTCTGCTCCACGTTATTGACGTCTGTCACGTGACCTGAGAGGACTCCATCCAGAGCCGTGAAATATCTGAGGTGCAACAAAAGCAAACTTAACTTCCATTTTTGTGTTTATCACATATCTACCTGTACATCCAGCCATCCATTCTCATCTTTTTATTTTTCTTATTTTTTACTTATTATGTACATTGTATTTTTTGTACAAAAACATTTGTGTCCCTACCATCATTTAGATCTATATAGTTTGGGATCAGGCAGCACTTGCACTCACTTGGACTCAAACAGTCGCACCAGAGGCTGCAGTCGCCGGTTGAGGGTGTCGATGTTGTCCTCGGCGAGCGCCGTCTGACTCAGGTAATCATCTAGCAGCCAACTAGAGCAGCAAACAGATACAGACAGAATTTGATTGAACGTGCTGCGGAACGTCTGGATACCCTCACAACAAAATCCGGACTGGTGGGTGTGATGGAGTCAGATTTGAAACATCTGAAAGGGTCAAAAGAGGTTTACCGAGCCATGTGTCCATCCAGGCCTTTGGTCAGGGGGACAGACTGCAGGAGCGACTCCAACACATGCGTGTCGACTATCGGAAACACAAAAAGAGCACTGGAATGTTGACACGGCTAAAGTTTTATATTCAAGGTTTTGCTCGGGTTGCGTTTTCACCTGAGCTGCCGAAGACGGCGGCGTGGACCAGGTGAGGCAGCAGGTAGCGCAGCAGAGGGCTCACGTCGTGGGTGGCGGCCATGAGCTGAAGCGTGGATGCCAGTGTAGGCAAGGAACACACGTGGCTGCAGAATCTGAACACATACACACTTTGGATTTAACTTACAATGGTGTTTTTCAACAGGGATGGCTGGATAACAGGGATTAGACCAACCATCACAACCCAAACCCTAACCAATTTTGATGAAATGATAAATTACCTGATGCTAACAATTGAAGGGGAGAAAAAAAAACACTTGTACTTTGTACTTCACAAACTAGAATTTTCAAACGCCAGACGTTGGTGGTTTTTCGGCTGACAAGACAACAGATTCACTGCAAATAATGCTTGAAGCCAAACAATTCTCTTCAACAGGCCTAAAGGCAGGGACTATCTTGCATCTATCTATTGTGAATGTGTGACCTCATGCTCATTAATGTTCACGTTGCTCCATCCTACCTGGTCCCGGCCGCGCCCTCCTTCTGGCTCTGCAGCAGCACGATGAGGCAGCCCAGCCCCTCTTTGGCCAACACGGGCTCTTTGAGCACAGACTTGCTGATGCGCAGCGCCAGTGTGTCGACCAGACTCGCCTCCATCACCACTTTAACTGCCATCTGGCACACGATCATGTAGGTGGCCGCCTTGTAGTCAGCCAAATTCGACTTCAGACCCTGGGGGGCAGGGGGGTGGGTTCCAGGCCAAAATGTAATCATATCCAATATCGAACATTCTCCTTTTATAAAGACAATAATGCTCATGCCATCATCTTTATGGGTGAATTCAATTCATTTCATTTTATGATATGCTGCATATCACCATATTGACTGTCTGACCTCTTTGCAAAGATAAACTGTACAAGATACCCAAGTTACTCTAGAGATTTATTTAACGTATTCTCGTTGAGTACTTTTTTTTTTTTTTATATATACCATTATAAAAGTGATCAATGTTTATCAATGTGTACCTTCTGCACGTATGGTAGCAGTTTGGAAATGATGGTGTCCGACACTTTATCAACGGCGGCCAGAGCCGAGACGATGGTGGAGGCGTAGAAAGAGAAGACCACTCGCAGCTGGGAGAAACTTTGGGAGTGTCCGGAAAAAGCCTGAAAAAAAATCCACAAAATAATTTGAAATAATGCCCTATTGGTGGGGAAACTATGGAACTTTTCGAAAATGTTTTTTATTCTGATTCATCGATTAATAGAAAAAAATAATTGACAGATTAATCGATTAAGATAATCAATAGTTGCAGATCTACTTATGACAAAACAAAATGATCATACAGTATTTGTGCTTTAAAGGGATACTTTTCCATTATAATACCTTCATTCCAATTCCATTCCCAATGAAAATTTGCAATTCAAACAATTGCGCAAATTTCCCATCCTGACCCATTTCCCTTGAAATTTACCGGAAACTTTCCACCCGTTTGCATCCGAACGTGTGTCAAGTGTGGCTACCTGAATGGACGTTGTGACGATGTTGCAGATGAAGTCCATGAAGCCTAGGTCTGAGTAGCAGTGGGTGGCCAGAGTCCCTTTGGCCAGCGGCACGCCTGGTTTCTACACAACCAAACACAGAGAAAGTAACTTTTAACAACCTGCCGACTAGCTGAAAGGTGAACTTTCCTTCGAGAGAAATCATCACTTCTGACCTGCAGAGCCTGCAGCCAATTCCAGCGGTGTGTGGCGTCCTTGATCTTGAGAAGTTGCACCACTCGGACGAACGTGTTGGTGTTGTGATAAGGCAGCGCGCAAGCCAGCAGGCTCTCAACGTTGTACAGATGAATGTGGAAGCTACACACAAAAAAGAAGGAACCTTAAAATAGTGTCCCGTTTCTTGACAGAAAAAGAGTGAACAAGCACTAAGTGTTTTAACATGTTGAAGTGTGTTTTAATAACTTTAAATGTGGTAAAAGTGTGTTGAAATGGGAAAAAAAGGAAAATAAAATAAAACAAAACAAATGTATTTGCACGTATAAGCGACGGCGTACCGGTGCACCAGCCACTCGATGCACTTGTGCGCTGGCTTGAGGAGGAAGTACGGGGAGACGCGGGTGAGGAACAGAGAGATGTCGGCGTCCAGCTTCTTGTTGACATCTTTGGACTGGACGCTGCGCTCCATCGTCAGCGATGCCCGGTTGAAGAGAGAGTCCTGGAACTCCTGGAGGGCCGGTTCGATCCCCAGCAGCTCCTCCAGGCCTGTGCAGCCTGCATAAAGGCAAGGTTTGAAAGGTTACACAGGATGAAAATGGATAGAGAAGCGAAGGAGGTGGAGGAAAGAGACTCACCGAGAGCATAGAAGGTGTTTCTGTCGAGAGTAGCCGCCTCTTTGGGGTCAAAAAGAAGCGACGCGACCTCTTTGCGTGACAGTAAATTGGCGTCATTCTGAGGAAGTGCCAGCCGCTTCAACTGGTAGGCTAATGACGTCATGGCGGGTTCTCAACCTGAAACATCAGTAGAATTACTTCATCAATCAATTTAAGATGAGAGGGTGCGACGTGACACATTTTATTTAATGAATGGGAAAGATATTTCTTGTTATGCTACGAGACTGTCCAAACAAATAAGCAAATGGACGCAAAAGAGGCGTGATGTATAGTTCTAAAGAAAACTATTTCGAAGTGGGCTTGGCGAAACTTTATAGCAAGCTTAGTTTAACGAGTAAAACACGCATCAAACTACCACGAACACAGTTCGAATCGTAACACCATTTTATATTATCCGCGCTTCATTTGCTGTCTTGAGAATTTACAGACGAACCTGTTTTCTTGTTTTCTTCTAAACACACGTGCGAAAACTGGAAAATATTATGACCTCTAGCCGGATAGTTCCACTTCCGGGTTACATCCGGGTAAATACACTACTCATTCGCTCACATCCGCCTTCGTCTTGAAGGAGATTTATCTTCAAATGTTGTACTTTCTTCATATTATGAGTGATCACGAGTGAAAATGAATCAGAAGTGTAATGCAGAAAATAAACTGTGTACCTGCCGAAAGTCAAACATTCTGTTTGTGTTCTGTTCCCTTCTCTTTGAGGCAATTATCACGCCAACCACACGGAGGCGGCAGTTCAACTGTGGTGCTATAAAAATCACGAAGCAGAAGGCGAAGTAAACTTTCGCCCAATTTTGAAGGAGGCTTTTTTTCTGTAAACTTGGTCGCTGAAAAGACTATTTAGTTTACATGAGTTTCAATATCTCGATTGATTAATCTTCTAGTCAGTTTTGGCCATTCGACGTTTGAGATTATATTCGGACAGTGGACCGTACAGTTGGTCGTTGGTTTGTTTTGTTTTGTATCAAGTAAGTCATTTTAAAGAGCTAACTCATTATGCTAACGGTTAACTTAATGCTACCACACTATTCGGTTTTGGCGGGGCTCCGCCCACCACGTAATGTGATTGGTGTTTTTGCGACGTCATCCTTGATAACTCCAATGTGATTGGCTGGAAGTTGATGGTGTAATTTAAAGACCCCAAAGCACGTGTGAAAGTGTCTTGAATTTTCTTTTTATTATTATTACAATATTAAAGTTTGCTTTATTGGACAAACCTACGGCATATAAACTGCTCACAAAAGTTAGGAATATTCAGTCTTTGGGTGGAATGTCAGACTAATCCTGCAATTTCACTCGCAAACCCAATATATGAAAAAGGGTTTGTCATTAATGTTTTTTTTTGTACTTTGTGATTTCTCGATGGCAGTTATCTTCTATATCGCCACCACAAAGACCTCTTTCTGCTCTTCTTCCCAGCTTCCATTAATTGGCTCAAAGTGTGCGGACTGCTGTCTAATCCAAGGAGGTTTACAGAAAGACTGAGTGACGTTTAGCGCCACACCGGAGCAGCTGATCTGCTGCAGGTGGACAGAGTCAAACGGCAGCCTGCTAATAGCTGGCGGTAAGTCCTCTGGTCGAGCTTTCTGAAACGCCGGATCAGAGTTCAGGGGCGCGGCCTAAGCAGCTCGCTGACCTGAGGCTCCGACAAGAAGTTGCTTTTGTTATCCGTTGTGAGAAAGATGCGTGTGCTTGACGTCTGCCTGACTTGGAATGAGCGTTGGTGACAAGGACTACGATCTACAAAGCTGGGGCTGGACAGACCTGTGTGTGTATGCTCATGTTTATTGTGCTGTTAGTGGACTCGCAATGTAGGTCAGTGTGCCTGGCCCTCGCGTTACTTGGCTAATGATAAAAGCGAAACAAAAGTGACCTATTTAAAGCTATTCTAATGGAGAGGTGATCTTGTCTGTTTTTGTTCAACAGACATACTTTTTTTTTAACCAGGTACTGTCTCAGTGCTGCATATTAAAAAAAATAAATAAAAAAAAGTAGGCATGTAAGCTAGCAAAACAGAGTAAAAACAAACGTTTGGCCAAATGATGAGACAAAAGAGACTATCCGCCCCCCCCCAAAAAAAGGGAAAAAAACTACTTTCAAAGTGATCCCTGGCTGTGACGTGTTTGTTTTCTAAATACATTATACATTGCTGAAAAATGTTCAAAGACTGAAAATTATGTAGCATCGAACTGTAGAGCAATAGTGTTAGCGGGTTTTCACTATTTCACCTGCCCAGGGACACATACGGGCCACAACATTAATCGCTCATCCTCCACTATAGAAGAGCTGCCGTGCAATGTGTTATTACTCTTACTCAAGCGTTATAAAGTGTTGCTGAATACAGTGATGCTTAAATACAGTCTAATATCTCACAGTGAAAAGAAAAATGTGCATGGCCTCATAGGCCAAAGTTTCTTTTGACAAATTTACTTGAAATTTTTTTCTGTGCTTGCTCAGCTCCAGTTACTGGTCCGACTCGGACGGCGAGCCCGGCACCATGTCCAGGCGGAGTCTCCGTCTGGACAACGGCCTGCTGGACCACAGCCTGCCGCTCGGCAGCGCCTCCCTCAACGTGGGAGGAAACGGCTGGAGAAACACAAGGTAGAGGTCACTCGCCATTTACTAGGCTCATCCTTGCCTTATTTATTTATTTATTTTTTCTCCTCATCTTTCACCTATTTTGTCGTCCGACCTGCTCTATCATGCAGCTCAGAGATTTATTATAAAGTCACATCAATGTACTCTTTACTCTTTTACACTTTACTTGGTTGGTCCTCACTTGTTCTGCGCAGGCTGCACAGCAGCACTGACATATTTTTATCCATAAGTCTGTTCTTGATAATATTCCATGATATAGCGAATGACGAGCAGACATTCACTTGAAATAAAGTAAATGTACACCTCGTCTTCTTCTCAGCAGGATGTTGAAATCGCGGCCTTCTCTGCAGCACTCCGCATCCTGCTCCGAGTCGCTCCTGGCCCACACGCCTCGTAAATCCTCCAACCGGTCGCTGCGCAGCGACGCTTCCGATGCCTCGCTGCTCTCGTCCTTGTTGGACGACTCCTCCCTCCACGAGGCCTCCATCCAGGAGAGCACGCTGGTTGACAACTTCTGGGGTAAGAAGCGGCAAGGAAGGAGATGAGGAGCATCATTTCATGTGACTGCTATGATGCAATGATCTCCCTTTTGCGGTGCACTAGGTTTGGACTACGACCTTGATCCCAGAGGTTGGTGAAACCTTCAAATTTGACTTGCTGTTTTCAGAATCACTCTTTATCTACTGTATAGTAGTGCTGTTTAAATGTGTAATACCGTATGCTAGCCTCTTGCCTTCAGTGTATAACCCACAATGCAAAAACATTTTTTTTTAAAAAGACAACTAACCTTAACGAGCCTCCATGGGACCAGAATGCGTTCTCCCACGTGTGCTTGGGAGCTTTTGTTATAGCCTGATGAAACCAATGTTGAGCTTTTTGCACATGATTCTAAAAAGCTGCTTATCACCAAAAGAACAGCATACAATGATTTATGTTTTTCCTTTCAAAATAAAACATCGATGGAATTGTGCAGGTTATGGGACAGTTTTAATAGTTGCAAAAGTTTTGATGGTATTTGTCTTAGTGTCATTTTTTTCAAATCACAAAACAATTTGCATTGTAACAGACTTTTTTTTTTTGTATCCCCGACACATGTTTTGGTGTTTTCCAGAGAGCACCGTTATGGAGGAGCAGAGCAGCACTCTGATTGGCTCCGACGTCCGCTGTCTCAAACACCCGGTCCAGACGCTGACTCGGGTCTCCTGCAAAGACTGCGAGTGCGGCGGGGGGGAGTCCGCAACTTCGAACCACTCGCACACGTCGTCGCACTCGCCCGCCTTGGAAGCGTCCACCGTCTACTGCCGGGACCGAAGACGGCGAGCCAGAACAGGTGAGGATGGAATCCAACCATGTTTGGATGACTTGTGACTGGACTTGGTGCTCGTCTACATTTGAAACCCGCATTCGCGCGTCTAGATGTGACATCGCAGCTTGGCTCCGAGGCGTCTCCAAGTGCGGAGGCGACAGTTCCCCGCTGACCCGTGTGTGGTTCTTGCAGATGTGCTGCGGCTGTGGTTGGACTCGCTCGTGGTTGGCGCGAGGAGGGCGGCGGCCACTTGCCACTCTGCACTGGCGCGTGCCTGGCAGATGTGTCAGGTTGACAATAAACATGGAGGGCCTGCCTGTAAGACTTGCTTCCCCCCCCCCTCCCACATTGGCAGGGTGTTCTCAGGTTGTCTTTCGTGGATTTTGAATTAATACATTTTGAGGAACTAGCGGATTCAATTTCAGTGAGGATTCACCTTCTCTCCCGGTGTTGTTGACTCACTTTGTCCTTGTCACAACTCACTTACCTGTTAAGAAAAAAAATTCTAGACGTGAGAAACAGTCTGCACCTACGATGAACATGGCCGCCGAGGATCCAGGAGGCGAATGTTCCCCATGATGCATTGTGTTGAAACTCACTTTTTTTTTTTTTTTTTTTTTAATCTTGGTGGTAGCAGATTGCGTCCCACTCACCTGCTGTCCCCTCCCCCCCGCCCCCTCACACAAATGGGCTGCACCTCTTTTGACTTTGGCTGTTTCTGTGGAGAAATGCAAATCCCTCCTCATCCGCGGCGGCGTGAGCAAGCATCTTTTTGTCCTGACCGACTGCATTTGCTGTGTGCTTGTTGCAGCTCGTACGGACCGCGGCGGCGACATGAGCGCAGAGCAGAGGGAGCTTCACCCCAACGGATCTCTGTGTGAGTTAGCACACACACACGCACTCACATCGAAAAATCTATCACTGGCGGGCCTTGCATTTGGCGTGTTCCCTTCACTCACTCACTGCTGCCACCGACAGGTGATGACTGCAAGGAGAAACTGCACGCGGAACAGACGCGCGTCGTCGGCGGCGCCTCGGCTTGGTCCGCTTGGGCCTCGGCGCTCTGCCGCTTGTTGTGGAACGTCACTGTATTCACAGGTTAACTTGACGCTGCTGCTGCTGCTGCTGCCGCCGCCTCAAAAGTTTGCCCGTCACTGGTTTATACTCTCGTCGGCCACAAAATTGGGGACAGCTGTGCAATCTGAAACAGAACAACTGCAACAACAATTCTGCCACTGTTAATTGAATCCCTCTCTGACAATTATTGTCATTGTACTACAACCACCAAGCCTTTTGCAAAGTGCGTTCAAACTATTCGAGGAACATGCAGTATGTTTGATGTCGATCACAAGTGAGCATACTGACGTCCAAGTGAAGAATTTAGATTGTGCAGGTGTGCCTCATAAAGTGCCTTCAAGCCAAGTTGTGCCTCCATTATGAAGGAGCCTTGTTTCCTCAGCGTGCTCTTTGTGTTGGCTGACCTCATCGCTGTGGACTCTGACCAGGACAATGTCGTCGCCGTCGCCGTCTTCTCAGGCTGCAGGTCATTGCCCCGCGTAGACCAAAAGTAGTTTGTTGTCCTCGGAGGCCGCTTGACGTTCCCTTTGTCTTCTTCCTGGATGCTGAGACGTGTGCATTGATTACGTTCTTTTCTTTTGTATCTGACATTGAATCAAGCCTTGATGCGTGTTGTCCTCCCCTTCCTAGCAGGTTGCAGAACATCTTTCCGTCCTGGTAGTCGGCTTCTGCTCTCATCTGTTAACAGTTGCTTGCTAATTCTATCAATTTTATCTTTAATGAAACGTACGTTTGTGTGTTTAGGTGGGCCGCCTAAGCGGGGCGGCGTGTTCAAGTGGATCAGCAGACGAAGCGACAGCCCTCTGCCGACTCGGTAGTTACACAGTGTCCAATAATGTGTTTTAGCATTCAGAGCTGCTCAAAGTAACATGATTTAAGTGGCCTATTTCAGGATTGGCAAGATTTTGTTCATTTCACAACAAGGATGTAGTTGTACTTGTAGTTCTGTTTTCCCTCAATGGGCCATTGACTGTGAAAACCGCACTTAATTTGCTTTAGTGGGCCACATCTGGCCCCCGGGGCCTTAAGTCTGTCACCCGTGTATCTTGAATATTGCATGTTAACGTACGGATGACGTCATCATAAACTCAGACCTTTCCAATTTATGCCCTACAGGTTTCCTCTTGCACTCTTCTTGGTTCTTCCAATCCTCTTCAGTAAGTTCCCGCTCACTCATCATTTTCTACAAAACGAAAGTTTCAAGTATGGTCTTGTTGTGTCTTTTAGGTTTGTGTTGGTTTGGCCTGTACGGTCCACCAGCGGTAAGCGTCCTGGAGTGGAGGACTTCGCTCCCTGACAGCCCTGCCCTGTCCTCGGTCGACGAGCTGGCTTCTGCTTCGGGGAGCCACGTGGCAGGGGGCGCCGTGGACGACTCGGAGGAGGTGATGTTCAGATTTTTGCACCCGGTTTGCACGCATGGCCAGAAGTCAAGGGACAAATTTGTTTCAAACGCCAGACTCGTACAAACACTTTTTGTGCTACAACAGTGGTGATAAAATCACAAATGTTGTCCCAATACTTTTGTGTAGATTTGGCATTCGTAAACTTTTTAAGTCCAGGGGAGAATTCTCCCAAAAACGCCCTCACGATGTGAAATTCCTAGGCATTCATGGGCACAAGTAGCAAAGTTGGTATAATGTCATGATGATAAATTCTCCTCCCGGGATAAGAAAATTTTACGAGTCGAAACTAATGCCGTATTTTTTTTTTTAATTGTGCTTTTCTTCCAAAATCGATACTCTTATTCCTTTAATAATTAAAATGCGGTTTGCTCTAACAAGCAACTTCATTCATTTAGGGATGTCATATTTATATGATGACATCACCAGATCAGTGCTTTTAATTAGCCCAAAGCTGAGGTAGGGAAGAGTCGTTGTTTTATTTGTGTGTCGGTTCTGCACTTTTTAAAATGAGCTGGCATAATTTATTGCGTTTTATGAATTTTTGGGACCCCCAAGTGTGGTCGCTGGTCTATAGGTGTGCCTCCTCCCTATTACTTGACAGGAAGTGGTGTCATCAGAGTCTGCACGCTTCACACGTCTGGAGCGCAGCCTGGCATTGCTTTGGGAGCGCGTGGAGGCCGGCGATGAGAGTGCGGAACAGAGACATGGCGAGATGCTGCGCATGGGCGCGGAACTGCAGCGCAACGGCAAGAGCGGCAAACTCTGGCTAAGCAGACTGGTGGAGCGTCAGCTGGCCCATCTGAGACGGCGAATGGATGACGACAGCCAGCAGAGAGAGCAGGTGGTCGCTGGACTTATGGTTGTTGGATAATTTGGCTTTCCACAAGGGTCATGGTTGGATACTTTTTAAAAATTGTTGCAGCAGCAATGGTCACCCCTACACAATATTAATGGAAAACAACAAAAAGTACAAACAAAGAGTAGCATTAGGAGGAGTGTAAAAAAACGAAAAGTCTCAGCTGAAAAGGGAAAAACAGATTCAGGTGTTGGTATCTGCTTGGAGTGATTTATTAACAAGTTTTTAGTATTTGAGTTGTGACTTTCACTTTTCTTTACTGATTGTTGTTGTTTGTCTCTGTTCAGGAGTTATTTTGGCTACAGAGCCAAACGTCTCGTCTGGATCTCGTGGAGGTGAATCTGCAGAACCTGGCGGCCAAGGCGGAGGTATGCTTTTGTGTTGTTGTTGTTGTTTTCACTTTTCCTCCCAATCGAGAGCACACAAACATGAGTGTGGTATGAAGGTGGCCTTGTTTACAGCTAAAGTTTTTCCTCCAGGAGGCAATGTCGAGGCGAGAAGCCATGGTGACGGCGGCACCGACAATTCCTATTGATGCGGTCAGGTGAGCTTCACCATCTCTAATTGCGACGTGGTTTTAAGTCAGGTAAGGGCCGCGTATCAAATGCCTGGCCTGCCATTGACCGCATGCGATGACTCTCCCTCACAGCATCGCCGTGGACCGTCAGTCCCACGATGCCTTGCTGGCACAGGTGCGCCTTCTGGAGGCGGCTCTGAAGGACATCAGGCGGGATGTGGACGGTCTTCTGGGATGTCAGCAACTAGACCAGGAGACTGTGAGACAACTGCCACTTTGACATCTTTTTCTGTCATCAAATCGGGCTGAGGGATATGGGCTAAACAGTCACATGTTTTGTTTTTTAAACAATAATTGGGTGTGCGCTTTGGATGACAGAAGTCATTAAACTGACAAATGAAATGATTAATCATCCCAGCCCAACCTTCTCGTTGACCTCACTATGCTAGACTCACGTTTTCTCGTCTTCTCCTCTTCCATGACAGATTTCCGCTCAGGTCCAAGAGGAAGTTCGTGTCCTGCTCTTGGGGAATGACCTGCGGGTGTCTCTGGCCTCACTGGAGCGCAGCATCCTCCGTAATGTCAGCCGTCATCTGGACCAGCGCCGCCGTGAGGAGTTCCTCAGAGACACAGATGGAATGGCGCTAACAAGAGAGGTGAGGATGGGAAAATGCTTTTACACAAAAACGTGAAGACATCCAAGCAGAGAATGCCGGTTAGGTTTTATTTCTTGCAGTGTAGCGCCACCTGATGGCTTGTTGCTTGTTTGCAGGATGTGGACCTGATGGTGAAGAACGCACTGCGGCTTTTCTCCCATGATCGGACCGGCCTTGCCGACTACGCGTTGGAGTCTGGAGGTGGCAAAGCGACTGTTTGGCATGATCAACGTTTTTTTATTATTATTTATTTTATTTTTTTAATAAAAATTACATCATTGTCATCCTACAGGGGGCAGCATCTTGAGCACTCGCTGTTCCAAGACGTATGAGACCAAAGCCGCACTGCTCAGTTTGTTTGGCGTTCCTCTGTGGTACTTCTCACAGTCTCCGAGAGTCGTCATCCAGGTGATGAAGCGTTTTGGTTCTCACCTGTTGGAAATAACAAATTTCAGAAGAAAAAAAAAAGATTAAAGTAGGGCTAAGCAAGTAAGTCATTCGCTGCTGTGGACGTTTGTCAACTAGAATCCAACCATTAGCTGCCACTAAACGTGTAATTTTTAGTTAAGTCGTTTTTTGACAGGTAGGCTTGGAAGAGGATGTTGCCCCTCTAGTTTTTAAACCACTGTAATGACTAACAGATCACTGTAGATGGCGGTGTTACATTGCTTTGGGTTTGACATCAGCACAGCTTTTGTGTAAAATAAATAAATAAATAAAGCTTAGAAGGTGAATCTTAACTTGTCACATCATTGTGGGAGCGAAATGTAAACACGGAAGTCAATCAAGTGGACCATGCAGTTTGATGGTAAATCTTTGAACATTTAACTTGCTAATTAAGGATCCTGTTTTTGACCAACTTCCAAGTTTGCTTGTGCTTGTGTTCCCGCAGCCGAACGTCCATCCCGGCAACTGCTGGGCCTTCCGAGGCTCCACGGGATTCCTGGTGATCCGCTTGTCCATGAGCATCCTTCCCACCGCCTTCTCCCTGGAGCACATCCCCAAAGCCTTGGCCCCCAGCGGCACGCTGCGCAGCGCCCCCAGAGACTTCCGAGTCTACGTAAGCCTCGTCGTATACAAAGTCCGATAAAGGCTTGGTGTTTGAGTTGGGTTTGTCCTTCAGGGTCTGGATGACGCCGGTCAGGAGCGAGGGACGCTGCTGGGCTCGTACATGTACCGGGAGGACGGAGAAGCGCTGCAGACCTTCCACGTCACTGTGAGTCCACGCCTGCACTACCGCGCGTCATATCACCAGCTGTAAATTACGTCTTCAAAAAATTGTTCTTAGTGGAAAAAAAGGCTTGGATAAGACATTTTGCAAAGTTTTTTCTCATGTTACAACTTATTTTGCTTAAAAATATGAATTTAATGTAACATTACATTTTCTGGGAAATAGGCAACATTTTGAGGTGAGGGACCCCAGCTTTTTCTCTCATCTACAGTCAAGTCAAGTGACATTTAAGTTAAGCTTTTTTTTTTTTTTTTTTTTTTAAACAGGAGGAGATTGCGCGTCCCTTCCAAATAATCGAAGTGCAGGTGCTGTCCAACTGGGGCCACCAGGAGTACACGTGCATGTATCGATTCAGAGTGCACGGCTCTCCCCAGGATGCCTGAACGCGCCGCCTGCCTTGTTTGTTACATTGTCCATTTCCTGATAAAAAGGAATTGTTGCCAACGTTATTTTATCTCTTTTTTTTTTTTTTTTTTGTCACGTCAAGTTGTGCCGTTTTAGAATCACTTGCGTTCTGTTTTAGCAAAGTGCCTTTTTTTAATAAACCATAAAATGATCAAATCAACAAACTGACCTTGTGGCTTTGAAAGCAACACAACTTCCCAAAGTTGCCTTCGTGTGTGTGCATGTGTCATGTTTATAATGTAGACAAATGTAATTAATATATGAAAGTGATGCCTTCAAAGTCACAATTGCACCAAATTCATTTTTTTATTTTGTGTTTGGGTTCACGTTTGTGTCACATGTTGGGCCTTTTCTTTTGAATGTTGTTTTTGTATTAAAGATGTAAATAAAGATTTACCCTACAGTGGTGCCTTGAGGTACAAGTGTTTCTCACTTTGTCACTCTCAGATGGAGTTTATTGACAAACTTAACATAAAACAGAATTAACACCATTAAACACATTTGCCTTAAGAATGGCCAGCTGGTTGAATGCTAACATTTAATGCAAAACACCATGGGCGTGTTAACTTTTAGCCTCAATAGTTGTGGTTTTAGATTCCTTTAGGCAATGGATGTCTAAACACAAATGGCGGAGCAACAAATGGGGCATGGATGTCTAAACACAAATAGTGGAGCAACACAAGTACACAGACTGACAATACGCACAAACACGTATATTTCTTTACCTCTGCCAAAAATGACTAAGATTACTGCAGCTTACTAAGCTTAGCTCTGACTGACCATCTCACTGTACTTCCATACATCTGTATTTTGTGCCCATGCCCATATAGGTGACTCAAAAGTCCACCAGAAATCCCTAAATAGCTCCTTATCCTTCAGTCTTTGGGCAGCGGAATGCCGAGCGCAGTCTGCGTCCGTCCCGCCATCCCCTGGCGGGCCTGGCTCACTTGCTCCTCGCTGCAGCAATCCTGCAGGAAGACGTGGGCCAGGTTGCGCAGGCGGGGGCTCTCGCACAGGGAGAAGCGCAGCATGCACTCCAAGACGGCCACGTCGCTGGTGCGCGGGCGTGACGACGGCGTGGACAGGTTCATGAGGGTGCTGATGGCCGACAGGACCGTCTCCTCCCGCGGACTGGACAAACAGTTTGTGACCAGAGCGATGGCGTCACTTTGCAGGATGAGGTCGCGACATTCTGGATCCATGCTGAGGTTGCACAGCCCCCCTGGTGTAGTCAAAACAAGGAAAAAACAGATCTGTTAATAATGAGCCTCAAATGAAGGAAACAGCTCACTTTTTAATGTTATGGCGTAAAAACATTATGTGCCACAGGAATCGTCACCTATTCCAAACTCCACAAAGTTGTCGTTGTCTTCTGTGAGCATGTCCAGGAAGAGATCAGCCACCTGGAGCCGCTTCAGGTGCTCCATGTTCTTCGGGTCGTAAGCAAAGTTGGCCAAGTTGGCAAGGACTTGCTCCTTTGCCTCTGGAAACATACATTTGCGTGACAGACAAGTGTCAAGAAAATTCTTCATGAGAATGAAGACGAGATTCACAACACACACCAACATATCTCCATATTGTCCTTGATGTACATAAGCACGCAACGTGTCCTGTGACAGTCACTTAGCACGAAACATCCATTTAAAATCGTAAAAACGGATATTTTAAAAGAACACGATACAACTCACCATCACTATCGGTGTCCTGAAACTCCGTGACGAGGGTTTGTAAATACTCGAAGCGGTCACATTCCTTCTTCCACATGTTATATGTTCACAGTTTATCTTTTCAAGTAAAGCATTAAAAATTATTAAGTGTGACCACGGACGTAGGTGAGAAAATGCATGCAGTATATATAGACGTCACCAGAAGCGTCCCAATTCAGCACATTTTGTGCACTTGTAACCTGTGCTCTAGAACCCTTCGTGCAAGTGTTGGGTATTGGGATTGGGCCGATGGTTCGGTTCAAGCTGTCCGTTGGCTAAATAAGTCCGATGGTTGCTCGCCTTCTAACACTTTCGTTCCGTTTAGAAGGGGAGAAAAAATGTTATATGTGTGAAATTTCATGTTTTGACGTGACACAGTTCATGTCATAAGGCGGTAAAATTTCTCATCCTGACAGCCTGAGGGATGAAACTGTCTTGAGTCTTCGCTACCTCATCCCTAAAGGCAGGGTACTGAAGAAGTTGGGATGAGGCCAGCGATGCTGACGGAAAACAAGAGTTATTTCTTGACCATTTATTTATTTATTTATTTATTTATTTTCACAATAGTATCCGTACTTCTACTTAAGTAGAGTGTGACAATTTCAATGACCAGTATTGTCCCGACCAATATTGTTGCCACAGCTGTTGCATTGTGCCCAATTTGTCAGCTATTTATGTGTCCGTAGCAACAGAACAACAACAACAACAAGTGAAACCCAATAAGATGATCAGCAGAGTGCAAAGGTTGTCTTTTTTTTTTTTTTTTTTTTTAACTTGTGCTTCAAGGACACGCCCTTTACTTCCACTCCCCCTATCGACCCTCTCTTCCTGGAGCACACAGCAGCCTTTGACACGTAAGTTAAGCTACTTTAGTTCTTATTTTGAACAAACGTTGTTGTTTGTTAAACGACACTCAGACGACGACGTCCATTGTTGAATTATACTGCCGTTGTTCCCCCACCTTCTACTGACTTGCCAGTGCAATGTAAAATCGTTTTCCCCCCTTCCGGACAAGAAGAGCAACGGGAAACGTTGCATAATAGCATAGCGACCGAACGAGCGTTTTTTTTCTTTTCTTTTTTCCAGTCGTTGTCCTTTTTGTTTTAGCCGTTCTGCATTGAATTAAACGGCTTGCGAGCAAGCTAACGAGTTAATCGAGCGGATGCTAAAAGGAGGCTAACTCCCTCGAGGGTTGCCGGGGGGGTGCAGAAGGGGTGTTGTTATGTAATGTCTTATGTCATCAGGCGAATAGTCTCATCAATTACTTCAAAATGACGTTTTTGTCATTTTATCGTTATTGCTAAAACGAGCTTATGAAAGGACAAATCACGAAACCACACGCCCGTGTGATGTGATGCGACCTTCCCCTGCACTTTGTAAAATCGAAAAGATAAGAAGAAAAGTGGAAACGCAAAATATTCATTTCATTGTCATCATTGTCCTGAACCTAAAATAAGACTGCACTTTTGCTTTCGGGCTTACTTTGACCTCGTTTACGTTTAAAATGACTATTTTTGGCTCATTTCTACTTCCTTTGTCGTGTTTGTGAACTTTCGGTGCGTTTGGGTCCAAATGAGGAAATTTGAAAACAGGCGGCGCTGAAATGACTGAGTTTAAAAAAATTTTTTTTTTTTTTTTTTTACGTAGACTGCCAATATGAGACGACGGCACTTATGTAGTACAATAGCAATAATAATGCATTTTATTTAAAGGCACCTTTGAAAGCACACAAGAACAATAAAGCAGTAACATTAGCACTTGAAACTCCTCTAAAATCCTCCATAACAAATCAACTCACGAAAAAAAACATTGATTACTTACAAACATGACCTATTCACATTGCTCCCCAAATTGATTGTCCCAACGTTTTCATGGCATAAGTACTAGTCAGTCAGGAGCAACAGTTGTGGCATGTCAACAACAATCCAATGTAGGGAAGTCACACAAAAAGCTCTTGTGAAACAGGAATCTATAGTGCTCTGTAAATATTTAGCCTTTTGTTAGCCTAACCTTAACTAACAATGGTCAATTCCACAGCCAGCCATGTTGATTAAATTCTATTGCTTTGATACAAATGGTAAATAGAACATGCAGGCCTTTGGGGAACCAATCACATGATCAGGAACTAAAATATCACACTGAGCATGTTTCTGTTGATATGACATTTAAAGAAGTAGCTACTTCTTGTCACTCTCAGGTTGTGGAGATGAGCTACCCAGGTTATCCTCCTCAGTCAGGCGGCTACCCGCCACAAGGGGGCGGGTACCCACCACAAGGGGGCGGATACCCACCACAAGGGGGCGGATACCCACCACAGGCGGGAGGCTACCCACCCCAAGCTGGGGGCTACCCACCCCAGGCGGGCGGCGGCTACCAACCCCAGGCGGGCGGCGGCTACCAACCCCAGGCGGGCGGCGGCTACCCACCCCAGGCGGGCGGCTACCCTCAGGCAGGGGGTGGCTACCCACCAGCAACTGGGGGCTACCCTCCCCAGGGCGGCGGCTACCCTGCCCCAGCTGGGGGTTTCCCACCTCAGGCCGGTGGATACCAACAACCTCAGCCAGGAGGCGGCTTTCCGTCCATGCCTCCGGGAGGTAAGGCCTCAAGTGCTTCATTTTGACGGTGACTCAAAGAAAAATGTAATCATTTTTTCCACCCCCCCTCCCCCACAGGTGGTGGCTGGGGGGCGGCACCAGGAGGCTATGGTGCGGTATGTAAAATCTTCCAAGTCCACTGAACCTTGTTCACAAATGCTAATATAACAAAAGTCAGCAAGCGTAATGCTAACATACGGCACAATGCAAAACAAGGAAATGAGCCTAGATGTTGCGGCAATTCTAAACCAGGGGTCACCAACCAGCTACTTCTTGGGTACTGAATAATGTGAAGGGCTACCACTTTGATACACCCTTCTGAAATAGCAAATTCACTCAAAATTCTTTGCTGGTTACCGTTTGGTCGCCCACTTCAACATTGACGTTGGACACCTGCCGTCTGTTTGCAGCCAGGGGGCGCTCCGCAGGGATACCCGGGAGGGGCGGCACCAGGCCAGCAACCCATGCCCAACTACCCCAGCGGAGGCGGAGGCGGATACGGAAGCGGGGTTCCAACCAATCCTCAGGCACCCGCCATCCCCGTAAGATGACTCATGTGCTATAGGACACAAGTTTTCCACAAAGCAAAATGCACTCTTAATTGTAGCTTTTGTTCTGTTGGTATAAATAGACGGGCTACAGAGGCTCTATTAAGGACTTCCCTGGGGCCGATCCGCTGAGGGATGTGGAAGTTCTTCGGAAGGCAATGAAGGGTTTCGGTGAGTTGCTTAATTTGACGTTTGGTTTGACCTTACCACACTTACCCATTAAAGTGCCACCACAGAGGAGGGGGATACCATGACACACTCTAATTGAGATTCTGGAATGTTTTGTACAGGCACAGACGAGAACGCCATCATTGAGCTTCTGGGAAGCCGAAGCAACAAGCAGAGAGTTCCCATGGTGGCAGCCTACAAAACAACTTACGGAAAGGTTTGCGTGCTCCTCACTCACGTTTATCATACGATGCACACCAAGGTGACCGAGAATCTGTCTTCTTGTGACGCCCGCTCTCTTGTTTTATTTTCCGCATTTCCCTCCTGCAGGATTTGCTCCACGATCTGAAGTCTGAGCTGACTGGAAACTTTGAGCATCTGGTTCTCTCCATGATGAAGAGTCCGGCGCAGTTCGACGCGTCCGAACTCAGGGAGGCAATAAAGGTTGGCAGGTTCCCAGTTAATTGTCTTTGAATTAACCTTCGAGCCTTGTTGGAGTTTTGCTCCCAATTTCAGCTTCTTGCCACGGATAGGGATCGTATGTAATTTCAGAGGATTTTTTTTTTTTTTTTGGGGCGTCTTTTACTGCATAACATTTTTAACTGTCAGTATAGTAAATATAAAGTAAGCAATGAAGAAGCTAGAGCAAGAAGTGTTTTGAGTTGCAAGCGTGGCCCCGGAACCAATGGAACCCGTACCTCAAGGCGCCACTGTACAACACACGATGAACATTCCACTGATAAGTTTCCCTTTTTTCTTTCAGGGTGCCGGGACAGACGAAGCTTGCCTGATCGAGATCCTCTCGTCTCGCTCCAACGCGGAGATTCGGGATATTGTGAAGCTTTACAAAGCAGGTTGGTTATCAACTTTTTTTTTTTTTTTTTTTTTTTAACAACCTCATTAGACGAGCGAGTGCCCCAACTTAAGAGTGGGAAAATGATGTCTATTGAGTTAAAGCTGAAAGTACTTCTACACTGTGACTATTTTCGGGAGAGTTGATCTCACTGTGTGACTTTGCAGCACTTTTTCTGTCTATTTGAACTTGAATATATTTTGTGACTAATGTCGTCCCATTCCCTAAAATGTTGCGCCTTGTTTCCAGAGTATGGGAAAAGTCTGGAGGACGCCATCAACAGTGACACCTCCGGTCACTTCCGAAGACTCCTGGTTTCCCTCTGCCAGGTAGATAACTGCACCGCCTTTCCTCAAATAGTAGGCCTGCCTTCTCAGAGACGCCAGGCCTCAAACAATGAAGTGGCCGGGTGTTAAGTTTACTGCAGAACCGACACGTAGAGCAAATCGAATTAAATAAACAAGGACATGCGGCGCTAACTGAAGTGTTGGATTCAGGGCAACCGTGACGAAAGGGACACTGTGGACATATCGCTCGCCAAACAGGACGCTCAGGTACCGTCCTGCTGTCTTCTGCGTTGGCCTTCCCGTTGCTTCTTGCTTTCACGTGTTTGCGTGTGTCCTTGACAGAAACTGTACGCCGCGGGGGAGAACAAAGTGGGCACGGATGAGAGTCAGTTCAACGCCATCTTGTGCGCCCGCAGCAAGCCTCACCTGCGGGCCGGTGGGTAGATATCTTATCCCACTTTGCGTTTCTCCCTCAAAACTCTGAAATTCGGTCAATACTTTGAAATAGTAGTCATGAAAATTATGAGTGCAGAATAACCTCGTCATCACGTATACACAATTTCCCCTGCAATTCATTGTACTCTGTGTATTAAAAAAAACCAAAAACGTTATTGAATCAGAAATCATGGTAAACCTTGATAACCAAATATTTAGGCATGCAACTATTTTGGGACAGAAAGGGTTTGGTAAAATGAAAGTACTATCCGTAAAAAAGTGATGAAAAATGGCAATTTTGGTACAGACTTTCTGGCAAGAGGAAAGGAACAACTTAATTCAAGCAAGAATCACTTTAATGGGGAAAACTTGATTTGACATGCAAGTGTTTTCAGTTTCGAAAATGGGCCCACTTAATTTTTTTATTCATTTGCCAAAAAACAAAAATGTTGTAGAATTTTAAAGAAGAAATGTATTGAAAAGTGAAGTGCTATGAGTTAAGTTTTCACAGGGCTTTACCTTTAGCAAATGTTCTCATTTTGAGGGCAAGGATGAATCTGACCCCCCCCCCCCCCGCCCCCCCCCCCATTTGGAAATAAGACTAACATGATTGTTGGACTGTTTTTTTGTAGTCTTCCAGGAGTATCAGCAGATGTGCGGTCGTGACATCGAGAAGAGCATCTGTAGGGAAATGTCGGGCAATGTGGAGTCTGGCATGGTAGCAGTGGGTGAGTCAAGCACCAAGTTAGTCGTGGTATAAATACAACGAAAATAAAGTCAAACTACTCACCCTTAACACACACACAGTTCGTTAGAAAAACAAGTGCTGCTCTGCTTGCTATCCATTAGGCTACCTGTTGAATCTCCTTGCATTTTTCAAATTATTACCAGTAATAAAGTTGCACATGATGTAGAGTAATATTAACGCAGTCGTAACTAATGTGAATATCATGAATATGTGTGGTCCTTCTCTTCTCCAGTGAAATGCATCAAGAACACTCCCGCCTACTTTGCCGAGCGACTGCACAAGGCCATGCAGGTACGGGCATCATTTCGGTCGCCAAAACGCGTAATTGCCGCTGTCGTGGTTTTGGGGAAAAACAAGCCAAAACACAAGTTCAACAAACAAAAGAATCAAGTAGCCTGCACTCAACCTTGTTGCGGATTGTTGACCCAGAAACTACACACACACACACAGTAGAATACTTAAAAAAACATATATATATATATAATTTATGACAGTAAGTTAAAAACGACTCAGGCAGGCAATGATGCTATCATGCTAACGATTGATCAATTTGGTGACAGGGTGCCGGGACCAAGGACAGGACGCTGGTCCGGATTATGGTGTCCCGCTCCGAGATGGACATGCTGGACATCAGGCAGGCGTACGTGAGGACCTACGGGAAGTCGCTGTACACTCACATCTCTGTAAGTCTGATCGCCGCGCTCGCTTTCCTCCCATTTTCACCCAATGTTCAGTCCAAGAGTAATTGAGGCCCATCAGAAAGGTTTGTAATTGCTGGCACATTCCACAAGGTGGCGGCAAACAACTACTACGTGGCCTGCAATAAAATAGAATAAAAACGTTTGAAGCCCTTCCGCTAGGCTAATCACCAAGTGTGATTCGGCAGCTTGGCAATGAAGTGCTGCAGCCTCTGATGAAAACACAATCTGTGCTTTTACGCTCCTCTTCACTCTCACTTTGATTTTTAAATTGATATATTTTTAGAGTTTTTTGTGGTGTAATTGTATTCCTTTTATATTTAGAATTGAATTGAATGTAGTATTTTAGAAAAATTTTTTCCCCCTTTTTTTTTGGGTGGTGTGATCTGCTATACTTTGCATTCAGAATTAAATTATCATCTTTATTATGAAAACAAAAAAATCATGTCTTTAAATGTATGTTTTTCGTCAGGGCGACACCTCTGGTGACTACAAGAAGCTGCTGTTGAAGCTTTGCGGTGGTAACGACTAAGCAAGGACAACCGTACATAGTACAGTACATCCTCAAAACTACCTGCAGCGAGTTTGTCCATATCCACGTTGTCTCTTACGTGGACGCGTCGTTATTTTTGCGTGTTTGTTGTAGTCGTTGCTTGCCAAATAGACTTGATTTGTATACATTTAAACATAACCAAATTATAGAAGTGTAGTTGGAAATTTTATGCAAAAATGGAATACCTAACACTGTGTGTCCTTATATGAATCGAGACACGAACGAATGACAAAATAGTCAAATTCTGTAAAAGTGAAGCGCAGTGAATGTTAAAAGTACACCGCTTCAGCTTTTCCACATTTTGTTTTGGTAGTCTCATTGTAAAATTGGAACCAATATTTGTTTTTTTTTTTAATGTAGACAGATATATCAGTACAGTGGTACCTTGACTTAAGAGGTTAATTAGTTCCATGAACATGCTTCTATTTCAAATCACTCGTATCACAAATCAAATTTCCTCATGGAAATGCCATAAATCCTTTCAAGTTTCGACAAAAAAACAATGAAAAATTATTTCAAATAATAAATAGCCCTCTGTCGTATTGTACTTCATAAAAACATAGTAACATAATGTATTGTGTGCCTTGGCCAACTGGGGGCAGTATACTATAGACATACAGATATACCGTACATGAAGAAGCCAGTCAGAACTCCTCAGTTAGGGGATTTTGCAGAGGATAAAGAATGTATGCCAGCGATTATTGTGATATTACCCATCCGACATGTTTTGTTCTGTCCTTTGTGTTGAAATATTCATTGCTTAAAACACAGCCACATAGATGCTATTCATTATCCCGTCAAGGGTGTTTTGTATTGTTTGTTAGCGTTAAACTAAATGGACTGTTGTAAGGCAAATCAATGTTGTTGTGTCGTTTGCTGCCGCCATCTAGTCGCAGACTAACTGAATCTCACTCGTTACTCACATTTTTACTTGCAATGTAAAACTTCTATGTAAAGGCACCACTGTATTGTGTTGGTCTTCTTTTTTTTTGTGGACTTTGTACTTTAAAAGCCAGTTCATTTGGCTCTCCTGCCAAGTGATAATGTACAAGTATTATTGTTTCTTATTATACATGTACAAATGATAAAAAAAATAGTGTTTTATTTGTTACTTTTTTGGGTGTCGCCAATACATTTCAAATTGTCATTTGTGCAAAATATCTGCAATTAACATCTGTGCACTAACCTGAAGTACTCATGCCTGCTATCCTATGCAAAGTAACCACCGTGCGCTTTAGATGACTTAAACTTTTTGTTGTCCTGGTCGTTAACTCAGTCAGTGGCCTTCCTTGTTGGTGCCACTTGAGGGCACTGTCAACACATTTTGCAACTGAATGTCTTTTTCCACTTGACAATCTTGTTGTTTTAAAGCTTGAGATGTACAAAACACACAAACTAATATCATAATTTCAATAAAAAAAAAATAACCCCACATCAAATCATACCTGCTTGAGTCCCCCCCCCCCCCTTCCACTCCAGAGCTGCATATTGTGTGTAAAGGTGCAACAAATGTGCCTTACGTAAGCGATAGTGTGTGACGAAATGGTTTAGGACAGCCTAGCGAGCACCATCCTCCGGGCTATAGAAAGCGTCCATCTTGTCCACGGGCCGCAGGCCTCGCGGGGCCCCGCAAATGACTCGGCTCGGCTCGGCTCAGCACCTTTTCCTCCTGACGTGCGCTCATCCATTATCAAACGGGCCAGCCTGAGTGGATATTTGATGGGAATATTTGGGAGTTTGTGCTGATACCTCACTGGAAATAGACCATCTTGCTTTTAGGGGGACAACAGCCCCCCTAAAGCCAACCCCGATCGTGATTTCCAGACACAGGACTTGAATTATTAAAGCAGAAGGAGGGCACGCTTGTATGTGCACTCACAGCTCACATTGTTAGGGACACCGGCACTATCTGGGTCCACAGTCAATCAGTAAAATGGATTCTAGTAACAGGTTCCACTTCCTGTTCTATGGTTATCATGACTGCTCAATGATGCCTGCAGTTTGTGTCATAATTACCACGGAAAACCAAGACCTGCCCGTCCTGTTTTCTTTTTTTTGTTCCCCCCCCAATTTGCACTGTCTTTGGAAGACGCGGGCGGCCCTAAATGATGGCACAACTCCCTCTGAGACAACAACAGTGTGACATTTACGCTTTTCTTTTTTTTTTACGGCCCCGCAACGCCCCCACTCGGGGAATTTACATTCCAAATTCTTGTTGGGAGCCACATGGATTTTCTCTGCGGGAAAGTCTTACATAACCATTTGCATTGTTTAAACACGGTGTGTGTGTGTGCGTGTGTGTGTGTGCTGATATATAGGAACACGGCGTCCTGCATTTAAGCAGATTTCACTCCATATAGATGATGTCACGAAGGATTAAATGCCCTTGATTGCGTTGTTTCTTAAGGATTTGGACTTCATGCAATGTAATAACACTTCCAATCTCTATTATGATATAAAGATGACATTGTTGCAAGCAATGCATCTGGGGGTTGCTATGATACAGTGTGGTGGATGTCTACTTGTTGGGACCTTCGGCTTGTCCCACAATGAGTCATATATACTCAAATGAATGCACATATATGTATGTATATGTGTATATGTGTATATTTATATATGTATGTGTGTATGTGCCATGTGTATATATATTTATATATATATATATATTTATATATATATTTATATATATATATTGTATATGTATATGTAATGTGTATGTGTATATATGTGCATGTATATTTACATATATGTATGTATATATGTATATATATTATATCTAATATATATATATCATATACATAGATATATAGATATATGTGTGTGTATATTCTGTACATCTGTCTGTGTGTTGTAGCTCGACTCTAGTTGTTATATTTCTATGATGCTGTATTGACGTGCGCAGCAAGCCAGGTGCGTCCACCCACCAGGTCCCGCCCACTTTTACCCCCCCCCCCCCAAAAAAAAAAAAGAAAAATTGCCGTGCTGGGAAACATGAGTGCTTCTAGTACCTCTTCTTCGTCTTCTTGCGCTCGGGCTGTCCACGCGAAGTACGACGCGAGTTCGCACTACTTTCCCAGCACTTTTCAACATGTCCCAACAACTCGCGTGCACTTCGGAAGCGTCCCGTAGCGCCGAGCGAGCGGGGCTTTGACGACGACTTTTCCCCGGCCGGGGAGGGACTGAGAGAGAGAGAGAGAGAGAGAGCGCGAGAGTGAGAAAAAAAAGTGTTGTCATCTCTGCGCCGTCAACAAACATGGCTACTCGTCGTCTAGCAGCACCAACCGAACCGGGTCGCCACTCCTGCTGGTTCTACTTCGTCTTTCTCTCACGTAAAGCTTCCAAAGTCTGCGGCGGAAGGATTTGATTAGCCAGAAACGAACCGAGGCTGCTGCCGGAGGTGTTGGGGAGGCCAGCAGCCATGGATCCGCGGCACAGGGACTTTCTGGAGAAGTGTCACCACAACTTGGCCGAGTCCGTCACCGATGCCGACCAGCTCGTGGAGGTCCTGTACCAGGGAGGCACGCTGAACCCGGCCGAACGACACGAGCTGGCCCGCGGCGGCGGCGGCGGCGGCGACGGAGCGGAGAAAGTGGAGCTCCTCGTCAAGATCCTGCTTCGCAAGGACCGGGACCACTTCGCCGACTTCTGCTCGGCCCTGGAGGAGACCAACCCTCACCTGCGCTCGGTGCTGCTCACTGGCACTGGCGCTGGCACTGGCACAGTTAGCGGGCCCGTGGGCCACAGCACCGGTAAGACGAAAACTTGTACACCGGTACATGACCACAGACGTCTCCAAACTTTTATGATGCCAAAGTGGATATTTGACAGTAGAAACAACACCACTGAACCAAAAAAAAAAAAAATTACATAAAATGCACCAATAACACCATTTGGTGGGGTCTTGGTACTGAGGAAACGATTAGAAGTGAGTGGAGGAGCTTCATTTGGGTAAAAGTTGTCAATTACCGCCACCATCTTGTAGCCGCTATCGAAAATTGCAAATCATTTTATGGGGTGTCAACAATTTTGTCCAAATCATTATTTATTCTCAGTTATTTGCTGAAAAAAGACAACATCTAATACTAAAACACTTGGGATGGGTGAGTACCAATACCGGCCTTATTTCAGTATATCAGGTAAAGGCTGCCGATACCAGCAACTGATACTTAAGGCAAAACAAATCTCAACTGATTTGCAGCAAAAGGCAGAATATGTCTGAGATTGGTCGTTATAACGGGGAACCATTTTGACCTGACGATACTGCCACTAACTGCCCCCCCATCCCAAACCCTTTCCCAGAGTCCACATTTTTAATGGCTCTAAAAGCTGATCTAAATCAATGTGGCCTGCAGTGCTTTGTAAGGACAAAGGGTCAACATGGACACACACAAAAGGGCATTTTGTTTGGCTTTAACTGTGCCGAGCCCTTTTTTAAAATGCCGGAAATTTTCCAGAAAGTTTCCAGTAAATTTGTATGGGAATTGGAGGTAGTGAATTTTGCAAATATGCAACTTGGTCTCCATTTGCTGCCCTATTTGCATCAGCACCTCGTTTCCCCACTCTCTGCTCTCGTGTCAGCGAGCCGAATGGCGACGTGTCAATTATGCATTCATCCTTCCTGTATTATTTATAGCAGGACGGGCGCTGCGCCGTGAGCTTCCCTGGCTTTTTACCCTTTTTGTCGCCGCATTTCACAATCAGGCAGCGCACGTGAAAAGCCGCCGCCGAAGCGCTAAAGAGCTCTTTTTGTGCGCCAGCTCGCAAGGGGTGCAGCAGAAGTAGGCAGAGTCGACGCGGAGTACAGGGCGGACAGGTTCCTCCGGTGTGTGCACGCCAAAGGAGGATAAGTCGCAAACAAGGCGTGAAGCCACTTTCTCTCGGTTTGCGTCGTTGAAATCATTTACGATGCAAGCGTGTGGCCCGTGGGCCTTTTTTCAATAAGATTAAAGACACGCTATGTCAATTTCTAGCAGCGCGGATGCAGGACGCGGTGCGACGTTTTTTCTGTGAGCACCGTAACGTGACAGCCAGCAGCACATGATGCCGGGCGGGTGCGCACGGGGACGCGAGCGTGCCACGCGTGCCGCGACATGAGCGTTTGTTGGGAGCAGAGGACGCGACAGGCCCACCGCCACAGAATGCCTCTAGTCAGCGGCGGTCTACCGTTTGAGGGGACGCTTTGGTGACGCCCACCCACTCACCGCATCAGCTTGAATAAGACAGAAAGATCAATAAATTAATCAATCAATAAATAAATACAAATACAGTGGTGCAAGTGGTCCGACTTAGCTCAATGCTAGCACATAATGGAAAATTCCATAGACTAGGCTAAGGAGGAGCAGGAGTATAACTGTCGTGGTTCGGTACGCACCTTGCTTCGAAGGTTCGGTTACAAAAAATGTAAAACATTAAATGGAACATAAAAAGCCGCTGGATGTAAACGATCCATTTTAATCAGCAATTCTCAAAGTGGAGAATGTGGACTCCCTCTAGTGGTGTGCACAGGAATCACTGCGTAAAGACCGTCCCCTTGTACTGAACTTGTTATGGTTCTTAAATTTATGTTCACGTTTTACAAACTGTTTAGTTTTGTTGATTTGTATTTTTTAAACAATTATCACTTAACCTTTGTGTTCAATACATTTAACGAAATCATATTTAAGTCGAGTTTGTGTCACGTTAGACAAATTTGAAGTGCTGCCTGAAGCGTATGGCAAGCCAAGACGTCCATTTGCCAGAGTTTGAGCTTCGCTGTTTTGGTTATCGGAGCAGCGTGTGGCCAGCTACACGGCCCGCCCCGCCCCTTGAAGACAACTTCTTCAACGGAGATCGTCTTCCGCCTGTCGAGAACTATTCCTCGAAGGTGAACCCAGCCGACGAGACGCTAGAGTGTCAAAGGTCAGAAGCGAGCGAGCACATGTGACTCGTAGAGCCCAGCCGGCCACACGGCAGGTGAACCTTGCCCGCTTGACGCTCTCCTCAAACAGTCGTGGGAAACGCAACGCAACGCAACACAACAAAAGAGGGCTTGATCCATGGGATGAAGTCTGCGAGTAATAGATGACCCCCCCCCCCCCCCAAAAAAAAAAGGTTTGTCTCGTGCCGTAGTTGCCGATAGATGCTTCTCGATGCCGGCAAAGTGTCGCTTTTGTCGAATTGAAAATCCTCTACTCGCTGCAACGTGTTTGCTTGCTGCAAGTAAGACTTGTGTTGCTTTGGTCTGGTTTGCTTGACGCTTCTTCTTCAAAGAAGCTCACCAAGAAATGTCGAAAAGTATTTGTTTCCATAATTTACAACGCAAAAAAAAAGCTTGTAAACAGCGGCGTGTATTCGAGCCCGGAGCGTCCGGCGGAATATCTGGATATGTGCTTGCGGCGCGTTGGCCAACAGCGGCGCAAGACCGGTTGAACAGAATTTTGCCTCTCCATTTGGCCCGCTTCCGTTTGTATTGCCGGTTGACAATTGTCATCTGACAGTAAGGATAGTGTTGAGCTTTTCCAGCTGACTGCCTTTCTAACACGCTCTTCCTCCACTGCCCTACTGTCACTTGTGAGTCACACAGTGGGCCACAAAAGAAGGGGGCTTTCAGTGGGCCGCTGTGTGATCTTGTCACCGGAGATAAAAGGCTGCGGCCTCTTTGGGGCCCCGGCCAGTCGCTATTCAAGCTCCCGGCACAACCGATAATTAGCAACACTCGGCCGTCGGACCCGCGGGCCCGTCATCCCCATTCGGGGAAAGTCCCACCTTATTATTCCTCCAGCTGGGCCGTTTTCTGTTTTTGTTGTTGTTTCTCTTTCTTCTTTGTCGAGCCTTTTGAACGCAAGCCGAGGCCTTCGTTCGGTTCAGTGCTGGAAATGATCAGCTGAATGACTGGCGTATTTTTCATGTCTTTTTTTTTTGCTTGCCCGCAGGCTCCACGTACAGCGTCTTGTCCACCATGCCGTCGGATTCCGAGAGCAGCGGCTCTCTCAGCAGCGTAGGTGAGTTGAGTTTGCGACAACCTGCCGCCACACCGGAGTTGAATTCAGTCCAGTGCGCCGCGCTAAACCTTCATCTGGCGTGCGTGATGGCAACAGTTGAGTCACTTCCAGGCTGGCAAAGGGGTGGAAAATTTCCCCCAAAGTTTCCAGAAGGAGTGAAGATGGGGAATTATGGAAAGATTACAAATTGGGATTGAGGCTAACTTCATGGAAAAGTACCATTCAAGCATGAATATAAACATTTAGTTTTGTCATAAGAAAGCATGGATAGCGAGCTCATTCCCTTGCCAATGTGCAGTAAAAATGTCAAATTTTAACTATGTAGATGAATAATCAGTACCAAGTGTCAAATATATGAATAAGCAACCTAGGCAGTTTGAAAAATTCACAATTTTCGCAGTTTTTGCAAATGGGTATTTGCGAATCGGCGAACTGTAAACGTAGTATCTGCAGCGATCTATGAAAAAAAGCTCCAAAATACAAATAGGTAAAATGATAGAATAGTTTGTCATACAGAAAAAAATTGCTCATCGTGTTCACCAGTGGTGGTTAGCTAAACGGTGATAGTTTACTGTCACTTGGAAATAATTGACAAAATAATAATAAAAAAGATGCATAGTGTTTCAGTGAATAGTTTGTGGTACGGGAAAATGATAGTTTGTTAGTTCACCGTTGGTGATAGTTTGCTGTAACCTGAATGATCTATAATTGCAATATGGATAAATAAAGTAGCAACAGCGTTCACTCTATCTGTATTTATCTTCTATAAAAAAAATGCTCCAAAATATGAACGGGCACATTTTTCAGCGAATACTTTCGTACAACAGAACCTGTAAGTTAGTGAGTTGACTCGTGCCGATTTTCTCGAATGAATCACCGATAAATGTTCAAATTTTCATTGGGGCACCGTAGCAGAAGGCTGCCAAAAAAGAGGTACGGTGCCGTTACGTACTTGGCAACGTAGCAAACTGAAGCACGGCGAACTTGCTGGAATCTGAGGCTATATATTAGCCACTGGCCCTTCCCTGTTCAGACTGAGCACATGCTGCTGATTACACAGATGTGAGAGGGATTTAGTGACGCCGCACACACACACACGCAGATCTGCTTCTTTTGGTCAACCCCCGCCCCACCCCCGCCCCACCCCCGCCCCCGACTCGACTCTGCTGCCTGAAATAGAAACTGAGCTTTGGTTAATGGCGTGAGTGCAGGAAGTTATGCCGGATTGCTGGCATGTGTCGGGGTTACCGGCCGCAAGAAGTTACGACTAAAATAAATAAAAAAATAAATACATTGAAAAAAGTTGAGAAATGGGCAAGGGGCTTTGTTGTGCCAAGGTCTCCCGTGTTTCAGGTACGCCCACTCCAGCCTCCTCGCCACCGCTGGCCCACGTGGACGCTCGGCGGGCGCACGACAAGATGGAGACGGTCCTGTTCCAGCTCCGCCACGTGACCCGCGAGCGCGACGAGCTTCGCAAGCGGCTGGCGCTCTCCTCGCCCGGGAGCACTTTTGACGACTGCAGGTACGTCGTCGGCTTAACGCCGCGACGCCGCCAGCGTCTCCATAGTAAACAAATACTTGCCGGTGGCAAGCGGATTGAACATTTCAAAGCCAAGTCCAACCTGCAATTAATATCAGCGTCTTTCAGACTAGTCGTAATGACATTTTGACTCGGCGGAATTTACTTTCAAGATAATGTGAGCTGTCAAAACCACAAAAAGACTAATGCAAAATGAAAAGACTTGCAAGGAGCATTGCGCAAATGTCGGTGTGCAACCTTTGCAGGTGTTGACGAGGTCACGCCCTCTTAAAGTCACACATCAACACGCTGCTCTATTCAAATTTCTTTTTGTGTGTGCGACGTTTGACCTGCGACACCACAGCATCAATGCTAGTTTTTGCAGCCCGTTAACTGTATTTTGCATTCTGTGTTAGCATTAAGCTAGCAGATGTCCCTAAGACCACGTTATGTGGTTTGTTTAAATGTCATTCTCTTCGGTTTCACGTTTAGTTTGGCAGTATAATTCAACTGCGAGTGGCAATGAACCACTTGGCACAAGGACACTTTTTTTTTACGTTACCAGCTTTGCCTCGGAACGGGTGAAGCTCTTAAATCAAGGGACCGCTGTCGTCTAACTGGAAACCGTGTTCAAGCGGAGAGTAAGCACAAGTCGAATGTGACCGCACGTTGTTTTGCACGAGTGACTCGCTCAGACGAGGACTGCGTTGAAATGTGAATGCGCCTCTTCCGTTAGCACCCATGCTTGTGTCTCTTCTAAAAGCGGCTGTGCGTGTGCCTGTTGTTTGCGGCGCAGGCCCAACTCGAAAGCGGGCCACGACTACGAGCGTCTGAAGCTTCAGTGCATGAAGGCCATGGCCGACCTGCAGTCGCTGCAGAACCAGCACAGTGGCACGCTCAAGAGGTGCGAGGAGGCCGTCAAGAAGGCAGACTTCTACCAGTGAGTGCCGCCACGCAACACCTTTACAACCTGTACGTACACTTTTAAACTCATCCAAATGCTTCATTTTTTTGGGGCTGCTCAGCCTGCGTGTTTTGTTTTTTCCCCGCAGCAGATTGCACAGAACAGATTTTATTTGTGCGACGGTAATAGGGATGAACTCTTCATCGCCGTCCGCAAGCTGCCGAGTGAGTTAAGCCCTAAAAAGCCGTTTCCATCAACTTAATTTCATCTTTGTGATAGCCCGAGAGCCCGTCGGCAACCCGGCGAATCTTTTTTTGATTTTCAAAGCCGACGTTGCGAAGTTTTGGAAGTGACGCCCACCGGTCTTGAAGAGGACGCTCTGTAACTAGCGTCCCGGCCCACATGCCAGCATTTGTTGCGTCGCCTCGACGGGTGAGGGAAAGGGAAATAAAAAAAAAAGAAAAAAAAAAAAAGAGGGAAGCCGCTCTGTTTGTGCGGGCGCGCGTTCTCCTCCCGAGCAACATCTGGCCGCGACGCAAACACACAGATGTCGACGGAAGATTATTATTAAGATTATTGCTGTGCTTAAGCTGCTCCTTCCGTTTGCACCGCGTGCAGCCAGCACATCAAATTGGAACTTTTTCCCTCGTATTTAAGATTAAAAAAAAGAAAAGAAAATCATTGTAATATTGTAACTTTTAATACTGTCTTGATTCTCTAAAAACTAACTTTTTGTTTTTCAGATTTTTGACTCGTGTCAAATTCTGACTTTATTCCCATAAAACAACTTTTTATTCCCCCTCATTATGCATATTGACTTTCTTAAAAAAAAAGTCAAACTTCCCCCCCCATATCCAAACGTTTTATTTCTCATATTTCAATGTTATTTTCGTGAGATTATAACTTGTTTCTCGTTAGTTTGACTTGTTATTGTCGCGCGTGAGCCACATCACAGCGAGTTCATTTTACGCCGCACGAACGGTCCAAGTTGCGTTTTGAAGTATTGTTGCATAAGACGATCATTTGACTGCCAGTGCAATTTAAGTCATTAACGCAATAATGAGCTCGAAGGGAGAACATCTGGCCTTTTGACAGATGAAACTGCGCAGCCCTATTTTTAGTCCGCGCGGCTCCTGGGAAAACAATCTTGTCTTTGCTGCTAACCTTTTTGCTCTTGGAGCTGGTTCGGAGGCGTCGGTCTGCCAAAGGGGCGTTATGAAATGTGCAAAGCGCTTGCAGCCGCGTCGACTGGTTAGTAAACCTTTTTTGTTTACGGAACAAATGTACAGTACTAGATTGAGGGGGGGAGGGGGGGGTCGGATCAAGCCACTCCAACTTTATTCACAGTGTGACCATTTACCGCATTGATTCTTTCACGAGGGAGCCACATGTTGAGAATGGCAGTTCTGCATCATGAATGGGAATGTTTGCGATGGAATGCTGCGGTGCTTTTCAGCACGCTGCACAGCCGGCTGGCGGGCGAGCACAGCCAGCTGAAGGACGAGCTGGAGGCGGCGAGGCTGGACAAGGTGCAGCTGCTGCGCCAGCACGACCACGCCAAGCAGACCTGCGAGGAGCTGCGGCAGCTTCGCGACGACCAGCAGCGAGAGGTGGCCGACATGCGCCTGCTGCACCAACAGGTAGCCGGCCAGCGCGGACAACCTCACGACGGCTTCATGTCGGGCTTGCCTCGCGATGAAAGAAGACAGATTGCTTGTTTTGTTCATTTCTTTTTTCGTTTCAAAAGCGTTCTCTAAAAATGATACATGTGACATTGTAACATTTCGATTTTAGTCCCATAAAGTATACCTTTTTTGCTTTTGCACTTTATTCACAGATTCAGAAAGCTTACTTTCTTCCCACCCGGCAGTTAAGGAGTGTTTCTGTTTGTTCCCCAAAAAAGTCCTCTTAACATTCCATCTTTATTCTCCTGAAATCGAAACATTTCCTATTGTTTTCCGTGCGTTAGTCGAGTTTGTGCGTGACTTTGTAGGTGATTCGGGAGGGCTCCTCTGACGCCCTGAACAAGCTGTACGACTCGGCCGTGGACAAACTGGAGAGCGTGAGGAGCGACTACGAGGCTCTGCGCAAGCTCTACAACGACAAGACGGCCAACCACAACGCCGACCTGAGTCGCCTGGACCACGCCGAGGAGGAGAAGCGGCGCCTCCAGAAGCAGCTGGACGTGCTGATGAAGCAGAGGGACGCCGCCATCCACTACCAGCAGCAGTACTCATCGTCCATACGGAGGTGTGGGAAGGGGGGGGGAAAAAATCAATAAATTCAACTCGCACGTCCTCCCACCTGCGTAATACGCTCGGCGTGTGTCCCAGGTTGGACCAGCAGGAGCTGTCCAAGGCGGCGGCCCAGAACGTGGAGCTTCAGCGCGAGATGGAGCGGCTGCAGTCGGAGGCCACGCGCTTCAAAACCCAGCAGCTCAAAGCGGCCAAGGAGTGCGAGAAGTTGAAGGACGAGCGCGACTCGGTCATCAGCGAGTACCGCCTGATCATGAGCGAGCGCGACCAGGTCATCAAGGAGGTGGAGCGGCTCCACAGCGGGCTGGAGGCGGCCGAGGCCAAGCTGAAGAACACGTCCTCGGAGCGGCGGGTGGCCAACGAGGAGCTGGAGGCCCTCCGACAGGTAGCGCCCGTACTCGCGCCTTCAAAGTCCCGTGGGCGTTTGGGGACGTATCGCGGGGATATGTCCAAGTTCCGTTTTTGGAGGTCGATATGCGTTTCCAATGTGTCTAGAGGTTGGAGGGGTGAAATGAAAAGCTACAGTTCAGCATCAATTCAATTCGGCAAAGTTTCGTCTTGCCTCGACCTGATGAATTTTTCTGCAAGGGTTAAGGAAAGGTGTTTAAAAGGTTTGGCGATCCTCCCCCCCAAAGAGGCCTGAATAAGTTAGCAGAAATATCAATACTCAGCTACAACAATACTAGAGATGCCTGAAGAATCGACCTACAAACTGTTTTCTGCCACTCCTATTCAAGTTTACTGTCGAACAAAACCTAAAACAAAGAGAATTCCAAATCGTGTATTTAAAACAATGCCACGCCTATTTATTTTGAAAGCTAAACACGGACAACCGATGCAAACTAGTATAGACCGGCTAAGTCATTATAACATAATATTCGCTGCAGCTTATTGAGGAGCTGTGACCACAAACGTAAGTATGATGCACACATCAGCGGGATTAATGGCATTTCTATTTAATGGGATAGGATCAAATTAAAGTTGTATCTCAAGGCACCAGTCTACTTCAGTACTTCCCCACCCGCGCCGGCATCAAAAAACAAACAGCTGACGGATGCCTGACGGGGTTCAACCATCCACCGGCGGCTTCTCACTTTGCGCCCGTTTTGCAGGAACTGTCGTCGTCGCTGATGGACAGAGACCGGGCGGTCTGCGAGAAGAACGAGCTTCTGGAGAAGTACTGCCGCGAGGTGAAGGACAAGGCGGAGGCGCAGAAGGAGCTGAGCCAGGCCTGCAAGGACATGGAGACGGTACGCGAAGAGCGAGACGTGGCCCGCAAGGAGAGGACGGAGGCCATCATCCAGCGGGACCAGCTGCTGCGAGAGTATTACCAGGCCAGACAGGTGCGTACACACACAAGGCACATTTATTTACAAATGGACCGAATAAAGCCCCCCCCCCTCGACCCACGATAATCCTTTCATCACATCCAATACAATAGTCATATTTCCCAAAAAAAAAAAAAAAAAAAAATCTAGCTGCTGGCACGCTTCCACGCTGTGTTGGTTTTATTCCCCGCCATCAGAAAATGATCAGTGCACACGGCTTTTCCTTCTCTGGAGGTCGAATAATTAATCCCAACAATAAACTCCTCAGGAATCAATTCAGCCACGGGCTTAATTAATGCTCTCCCGAACTCCCTCCCTGTTTATTTGCTCGATGTAGAGCAAGACCACTGAGAGGTTTCCCCTTCATTAAATCAAGCCCGACCCACTTTTCAACCGCAACAAATAGTCCCAAAACATTACAAGACAATTTGTACAAATGCTAATAAATAGACCTTGTTAGAGTTGCAAGAGAGAGACAAATGTTATTTTCATTAGAAATTGGTTGTCGAGAAAAGCTTGAAATGGAGCAAATGTGTTGTTAATTGTTGTAAATAGTGTGTATTTTTTGCTGTTAAAAAATACACAAATGATGCTACTAATAATGCAGTGGAACCCACGGTGGATAAGTGATTTGATAAATTAGGCTCAAAGTTGTTGTTTTTTTTATAACTGAAAAAGAAAATTGTCCCCATTGCACCCACCTTTTTGTTTTTGAATACGCCTTGTGGGCCAAAGGGCACTTTGAGGGACAACCCCCATTTGCCCAGAAGTTCTGCCTGCGCTCAATACACTCATCAAAAATGCCCGAATGTTTCCCCCCAGCAACAAGACTCGGCCACTCTGGACATGGAGCGAGCCAACAAGGAGATCGAGACGCTGAGGAAGCAATACGAGGCCGTCGGTCAGGAGCTGAAGGAGGCCCTGCAGGAGGCCGAGGTGGCCAAGTGTCGGCGAGACTGGGCCTTCCAGGAGAGAGACAAGATCGTGGGAGAGAGGGAAAGCGTTCGGTGAGGCGGCCCTCCCTCGGACCTGTGCCCGCGTGCGCCGCTTTTCAACGCCACTCGCTGAAAACAAGTTTGACGTCGACGTTCCAGCACCTTGTGCGACAACCTGAGACGAGAGAGGGACCGAGCCGTGAGCGACCTGGCCGACGCGCTGAGGAATCTAGACGACACCAGGAAGCAGAAGAACGACGCCGTGAGAGAGCTCAAAGAGCTCAAGTGAGTCTTTTTATTTTCTTCGATTCCATTTTTTGCTTCATGTTCCTGCGCTCGCTGCGGCTCGAGTCACGGAGATGGACAACGATGGACTCGTGTTGCCGCAGTTGAGCTTCATACTGGTCCTTTAGTGCCACCTGGTGGTCTCATATGAATTGTTGAACATCGTTTCCTCCACTGGATGGTGCCAAGGACTCCTTTTGCTATTAGAGGCCCCTCAACTGACTTGAAATTGGTTCCTTGGCAACAAGATGGCGCCGAGCACAAAAATGGCAAAAGCGCACTGTTTGTTCCAGTAGTCGCCTGCCTTCTGGTAAGTGTGTCCATTTCTCCGCTGTGCAGGGAAAAAATGGAGGACCAATTGGAGAAGGAGGCTCGGTTCCGCCAGCTAATGGCTCACAGTTCGCATGATTCCGCCATCGACATGGACTCGGTTGAATGGGAGACGGAAGTCGTAGAGTTTGAGAAGCGCAGGGTCAGTGGACTGTCTCTCTGTTTTGCGCAGCCGTGCACCGAGTAACGTCTAATAGCCTGCTTTTTTTTTTTTTTTAACGCAGGACATGGATTTGAAGGCGCTCGGCTTTGACATTGCCGAGGGGGTAAATGATCCTTATCTACCGGGAGATTGCGGTGTTTTTGTCAGTAAAGTGGACAAAGGAAGTCTAGCAGAAGGCCGATTAAGGTAAACACCCCCCCCGTCAGCAGAAGCCCACGCGCCTGAAAAATCGACGTATCCGTACAGTAACCAAGTATTTGTTATGTCCCGCCTCTGCCGAGCCGTGCCGAAATACTTTGTACGAGTCGTTTGTCTTGCGCGCAGGGTGAACGACTGGCTGCTGAAAATCAACAACGTGGACCTGACCAGCAAGGACAGGAAGCAGGCCATCAAAGCCGTGCTGAGTGGCGAAGGCGTAATCAACATGGTGGTCCGCCGCAGGAAGTCGCTGGGGGGGCGGGTCGCCACCCCAGTCCAGATCAACCTCGCCGGACACAAAGGTCCAAAACAATCCGTGACCGCGTTTGGCTTTTCAGCAGCAATCTCGGGATGGAAGCGTGTGGTCCACTCTCCCAAAGCTTGTACAGCCTTAAGCGATGAAATGAACGAATTGATGAGCTGACGAAGCACTTTTCGAGGTAGAAATGAATCTGTATGGAACTCGCCTTCGTGGCTGACCAGTTCCTTCTGCGCCGAAGCTTTACAGCAATCCATTTGTGCGAAACAGGCTTACTGAAATGTATCTAACCTAACTACGGTATTTCCATTCATTACTGTCTACAAAAACATTTTGTCATAAGACACTGCGTCATTGTGCACAGTTTGAACGTTAAGACTGTACTTAAAATGGAGAACAAAAGTACTTGCATAATGATTCGGTTAAGACGTATTGCAGATAAACAATTCGGGTACTTGAATAAATAACAGTTGTAAAAGATCACATGCAAATGAAATTCCGCCCAAAAGCAGGCGGTGCCAAACGGTTTGTGTCACGTGTACGTTTAAACTTTGACGGGCCTCCGTAATGACCCGCCATTGTCCTCTCAGACTGCGGCATCTGCCTGGAAAGCGGCGTCTTTGTCGCCTCGCTGGCGCCTGGCAGTCCGGCGGTCCGAGACAATAATCTCACAGTCGGGGACAGGCTCTTGGCCGTGAGTAGGCTGTGCCTCTAGCGCCCTCTGCCGCACAATGTCATATTCACCTCTTGAGCAAAACAAAAGCCCTAAAACCCTTTATTGTTTTCACTCATTTCAGATTAACGGCATCCCGCTCGATAACAAGTCGCTGCCTGAGTGCGACGCTCTGTTGAGGGCGTGCCGCGAGTCGCTCTGCATCTCCCTCGCCAAGGTGACGACTGTGCACTCCTGAAAGAACATTAAAAAAACACACAAGTACACCACATGACTAAGTTGCGGTTAAGTGACCTCGTGACTGAGATTTGGATGTCACGGTTCAGGTTTCACAATTTCACAGATTCTCATTGTTGGGTGGTTTGTGGTGTGTGTGTGTTGTTATAATCGATCCAATATTGGCTGAAAACTTGCATTTGCCTCTTTTGTACTCAGACCAAAGCAGCAATATTATTGCATTGGCACCATCTGGTGGCTTCTTGGTGTCAGTGAACTGTTGAAGCCAGTTGACAGAGTTTAAACGACAATAATATGTTTATGTTAAAAATAATAATTGTTCCTGCCACCTTTTCAGTCACTGCGGTATATGTTATTGAGCCACGCCAATCACACGCTTGCTAAAGCTGCACACAACACAGCACGCAGCTGTGTTGTGCATTTGATCCCGATTAAGACTTGCGTTGGGTATGTTTATGGAATTTATGATCTGTTTATGTATGGGCAGTTCCTCCCACAGAGCTGCTCGGGCCAGAGTTTGTACGAAAGCCTGAGGGACTCTGAGAAAGTCTGCAAAAGCTGCCGCAACTCCAAGCACAACTGCCGCGCGCAGGCCGACGGCTGCGCCTGCGAGATGAGGTGCCAGGGCGGCGGCGGAGGAGGCGGCGGCGAGGAGGAGGAGGACGCAGCGCGCGGCGACGCCGGCCTTCATTGCCACCACGAGCCCGGCGACTCCCTACACTCCCGCAGTCCCTCGGAGCCCCTGGCCGAGTTCGGCTACAGGAGGCAGGACTTCCACCGGCGGCCCTTCACCTTCACGCCCGTGCTCCCCGACTGCGGCGCTCCTTCGGGCAAGGCCGGCGCCGGTACGTGGCCCAAAGTCATCACCGGAGCATCCGTCCCCGAGTGCGCGCAGCTTCCCATCTACAAGAGATCCAAACAACGCAAGTCCATCTTTGACATGAACACATTCAGGAGACCGGAAGCGCCTCCAAAACTGGACTACATGTCGCTCGCTCAGCTGGCCAAACACTCGCCGCAGAGCTCGGCGGGCGAATCCTCTCAAGGTCCGCCCACCCCGCCGGCCCGGAGCGACTCGTTCAGGTTCAAGCACTCGCAGCAGAACAGCTCGGCGTCCGACTCCACCATCCCCGCCTCTCCCAGCCGAGGGAGCAGCCCCGTCACGGAAGGCGACGGCGGGAAGCAGCTCTACTACTCGGGCGACGCTTCGCAAGGAGAATCCAAGACGCTGGACGACGACGACGACGGCAGTCAACACCGGGAGCCGGACAAGAGAAGGTACCGGCCCAAATCGGCACCGGCGCTGCGGCGGAACGTGACGCCCTTGCATATCCCGCCTCCAATGCAGGTTCGTAGGAAATATCTAAGACGGTTTCTCTTTCATGCACCGTACTGGACATTTTATTATACAGGCTGGGCCAGAAGTAGGGACCTCGGTAGTTTTGAGGCTTTTTAAAAGTAAGTTTGTTTTCCAAGTGTTGTGTGAATAATGGCAAATAATATCAGTCAAGGACAAAAAAAAAGTACAATTGAAAGCAGTATTGGACACACACGAAGGCAGAAAAGTCATTTCAAGGAAAGAAAAGAAGGATGCAAACATCTGAAAACGTAATAAGAATTTATACCGTGTATCTATTGTTAGCCCAATAAAATTCATAACAATTTTCATTTCATAATTTTCCCCAAATGTCTTTTTTTTCCCCATCCAGGTTCACAGTTTCTCCAATGACGAGCACTCCCCCGAGCCGATGGATTTGTTGCGCTTCTCCCCGATGCGAAACAACCGCTACAGCATGCACTTTGCGCCCCCCAGCTACAGCAGCGCCGTGGCGCGTAAGTTGGCAAAAGGCCATTGCAGGCCGTGTTGTTTTAGTCGACCTTTCCCCCCAAGATGTCTCGCCTGGAAACTCCCATTGAACAAACCCTTCCAGCGACACGCACGCAATCATGAAGCCATGTTGCATAACATGCATCTCTACGTGATTGCATTGGGTAGTCATGATGAAAAGGTGGGCAGCAGATGAGCCCACATTCCGCTGTCCTTTCAGACCCGGCGCAGCGAGGCTTAGCGTCGTGCCCGGCGAAGACGTCGGTGATGAGGAACGCCGGCTACCCCACCTGGAGTCACGAGTTGCAGACCGGCAACTGCGCAGCCGGGCCCAGCGCCAGCGTCCACACGCACTCACTTGCAAGGTACCGTCCAGCGGACACCTTTGGAAACGCGTTCAAAACAATCATTGGAGAAAATCATTGAGTTTCACCCCCCTGCACCTTCTAAGCCCCCAGCATCGCGCTCGCCACAGTGTGGACCTCAACCACAAGCTCGCCGGAGACGTCGGCGAGAGCAGCCAAACGCCTCACGGCACCAACTCCCTGCCCTCCGGCTCCAGAATGGGTATGTGCGCCCCAGTCCCGTGTTTTGCTTTGACATCACAACTCTCAGAATGTCCTATTTTCACTTACGGTGGACAATGGTGCCTTTATTCGCACTAAATGAAAAATTGGCACAATTCCCCCAACCGCCCCTCCCCTTGTCTATAGGCGTATATGTGTAAATAATTCATTCATAAAGGTTGTATCATTTTTTTCTGCACAATGAAAGTGTTGATACAATATGATCCGAGTACAGCATCACTCCTTAAACTCCACCATAAACGTCAGCTTTACAGATGCCACGTCATGTTATAATGGTGAATATTAAGTCACACCAAAGGGGCTTGACAGCTCCCAAATAGCAACGGTTATTTATTGTGCCTTGCTAACTAGCATTTAGTAGTGGAAAAGTTTGATTTTTGATTGTCCTTTTGTGCTTTTTAGTCTCCCTGAGTGCGTTGCACTACAGGGCCGAGCGCATTAGGATTCCACCAACTCGTTACGCGTGCTCCACCGGATCCGATAGAGGTGATTCTACACATGGGCTGTCAAGCTCGTCTTTACACTTAAAATGACACCTTTGATCGGCGCAGTCTGTGAGCAGACATATAAAAAAAAAAAAAAAAAAAGAAAAGAAATGAAAATAAAAGTTTGGCACGTCTGGCCGGTCCATCTCCAGAATCGCGCTCCCACTCGGAGTGCAGCTCGCCGACAACGCCTCCCAAGTCGCCCGTCGGCCCGGACGCGCCGTCCTTCGCCAGCAGCCAATCGACGAGCTCCATCTCCACGCAGCTCAGGATATCCGTCAGCCGCGCGCCGCTCGGCGACGCTCGGAAGGACGGGTAAGGCGGCCCTCTCGCTCGCGTCCTTTAGCCACCATCGCTCAAAGTCTGACGTGCCGCCCGCCATTCGTCTCCGCTTTCAACTTGATGAAGTGCCTCGTAAAGCAGTAAACAAAGCCCCGCCTGACGCATGGCCGTCTTTTCCGCTTTCCTCTCTGCTGCTCATTCAAAACTACTGTCACTCCTTCCTTCCTTTTTGTCTCCCTCCTGGTCTGCCTGCTTTCAGATTTGTCTCTAATCCCTTTGTCAGACTTCGGCTGGCTGCTAGGCCCGCGTTCCTCTCTTTGAGATGCTTGAGGTTTGTTTCTTGCTGCTAAAAGACCTTCTCGTGATGTCTATAAAAGGCTGCTTTTGGGTGGCAGAATAATGAGTGACTACTGTGGACTTAACCTAAAAACGATGCTAAAAACCTGTTTGGGTTGCCTACCAAAGGGGTTTGTTTTTTTCCCATCAAATGTTGAGAGTTGAACATGTCTCCTCTAAGGCCGTATTTGGAGGAGCCGCGCAACGTGACGGTGCAGAAAGGGGCCGAGCCGCTGGGCATCTCCATCGTGAGCGGCGAGAACGGTGGCGTCTTTGTGTCCAAAGTGACTGCGGGAAGCATCGCTCACCAAGCTCATTTGGAGTACGGAGATCAGCTCCTGGAGGTAAAAGAGAGAAAAGGCAATCTTGTTGATTTGCCGGCTTGTGTGACAAATGTCGGCGGGCTGTCTCCAGTTTAACGGGATCAACCTGCGCAATGCCAACGAGCAGCAGGCGCGCTTGGTGATCGGGCAGCAATGCGACACTGTCACCATTTTGGCTCAGTACAACCCGCACATGTTTCAGCTGGGCAATCACTCTCGATCCAGGTAAAAAAAAATTTTTTTAAAAAATCCGTTTGAGAGGGCGCGCTGGAAACCGCGTTCAGTTATTGGTCGTCATCGTCCTCCTTCTCAGCTCTCGCATGGAGTCCATCAGCAGCCAGCCCACCGCGCGGGACAGCGGCGCCAGCACCCCGGACGACTGCTGCGTGGGCGACACCCTCAGCGAGCAGGACGAGGGCAGCGTCACCCCCACGTCCAAGCAGACCACCCCCGTCACCAGCCCCCACGGCTCCTTTCGGTACCGCCAGTGCACATTTAATCATTAGCGGTCATTGCTGGCGTTGCATTAGGGTGCAACGTTTTCAGTCAAATTTCACGGCAGGTCGAGCTGGGGAATTTTTCCAAATATTGATGGCGAAATAATGACAGGCTTCCCGCGGCCGGCTTGCGTCGCACGGCGGAGCCGCGTCTGGTGAGGCTGAAGAGGATCCAGGCGGAGCTGGGAGTCCAGATCTGCGGAGGCAGCCTCTACGGCATCTTTGTGGAGAGTCTGGACGAAGACAGTCCTGCCAAAACTCCCCATGGCCTCCTGCCTGGAGACCTCTTGCTGGAGGTATCCTTCATCTCTCTTAACTACAATGGGACCTTGACTTGCAAGTGCCCTAACTTCAAGTTACAGACGGTCATTCATGGTTGTTGTTTTTTGTTGCTTTGTGTTGCAAGCTGAAATTTGACCTTTTCTAACCTTGCATCTTGAGAAGTTTCACAGTTGGCAAACAACTCTTCGGAAAAGATGTTAAACGTGCTCGCTTCTAAGCTGAATTTAACGCTCCAACTAAACGTTAAACAAACAAAAAAAAAAGGGCCGCCTTTCAGGCTTCGAGTTACTGCAACTCATGGGTTTTATTGTACATGCGGGGCACACGCTACACTGCAGATTCTTTCTGCTTTGAGAAACGCCACACTTGCTGCGACGATCTGCATCCTTTATTAAGTATGGATTAAAATGATGAAATTGAATCAAAGCAGAAAAGGTTGGCCAAAAGCTGTTCCATTCCTGCCATTCTCTGTGTTATACAGTACAGTACAACACTATTGTGTTATTTTTTTGCTATTTAAAAAAAAAAAAAAGTTCCAAAAAAACAAATTCTTAGAAGGCTTTGACAGATGAATGGCATTTGTGTTCATTTCACTGGGGGAAGCTGATTTGACTGATTTCATTCCCGTTTGGTTCGCTTTGTCTGGCACTTGTTTTTACTGCAAACGATGAGTCACTCCAGGTTGACCTGCTTCTCGTGTTTGGACCACTGACTCATCCGTTTTGCTTTGCCAACAGTACAATGGCGTCAGCATGAGGAACAAAACCAAAGAGGAGGCTTACCTGGAGTTGTTGAAGCCCGCCGAAACGGTCACGTTCAAGGTACAAAACTGCGCGGACGAGCTCGCCGCCATCAGTGAGGTACCCGGAGACGGATTTTTCATCAGGTACACAAAATGACAGTTGAGGCACTTGTCACACATTCGCCTTTATGTTAGCTGACATTTAGCTTTTTCCGCCCGTGTGTCTGAATAAATGCCACTGAAACAGAAAGTACCGCCAGAGCCGTGACAGGACAGCGTGTGTAGACGTTACATGAAAGCACAAACAGTTGTGGCACCATTTCTGAGTTCCGTCACGGCTCTGGCGTTGCAATTTTGCCGGAGTCGGTTTGACCTTCGCGTCACGCTTGTCCAATGCGTTCCACCAGGTCGCTTTACGAGAGGGTGGCCGACGCCGAGCAGGAGCTGAGTTTCAAGAAGGACGACATCCTCTACGTGGAGGATACGCTGCCCAACGGCAACTTCGGCTACTGGATGGCGTGGCACCTGGACGAGAGGGCGCAGAAGATGGAGAAAGGCCAGATTCCCAGCAAATACATGTAAGCTCAACCCCGACGCCATGAATGCGTGCTTGCATGTCTAGTGCCACTTCTCATCTTGAGCACAAGGATGTGGATCTACTTGTCTTGTGTCCCAAGGATCGACCAGGAGTTCTACAGGAGACACGGCGTAGCCGACGCGAAAGACGACGGCGGCGGCGGCAAGACCTTGTCCGCCGCATCCCGCAGGTCTTTCTTTCGCCGGAGGCTGAAGCACAAGCGCAACGGGTCCAAGGACGGGAAGGACCTGATGGCATCTGATGCCATGATGTCGGATTACTTGCCCATTACGGAAGGTGAGACGGCTGGCGTCAACTCGCTTTCAAATCAAGCCCATTTCCACGGCGGATCGCTTCATTTCTTTTTTTTTATTATTATTTTTTTTAATATAAATACATTTAAGGCCGAACTATTTTTACAACTTCATGTGTACCTGCGGAGAGTCTCTGTCACCATAGTACATGGGGTGATTGATTATTGCAAACTATATCCATATTTGACCTTATTCTTATCAGTTTCCTCCTATTTTTGGCCATCCACTTCTACCCGAACTATTTTTGTGGTTCAATAAGAAATAATATAGTTCCTAGTAAGTATATTTTCTATTTGTATTTGCGCAGCGGGCTTTAGCGCGGTTACAGCGACGCCTACTGCAGCCGTGACCATGCCCTGAGAAGGGCGTCTTCTTTCTGTTCGAACTGCTCGTATTTGGTCTATTTCCAAACGCTGCCCAAACAAACATAAAAGACCAGCATTTTGTCTTGTTGCCTGCTCAGATGGCGTGAGCCTCCTGTACCAGCGGGTCCAGAAGGTGGAGTGCTTAGCCCCCAGACCGGTGCTGATCTTGGGGCCGCTCGCCGAGGCCAGCAAGGACATGCTGGTCAACGAAGCGCCCGCCAAGTTCAGTCGCTGTCTGCCGGGTAAGATGCACTTTAGAGTAAGGCACAAGTTGTTCCCGAGATCCTGGATTGAATCTTCATCAAACCATTTTCTCATAGAAAGGTCAAATAGTGACAAACTTCTATTTAGAAGTCACTGAGTTTGTCAACAACTATTTTACCATTTTAACTATTTCCATCCACACGCTGAAGGAAAAAGTAAGCCACGCCTTTCTTTCTCTCGCAGAGATCATGAAGGCGTCCCAGCAGGCCATTGAGCGAGGCGTGAAGGACTGCGTGTTCATCGACTACAAGCGACGCAGCGGCCATTTTGACGTCACCACTGTGGCGTCCATAAAGGAGATCACGGAGAAGGTAGATGTCGTCGCCACACGCCTCGTCCACTAAACTCTGCGTCGGGAAAGTAGTCGCAATGTTTCCATTTTTACACATTTTGTGCTACAGCCTCACTCCAAAAATGGAAAGATAAATGTTCCCATAAGTTTCTCTTTTTTTAATTTATTTTTTCATTCAAAAATCAATTTGAAGTCACACGTAGAGCCTTTGCTCAAAACTTAATAGATGCACCTCAGCAGGAATTACAACCTCAAATTATTTTGAATTTGAAGATGCAAGCTTGGCACACCTCTCGACTCAGTTTGGAGCGTTCCGCTATGCGCGCACAATTCTGAGCTAAAAAAAACGACGACAAAACACTTATGTACAAGGTGATTTTCTTTTTTCTTTTTTTTTAGTCACAATACATTTGCAAACATGTTTTCCGGTTGCCTTTCTGGGTGTGGAATTTTGTGGAAAGAAACTCATTTCATCCATTTCGAAATAAGGGTGTGTCCTAGCAAAATGAGCAACAAGTGAAGCGCTTCTAATGCAATGTACACATCGACTGTGTTTGCCAAGTTTCTGTTGCGACATCCATGATGCATTGTCCCGTGACGTGGCCGTGTTCTCTCGCAGGACTCTCACTGCTTGCTTGACATTGCCGCACACGCCATCGAACGCCTCCACAGCGTTCACGTCTACCCGATCGTCATATTCATTCGCTACAAAAATGCCAAGCAGATCAAGTGAGTAAAGAAACTCATGCCTTGTTTTGGTCCCATTTTTTAATTTTTTCACATGGTGTCGCAAACACAACAAATACTAAAATATAAGAACCCACCTGTTCCCACAGGAAATGATGTCATTGTTGTATTTATTCACTTCTTTCTATGACCACAAACCCTCACATTGCAAATGTTGGGGGGAGATGAACTCTTCCGGCCATCACGCGCACGCTCACCGACAGACCTCCTCAAGCCGCACGCGTCCAAAACACGCAGGGGGAGATTGATTCCCGCTAAGCCTCCCCCTCCCTCGTCGTCATCAGCTTGAGTGCCAGCTGTCCAGGGGAAAGCTTGCTCAGGAACCCGTAGCGCTGGTTGCCCGCGTGGGCGGCAAAAAGACTCGGCGCCCCCTCCCTGAACACGAAAGCCTCACGCAATAAGCGGCGCTGTGTTGTGGGATCTTGCTGCATGTGTGCCGCTTGATGTCGTCCATTTCTTGTGCGTTCTCAGAGAGCAGAGGGATCCGATGTACCTGCGCGATAAACTCTCGCAGAAGCTCTCCAAGGAGCAGTTTGAGGCGGCCCAGAAGACGGAGCAGGAATACAGCCGCTTTTTCACAGGTCAGATCTGAATGGGTGCAAACTTGGGACCAGAACTGTGCTTTTCAACATTTTGTGATTTATTTATTTATTTATTTATTTATTTGCCCAATATTCCCACCCTCCTTTTATTTTCTCCCTCCCTGCAGGTGTTGTCCAAGGCGGCAGCGTCTCCTACATTTGCACTCAGATCGTCACCATTGTGGAACAGGAGCAGAATAAAGTTCTGTGGATCCCCAACGGAGCGCCGTAGAAGTGAGGCAAAAAAAAAAAAAAATGTTTTTTTTTTAAATTCATGCGTCTTCATCATAGCAGTGAATCGGTACATTAACTCATTACTTTTCACCTTAAGCCACCGCACAAGGTGTCCTATGCACACTACAGTATATGATAGAGATGTACTGTACTACAGATAGTTGTTTACACTTGTATTGAATACTACTTGAATGAATGCGTTTCTATCTAGAAGCACTCCTTTTAAACAACCTGGACCGCCGTGCAAGATGGCTCACTTCGCTAAATATTTGTCTGTTTTTAGCAAATCATGGAGATGTAGCTTAATGGTATTTAACATGGAGGATAAACTTTTTCTTTTTTTCACCCTCTGTTGTTCATTTCAGGCCTCACGTTATGATGTTATCGTGCCAAGCTTTTCTAATATTTATTGTGACAGTACGTGTGTAATACAAAGAGCTAAACAGCAGCTTTTTACTTGGTGTGTGCGTGCGTGCATGCGTGTCTGTGTGTGTGTGTGTGTGTGTGTGTTCTACTTGAGTTGCCAATTGACTTTTGCGTTCTTTCTTTAATTTGATTGTTTTAAAGGGATGTTTTTGCCTGTCGGTTGTCCTGGTTAGCGACGCGCATCTTCCAACATATATTGGAATGAAAATCACAAGTTTTCTTTTCTTTTTTTTTTTTTTTAACCGTGATTAAAAAGGGTACGAATGATGACATGGTCCCGGGTTTCTGTGCATTCTTTTCAAAGAACGTTTGTTACATGCAATTCTGTAAACCAATAAAATCATCGGCCAGGGGTCAAACCCATTTTGTGGTTCTACTTTCCCTCAGAAGGCGTCGACTGGGGAAAAATATAATCACCTCAATCATATTACGACGGATGCACAATTGAGAGAGCAAAAAAACACTGGATCTGGCAGTCATTTATAGAATGTTTAAAAATGTTCATTTTACTCAAACATAGTATCTATAAATAGCAAAAACAAACAAACTGGTCATTTTGAAATGGTCTCTATATTGGGCTGTATACACTGTTTTGAGCAACAAATTCACGGAGCCATGGCATGGAGAATAGTGATACTTGTTCAATTTAAGGGAGGGTTTAGTTGGAGTCCGTTCCAGCGCTGCCCTATTCGTCCACTAGAGAGAGCCAACCCCGCTGGAAGCGCCACTGATGCCTCACTGTGAAATCAGCCATTTTATTTAGTTATGTACTGTACATTCTTCTGAACTCGATACCCACATCTTAACTCGTAAAAATAAAAAATATATTTTAGCTAATATTTTTTATGATACTCAACACCGCAATTGTCTTCCAAACAGCATCTTTCTCAGCACTAACGAGTAAATGCTATTATAATTTCGCCATAATGTTTACCAAGCATGGAAAATTGCCTTTTTATTGTTTGTATACACCTGTCGTACATGACTGACCATCCTTTTTGATAGCTGCTTGTGTCTCCCCCCCAAAAAAGTCTGTGAGAGCACATCTGCCTCCCTGTGACATCACATGGATTTGGGGCATTTGCATTTATTTGAATGAGGAAAGATGTGTTTTAAGATACACGCGTGGTCACGCCCATTATTGTTCAATTCAACGTTTCTTGCAGCATCATCATTATTATTATTATTATTTTAAACTGCGACCCCAAATTGAGCTTGGGCCGGCTCTGTTTTTATGAAACCCCAAGCGAACCTCCTCCTGTCCTCATAAGCATCACGTCTGCACTCTTTAGCGCCGCCCCCTCCTCCTCCTCCTCTTATTCCTCTCCCTCTCTCTCCATCCATCCCTCCTCCACCTCCTCCATCCCTCCATCCAGCACCACCTGTACATCTGCCACAGCCCAGGCCGCCTCCCAGCGTGCGACGCTCAGCCACGCGAACCGCTCCTCTTACCACTGCACCACCAATTGGATTTTGTTTTACTGGTTTGTTTTGTTAGAAAAGAAAGGTGAGGCGGATTCAACATCATCAGCGACGTCGCAGCATCTATTTATTTAGGACCCTTCTCCACCTTATTTTTTTGCTGCTCCAACTGGACGTTTACGCACCGGATGACGCACGCCGAAGCAAGCCGCGTCGGCATCGCGACGCCGGATCCTCCCATCCGCTAGCAAGTTGCTCCACAGCCGCGCCGAGCCGAGCCGCGTCCAGCCAACTTTTGCGGCCGCCCCGGAGCTCGGACGCCCACTCGCCATGGCCCCCGAGCACCAGCGAGCCCCGCCGCTTTGAAACGAGTCGACGACTCGCCCGATCGCCCGGCCCCGACATGGCGAAGAGCCGCGAGCGGCTGAGCCCGGAGCCGTCGGTGCACATGGCCAAGATGAACGTCATCATCCCCTTCTCGCCCGACGTGCCGTGCGACAGCAACGGCCAGCGCATGTGGTGGGCTTTTCTCGCCTCGTCCATGGTCACCTTCTTCGGAGGGCTCTTCATCATCCTGCTGTGGAGGACCCTCAAGTATCTGTGGACCGTCTGCTGCCACTGCCGAGACAAGAAGAAGGTACGAGCAGCCGCCCGAGGCACGAAAACGCGCTCAGCTGACTGACACTTGTTGGCTGTCGCAGCTCCTCGCTTTGCCACCACTCGGTGTGAGTGGCCATTCGCAAACTTTTGACGCTGAATAAAGCCACAAAATAATAATAATGATAATAATAATAATAATAATAATAATAATAATACGTGGAGCTCTCTAGCGTCACGATGGCCAAAAGTGAAATGGAGTTGACAAAAAAAACCCAAAAACTTACACACGTCAGTCCTCTTCTCAGCCATTTTGATAGCAGCACCAAATGCATCTTAGGTCCACATATCCAAGTTGGCCGGATTTTGTAGCAGCAGGTCCAGCTCTTCTTGAGCAGGAAAACAACAATTTCAAAACTTGGCCCATATCCCACAATCAGCCCTCCTCACCCCAACGTCCATCTACCGCCCCCATCCCTGGAATAAATCTTCCTGAAAATGTTCGTTCGTGTCAGAAATGCATCGTCAGGCTTTTGCACGCGTGCTGTGTAAATCTTTTTTTTTTTTTTGCTGTTGTTGCTAAGCAACTAGCAAGCAAGGAGCGGGTGTGTGCACTTCCAAGTAAAGTCAATCTGGGTGTTGTGTGCACGAGGAACACTTCCCACTTGCCCCCCCCCCTTCCCCCACATTATCATGTCATTAAACCTCACCATCATATCATTGCAATTTTTCTCACTCTTTGACTCTCTGTTTCACCTTTTAAAAACATCTACACTTGCTCTCACACTTTGTCACCCCGGTGCTGGCATAACTTGGCATGTGGGCAAGGAGAGCCAGTCACTTCAGATATGCCACCGCTTAGCATTTCCAAGTTTGTCATTATTTTTTTTTCAAAAAATATAAACTAAAGTATACATCAAGTATGTCGAAATAAAAACGAGGTCTTGAAATGTTAGACAGTTCATTTAAGGTGACCGCCTGCTGTGCTTTGCTCAACATGACCTGAACGGACTTTTCAAGTATGCTTCGTCTGCTTTCATCATTGAGGCGGTCTGATTTCTATTCCGACAAATTGAATAATGGATGCGCTTCACCCCCCTCATCACAATAGCAGTAAATGCCACTTTTTGACAACTCCTTTCCGGCCTGCGACCTTTTCAGATCAAGTCGAAACCTGGGGAGAATAATTGGACGTCATCAAGCTTGAGCTTTTGAACTCTTACCCCACTGCCGTTAATAATGTCCGCCTTTGGCGGGAAAGTGTCACCATGTCAATTAAACCCACGGGGTGGACTCACTGGGCAACATTTCGTAGATTCAATTATAAAAATCATGCACTGATTTGAAGAGAGAAAAACTGTTGACGCGACACATCCAAAAGCTTCAACCAAATCTGCATGTCTTCTAAAGTAAACACACCGTAGCTTCGAAATTAGTGTGTGTCTACAGCCTTTTTGTTGGTGGAAAATATGCTGCACAATTATATAAAACGGTTAATTCGTTATGTGACCACGCTCGAACTCAAAATACCCGTGTCTTAATAATCACATATCAAATTTCGCCATTGAAATGAATGGAAAGGCCGTGAATTCCTTTCAGCGCCCATACAAAAACAAAACATTTAGTCTTTGTGATTTTAATGAAGAAAAATAGCCACGATACAATATTGTACTTTATAAAAACAGAAAATTTCAATAATTAACATGTAAGGAACTTTGGGCATCACAATTAATTAATTTCAGCATCTTCCGGTGTGTGCAATTTGGCCACCTGGGTGCAGTCCAATCTACGCAGTCACAAACGAAGAAGAATACTTTTTTTCCCTCCTTTCTCCTCCTCTGCTGGTAAGTGACTCAGAAAGATATTAGTCATTTTCCATCGAGGACACAAAAAAATGCCACTAAGTAAATTGCCACTAAGTTTGTGTCCAAATAACACCGCGATTAGCAATGCTAACGTTAGCTTATCAATGGCGTTGGGCATTGTTCTTTTAGCATTAAGCTTAGCGGCCCTTCTAAGGCTAAGCTATGTGTATTGTTTTAAATACATGGTGATATTATTTGTTTTGTATTTCGTTTTCGATTAAACTTCAACTGTGAGTGCTGTTGGACAACTTAAAGTTTCTTTGTTCGAGGAATAGTTCAATAATTTGAAATGCTTCACTGTCAGCATACAGCGCTCGTTACTCAAATTTCACTCTCGCAAGTCAGAGCAAAAAGTAGGCCGAAAAAATCCTAAGGTACCATACTTAAGGTACCAATGTATCGCATAAGCTTCAAGTGAACTGTGTTGTTGTTCACATATTATCAGGTCGGTAGTCTGTTTGCCTCGGCTTCACGCCTTGCCAACTAATTGAATTTTCAAGCGCCGCCACCAGTTGACTGTGATGAGTGAGGTGTCGGGATACATAATTAACGCTTGGCTATTTTTGTCGTACTGCCTTTTTATTTTTATTTTTCCTTTTTACATTTTTTTTATTTTTTAGCAGGATTACGCACAAAATGATGAAACAGAGCGCCAAGGCGTCAGATGGCTTTTCCGACTCCAATTCACCATGTGGCGCATATAAATCCATCAAATCGATACTTTTTCTAGTGCGTGGCTGCGCTTCTTGGAGCGCCTTCTGTCCATCTTGGCAGCCCCTAGAAACAGTAACTAAGGTAACCTGCTGGAGCATAGCCCTGATGTCGGTGTTTATAGTGTCGTTTTGGTCTGCTTTCCCAACTAAGCGACATTTGAACATAACTGTCACACAAGAAGAAGAGAGGAGATAAACACTATGTGCTAAAATGATGTTCCTGGACTGTGAGCGAGATTAGAACAGGTGTTAAGGAATAATAGTTTCAATGTTTTCAAAGCGTGTGGGAGTGGTAAAGCTGCAAATAAAGTGTACAAAAAAAATAGTCTGCTAATATGAGCTCACAATAACCAACTCTGCCCTTCCATTTGCTCGCTCCCATGTCACTCACCAGGCCAGGTCCTGCCTTCTCAAGCCACACACATTCAAAGTCACAGATCAGGATGGCGATCCCACCTGCACCTCACATGCATATTTGGCATTGGTAGTTTTGTTCACAGTAATAATGCAAAATCACATTTTCTCAGATTATTCAAATAGTTGATGTAATAATTGGTAGAATAAGCGATTCCAGTCACTGCCTCACTGTATCCTTGCGTGTGCTATTTCACACGTTTATTCCTCTAGCGCTGCTAAAAACAAATACTTAGGTTCATAACTGAACGGAAAAACCTGTGCAGTATACTTGTAATGGGACACACACACATAGCAACAGTGCGCTGTGCATGTGCGGAATGCAACGCGCTAAAATGGCTGGCACGGACTACAAGGCACACGCGTGTCTCTAAGAACAGGCCAACAGCTTTGGACACGAAAGAACGGCTGACTGGATGGACGTGGAGGTCACGTTAGCCTCAAGGCTCCCTCAGCTTTCTTGACACTCGCTCAATGCTCATATTCAAAAATATCAATCAATATCAAATATAATCAAACAGATGTGGTTGCAAAAGTGTGCACACCCTCATAACTGGGGATTTGGCTGTACTCAGAACTAACCAATCGCATTCAACCCCATTTTAACCGGGAAGCAGCACACAGCTGCTGGCTGATTAACCCTAAATAAAGTTCAAATGTTCAAGAAGGATTTTCTTCTCCTGGGATTTGGAAAGAGGTTTGTAGCCTTCTTATGTCCAACGTATATTTTTATGAATCCTACATGAGTATTGACACCAATGTCCCACTTTTATATCCCCCGTGGTGCTCGTCATCGGCGGGTCAGGACGTGCACCGGCTGAGCCCGGCCGACGGCGTCCTCAAACGTGCCGACAAAGATGAGGCGGCGGCGGCCAGCGAGGTGGGATGGATGACGTCGGTGAAAGATTGGGCGGGAGTGATGATCTCCGCTCAGACGCTGACGGGACGAGTCCTGGTGAGTGCTGAGCCGTGACGTTTGGCGTCTGATGCTTGTTGGCCGGCTCGTTTCCGAAGAGACGTGCAAAGAGCGGAGGGAGCTTTAAACAGTGTATTAAGGTCACGCTCCGGCATCCCATAATGCCCCTCGGAGAGAGCGAGGGAGGCATCACATCTGGTCAAGTGAGGGCGGTTGCCACGGCGACTCACTGGCTTAGTGAGTGGAATTACCTCAGTTCATAGAGAAGGCTTTCCCAATCTTTTTTGAGCCAAGGCATTTTATTTTGGAAACAAAATTCCCAAACAAAAATGTCACACCAAATTTGAGGCCAAATGCTCACTCATTGGAGTGCTGTTGAAAGCAGCGGCATGCCAACAATTTTTTTTTTTTTATTTTTTTTTAAGCCCCCAATCGCAGCAGGCACGACATAATACATGAACTGAAAGTACAGCAGTAGTAGCGAGTGTTGTCGCCACAGCAACGGCGGCTTAGCGAAAGTTAGCAGATGTGTGTGCATTCAGCCCTTTAATGGGCCACGCTAATGCCCATTGTCACACATATGCACATGTGTACACTTATTGTCGGCTCGTACATGGATACACATCGATACATAGTATATAATGTTGTACATGAGACAACATAACCAAGGTTGTTAGAGTTCACGAAAAGGAATAAAATGACTCAAGCTGAAATTGAGTAAGTATTTTCGGTCACAAAATAAAAACAAAAATGGTTTTAAAATATGAAAACTAACTGAAACTACATGTTAGGTTTATAAGACTTACTTAGTAAAACAAACTATAATTCTAGCGAAAAAGCCCTTTGTCCTCGTTTCTGTCAATGAATGGCATGCACGAGCTTTTGGGGTTCATTTAAAATGTTTTGATTTCGATAGTTTTATGTCTGTACAGACGAAGGAAGGGGAAACAGTCGATTTGGAATAGGAGTTGATTTTTTTCTTTTTTTCTTTTTTTTTTTTCCTAAACTAATATGATGCGTTTAAAAAAAAAAAAATTGCCTGCGAATGCGCCCAGTCCGGGTGAGAATTGTTTGGCCTAAATTGCTTTTGTTTTGCTTTCTATCCACTTTGTCTGGCTGATGCTTTAATTAGCAGCATGTAGTGTTTGAGTCAATCCAGTTTTATTTGCTCTGGCCTCTCGGGAGCCTGAAATAAAAGCGTGTTGACTTTGACAACAATGCGTCTGTGATGACACGCAAGCCACGGGGGATCCCGTCTGTCATTCGATGCCTTATTGGTTGACACACACGCACGGGATCAGCGCTTGCGTTTGCGTGGCGCCGCCCTCCATCCGCACCTGCGTTTAGAGAAGTTCACAACAGTCAAGAGGGTACTTGTTCCAAAACAGCCTTTGAACATGTCAATCATATTTTTCAACTACACAACGTGTAGCCACCGATACTCAAGGCAAAGAAAATCTGACAGTAAATTGGCGTTATCCTGCAGCAGGCAATTTGACACGAGTGATTTAAAAAAAAAAAAAAAAAAAAAAAAATGTAAAGTATATTCAACATCAATAGTTTGCCCTTTTAAGGAAGCGCAACCATCCTCAATAGTTTTGAGACATTCATAATTTTTCTTAAAAAGCAACATCTCTAGTTTCTGCATGTTAGATATTTTACTGCAGCGGGCCATCCTTTTTTTCTCCGACATAGTCTCTCTCTGTTTTGCTCAAACAGCATGTCCGTACGGCACCGCCGTTGCTGCTTTTGAGCATCTGTCCAATGAAAGCAGCCGATGAGTCGGTCACACGGCGTCTCGAATTACGAGAGGCCAACGTGTCGAGGAAGTCCGCAAGATTGGATGACCTCTTCTGCCCTTTCATCTGCGCCCAAACATACATTTCATTTCATTTTCGCAAATCGGGAATTCTGCCTAGGAATGGGTGATGGTCGTGTGGTGATTTTTTTTTTTTTTTTTTTTTTTTTTTTCAGGCCCAAACGTACAACACAACATTGTCATCATTTCACTTCCTGTTTCCAAACATTGTGTTGTTGCGCCCGCTTGCCAGCTCAAATGTGATTTTGGCAATCAAGCGCTTGAATTGGCACAACATGTCCCCGGAATGATTGTCAATGCTGGTGGTGGGCGCAGTCGATGTACGAGAGTGGACTTGAGCCACGCTAAGCTCCTCGGGCTGTTTGGCCCGCTGCCAGGGAGGCTTAAATCACAACACAGACGCTACGACAAACATGGTGGCAGCAGCATGGTGGCGTTCATACGCTGGATGATATGTTGCATGTAGCGCGCACACACACACACACACACACACACACACACACACACACATACACGATCGCACTTCAGGTTGCGACTGCTCGTTGTTGTGCAACCTATATAACATAACACACCCACTTTGAGTGTTTTGGGCACCATCGCTTATGTCCCAGCCCCCTGGCACCAGGTATTATTTCTCTGGACATCGTCCGCTTCTTCTTCTCATCACTCACATTCTCCGAAAACAAAAAAAGACACTGGGCAAAATACCTGCTCAAAGCACAACCCATTTGTGTACTTTTACGACGAACTGATAGTGGCCGGATGTTGTGAAGTTTTCTGGTGCCCTCTAGTGGCCGATTGCCTGAAGCTGAAACAAGTCGTGCCTCTTGGAAGTTGACGTACCACTGGACACAATTTTTTGTATTTATTTCCACGTTGGCTTTTGTGTAAATCCCTGCTGTGCTTTGTTCACGTCACGGTCGCGTCCCGCTACACTTGGTCACCGTCTTCTAACGAGTCTCCAAGGCCTCAACAACTTGTTGACATCTTGCCTATTAACTATTCATACATACGGTACAATATAGGCGACAATGATGCTGGTACACTTGCCAGACTCGGGTACAGGAAGTGTTGACACTAACAATGAATGTGAATATAATATAATATGTCATAATATGTAAAAATGTTTTTCGTAATACTTTATTCTTGTCCTTGCCAGAGCAGTAGCGGCTTTAATGCTTCTGCTTGTCGCATGGAGCCACAAAGAGATTTCCTGTCTCCCAAAAGAGGAAAAATGTTTATTAAAAATTCATGCTGGCAACGTTTTTTTTTTTTTTTTTTTTTAGCTAATGCAATTGCACATCATAGAGATGAATTGGGGCCGCGCTCATTCATAATGGATGCCGGCTGCTCTCCTGTTCTGGACGGCCTTTTGTGTCATTTGGAAATGGATGAATGCCAGCTCGCCTAATGCGTAAAAGCCTCGCCCCTCTCCCTCCCTCACCTCCATGAGCGCTTTCGTGGAGGACGTGTGTGATACGCGTTACTGACAGTTACCATATAGAAAGTGTGAAAACTTGGGAATGACCCATATTTGTGCATAAACGGATCCATTTCCTATCATATTCTTATCTTATCTTATGACTGACTCATGTCAAGACGCTAATTGTCTTGGTCGCGTCACGCTAATATTAAACCCACAAGCTAGCCAAATGAATAATAATATATCGAGCAATACGTATTTGGGAAGTTTCTTTGCAATGGGGAAAAGGCCCAGTGAGGATTCAACACAAGAGCCTGTGGCCAAGAAGGAAAAAAAATTACCAGGAGCCCTACTTGAAATATGGATTTATCGCGACAATTGATGTGCACGCAAAAAAAAGTCCGAAAAGACAATTTGTGTGCGTGTTGTTTGCACAGAGGGTAGTGTGTGTTTTTCCCCGGTTGCTTGAAAGAAGACGCCGCTGTCCGTCACCTGGTGTATTTATTTACACTTTGACATGGACACGGTAAGTGAGGGGTGTGTAATCACATTTTGCCCACAAATAACACAAATACTGTGCTGGACGTGAACAAGCCTTCGTTTGTAAGATGGGCTAACTTTGCGTCAGCAACAATAACAATCGACTTTTCTTGTCTTTCAGGTGGTGCTCGTCTTTGCCCTCAGCATTGGAGCTCTGGTGATATACTTCATTGATTCCTCAGAGTGAGTATTATTTTTTTTTTCCCCCCGCACGTCACATTATTTCGATATCAAAAAGTGCACAGTTGTGCTGTTAATCCAAGCGTCAGAAAATTCAGTGAGTCCATCCTTCAATGATCATGTTCATTGTGGCCCAGTTTCCAACACGTTTATTTTTGAATGAATTTGCCTCTTGAAATGTACTGTAAATTTTGCCCAACATTCCGTTTAATTTCGAAGCAAAGGAATGTCTTTTGACTGACACCTCACACGTTGAAAATACGGCGGCAGAGAAGAAGGCTAAAATCGGCACTCCGGCCTGACACTTCGCTTGAGTGAAGCGGCATAGAAAGCTTTCTTTGGTCATGGTGCCACCTGAGTTTCGGTGAAAAGGTCAAATGTCAATGATGGCCACTGTTTCGTCTCATTTTGAAAGATTTTTTTCAACTGACGCGTTGCACGTTCAAGCTCAGGTGGCTAAATTCAGCGTTTGCTTACTAATGGCGCTATCAAAGTTTGTGCCACGATGAAAAGGTCAATAAAGACAAGGGAAAGTCCAAAGTTCCTGTTGCGGCTGAAAACAATCGTTGAGTAGACGGCAGGAAGAAGAAGAAGACAAAGCAGGAAGCGGCCATTAGGACGTGGCCGTGACATTATGAAGCGCCGGCGGCCCGGCTCGGCTCGGGCGGCTGCATCATGTCAACGAGCCGGTGTCCACTTTCACGCCGCGCTCTCGTTCCCTTTTCACCCGATGAGCGGTGAACTTTCAACCCCCGGCCATGTTCCAGAGCTCATTTTTCACCTGCGGGCCCCGTTGGGTTGGGCTCTGCAGTCGACTTTGGCGGAGTCCGGCCTTTCCTTCCTGTAATTAGCTGGGAGCTCGATGACGGACGCGCTTGCAGCGCGGTCCGGCTGGAAGCGAGTCAGCTGACCCGTCGAGGCCGCTCGGCTTCAAGCGTACGAGTTGGGACTTGCTTGATTTGCTTTCAAATTCACTTGTCACGCTGCAGACTTGAAAAACAGCAGGAAGGCCAATTGATATGCTAGCTTCTGTCCATTGCTTGTTGTCATTACAGTCCACAGACAGTATTGCAACTACGAAACTCTTCAGTGAATGCAAATATAAGCGGGACGGTCATCATCTTTGGCTAACATCAAAAACATACAGTAAGATTGTTATTGGTATTGTATTTTAAATGTCATGGATAGAGCCCTGTTTTTCATCAAAGTCACTTTATATTTTTGTGACTTCAGGTAACAAAATTAGCTTGATTGAATCTGCGGCGTATTACACAGCACATGACCTTGTTGTGCTTGGAGCTGCTGAAGGTTGTCCACTTCTCACTCACCCTCATAGAATGGCTTCGGACCTTTATGTACATGTTTATTTAAAAAAAAAAAAAAAAATTATTAGACTTATTTCATAAAATGTACCAAATTTTGAATATATTCTCCCCTTCAGATAATTCTACTGTATTAAACTAGAGCAGAATCAATACGGCATTCATTTATTCTCTTTGGGATGCAGTTTATATTTTATTCACTGGGTTAATGCGTCAAACAATTAATTGGGGCAACTCACAGGGGAGGCCTTTATTTGAGGAAATGCAAAGTGGCTATTTGAGATGCAGTGTATAATTTTTTTTTCCAAGTAGACGACTCACTAAATCATTGATTGTGACATGGCGTCAAATAAAAGTGAGGCCATTATTTGAAGAAAAACAATATTGATTAATTGTGAGAGTACAAAAGAAGGCAATGCAGTGTTTCTTTCTTTTTTTTTTCTTTTTTTTTTTTTGACAGGGTGATGCACCTGGCCATTATTTGGCGCATTGTGTTTACTTGAGGTGAGACTTTTAAGAGTCTATTTTGCGGTGCAGTGTTTTTTTTTTGTTTGTTTGTTTTTTGGACGACTCACCTGATGATGAATTAGGACATGGCATCAATTTGAGCAAACGCAATTTAATTTCTCCTGCGATGTGGGGGCGGGAGTAGCATTTATTTGAGGTGCGGTGTTCACGGAATAGATCAAGATCATGAAATAAATGCAGCATGCTTCTAACTTGTGCCCGGTTTAATGATTTCTCTTTATTTGTGCCAGATACAAGTGTTTATTGAGGGTGAGGCTCCCCGACAACATTTCTTATGGCTGCCTGACGCCCGCCGTCCTGCGAGCGGACGTGACTTCTGCATGCACTTAAGCCTTAAACTGCTGCTTTCCGCACCACCACCCCAAATAAAAACACACACACACACATGCTTGTGTGTGTGCGTGGCAGCTTTTTAAGGGTTAACGAGAGATATGCACCCAGGCAATGCTTGCGAGTGCATGCGTTATGTTGCCATCCACTGCACTTACGAAGAAGTCACGCTTCCTTGACGTCTTTTGCGGGAAAAAGACGACGACTCGTCGCTGGTAAATCCCAACGGTGACGCGGTGGTCGCTGATGTGGACTTTTTGTCGTGTTTGTGTTTCCCGCAGTCCCATCGAGTCGTGTCAGAACTTCTACGAGGACGTCACGCTGCAGATTGACATGGCCTTCAACATCTTCTTTCTGCTCTACTTTGGCCTTCGAGTGAGTAAAAGCAAAGCAAATCAATCCCACCGTCCTCAGTGCTGAAGGCACACCATTGTGAACATGAGACTATAATTGAGAATTTATTTTGATTTTTTTTTTTTTCAACATTTTCAAATGTTCATGACTTTGCTGCTACTTTTACATATAACCTTACTCCACTCTCTTACTCTTATTTAACTGCATATTTTCTTCCTGTTTAGTGCATTTTTATTTGATTTTTGCTATTTTTGAAAACGCAAAGCTTTTATTATGGCATTTGAAAAATTACAAATCAAGAATCAAATGTTTCTTTTGTGTCCTTGTTTTCCTTTGACACAGACAATAGAACAATACACTTTGTACAGTAATTAAATTACTATTCATATACAAACAAAGATTGATGTGCCAGAAATATGAGATTAAAAATGCGAAAATATGTCCAATAATATAAATGAGGAGAAATAATTTATTTTTACTATAGTCATAGAATTGTAACATTAAAACACACAACATTAAATGTGTGTTACATGTATGGACATTTGGTATGAAGTAAAATGAATACATTCGGAGGAAATGAAATGTAAGTAAAACACTTTCGAAAATAAATTAAAAGTATGGAAGTGTAAATATGCCATAATGATAGACTTCAAAATGATATTGTAGAGTTGAGTTTTTGCAGATTATAATCTTGTATATATTTATGTATAATAGATTCTTTCAAATTTAGAAATTAATTGAATACACAAATACCCACACGTCCATTTGACTCTTACCTGAATTATGACGTGTCCTCGTGTGTTAACAAAGTTGTGATTGTTATTAAAGAGCGCTGGCATGAAAGTAATCCGAATAAATGAAATGTTGTCGTCGGCAGTTCATCGCGGCCAACGACAAGTTGTGGTTCTGGCTGGAGGTCAACTCGTTGGTGGACTTCTTCACCGTGCCGCCCGTCTTCGTGTCCGTCTACCTGAACCGGAGCTGGCTCGGTAAGCTTGACTCCACGCCGCCGCCGCTTCTCAAACTCTGGGGGTCCATCATCAGAACGCCACTGAAACACAGGGTTGGCACACGTACCCCAAATGAAAAGAAAACGTTGCCTACGTTCCAGAGGAACTTGTCATGCTACCACAACAATTTCATCTTTTTTTACAGAAAAAAAAAGTGAACTCAATTGTTTCCATGCCCAAAATCATAACGAATTTGCCTATTTGAAGATAAGATGAAATTCAGTTATTTCTGTTTTATACTGCCCCCAAGTGGCTAAGGTGTGCAAATCAGGAGCAGCACAATGTCCATTGAAATGAAGCAAAAACTGTGGCATAAACTATTTAATTATTTGCATTCTATTTAATTATGTCATTACTATACGTTTTTTTTACGTTGCTACAATATTATACAGTGGCATTTTTCTTATGAAATTATTTGAGTTACAAGCATGTGCACAGAAGAAATCAAACTCATTTTCCCAAAGGCATGACTATTTAGATTTGTTTTATGCATTCAAAAAAGACTAAAAAACAATATTACACAATAATTTACTACAAATTATTTTTCTGACCAACAAGCAGACCCCAGTTTGAGAACCTGTGCGTGCGTGCGTGTGTGTGGGTTCGCGGGTGCGCGTGTGTGCACGTGTTTGTGTTAAGTGCAGTGCTACACGTGCGTCCTTCACCTGTGCAGGCAAATCACACTTGAATGTAATCAGGCAATGATTGGAACGCCATAACACCCCCCCCCCCCAACTCTCCCAGAAAAACAGTAACAGGCTTTGACGGTGACAGGAAATGAAGGATTATGGGGGAATCATTGCAGATGGCTTTAAAAAAAAAAAAAATTCCATCCTTTTTTTTCTGGCGAGGAACAAAGCCAAGCGCGCACACAAGCAAACACAAAAGTGTGATAAATATGTTGCGTAATGTCATGTGGGCTGCGAATATGTTGCTAAAACTTCAGGTGGAACTGGTCGCTTTGATTTTGAGGCTGGCGCCACCCAGTGGACATACTGGGCCACCGTCGCACTACCGTCAACACATCGGCCACTTCTTTAGGTACGCTCGAATATATACTTGATTTTCTGATCATTTTAATTACAATATTGATATTGTGGACATGATATTTTTAAATGAAAAGTAACTTATTCTAGTAACTTATTTTAGTCTGTAGAATAGTCTAGATTACTAGTGGCTATTACTTAACTTGTTTAATTCTTATTGAACAATGTGTAAAATACAACATTAAAATAAAACAAAATTTAAAAAAACATTTAAAAAAGTGATTAAAATGAATATGTGGATAGCCTTAGTGAATATGCAAAAATACAATGAATATAAAATGTGAAAAAATAAAGCAATACACTAAAATCAATTCAATATCAAATAGCAATATTATAAAACGCATTTAATGAATATTGTGGCCAACTTATTTAATGCTACCATTGAAGTATTTTTTCTCTAATTCAACTCGCACAACAATGGCTGTTACTGTACAACATCTGTCATTATTTCCGGGATTAAGCGAGCCAACCCAAAAAAGAAAAACTGTATCGCAGCTTTTCCCCGTCGTTACACACACGCATGATGTCACGTGATCGGCATGTTCCCGCTGAAAAACAATAAGCTGTTCTTTTGCGAAGCTTAAGGGAACAGGACATTTGTTGCGGGCTCTAAGGGCTGACCCGGAGGTCAGGTTGATGGACACGCTTGCTTCCCGCTTCTCTGGATGAATCCGAAAGAAGCTTATAGAAGCTGCCGCCACCGCCACGCTAATATCCTGACGACTTTAAGCTCGCCATAAGCGCACTAGCGGGCTAGCGCGGAGGACAGACCTTTCTCGTTTGGGCTCAAAGACGTCCAGAAATGATTCCCACCAAGATGTTAGTGTACAAGGGGGCCGACGGCGGCGTCCAAACCGTGCCTGCCACGAGGCGGCGCAAGAAATCCACGGGCGAGCTTTTCCAAAACGGATACCGGGTCCGCAACGGCCACGACAAAGACGAGCAGGAGAACGCCGGCGGCTTCCGCCTGGCTTCCTGCTTCCGTGCACTCTCCTACTGGGGTAAGATGTGCCACCTCTCTCAGTGGTGCCACCTAACCAAGTACAAATACTTCCGTCCTCTACTTCTGTCTTTCACAGTTGTCGAATTGTCGAAGGGGAAGGAAGGGATTCAGTCCAATTTAAAATAACCTAACGCAACATAAATGTGGTAAAAGTCAAGCGTTGTGAATACTCTCCGAATCAATTTAGTCGAGTTATTTCATCCTTTCACCTCTAGACCAGATGCTTACTTTTGTCTTCTTTCAGTCCTACAAATTTCAAAATTTGTGTAATTTTCAGGAAAAGTTGACAGATTCCGAATTGAATTGCGTAATTGCCAATATAAATGAAATCAATTATAACAAAACAATACCATGAAATGTAGACAGAATGTGTGGAATTATTTGAGTTACTCGAATAATTGTTTTACAGGATTCCTGCACTTTAGAAATGTCCAAATTCCATAGTTTTTGCAGACCCTTATTACCAGACTTCCAAATGTGAGGAATTTAGAGGCAAAATTTTTTATTCAATATGTTATAATGCAACATTTTTTTTTCAATATTGTTTATAAATTTTTACTAGTTTTTAATGAGTCTTTTTTATTGATTTAAATTTACAAGTCTTATTTTTTTTTTTTTTTTTTAGTATTACGTTGATTTAGTGACATTTTTGATATAAGTTATAAGTTATTTTCTTTCTTTCTTGATAGATCTTTTTTAAAAAAAAAAAGTCAAGTTATTTTGAGAGTTTTACTTGAATCTTTTGAGACACTTACTGTATAAAATTGTTCGAAACATGCTGATGTGTTTGCATCACCGTGTGTGCGTTTGGGATTTTCCATCGCGGCTTCTCATTGGTCCATTTTGGTGTGACGGTGTCACGTCCACCTGCTGGCGTGCTTTGATGGTCTTCATTCAGCATCCGTGTTCTCGGGGCCTGAACGCAAGTTGCGTGCTGCAGTGGGACGTTTTTTCAGTAGTTGACGAAAATCGCAAGTTGCTTGTTGAGTGTCCAAATGAATCCGCTGAAGCTGATATGCGATTTTGTGAAAGGTCATTTCTTTTTTCTCACTTTTGTTCATTTGGACCGCGCATGGTCTTACTTTGTTTCTTTTTATGCTTTTTGTCTGGCAGGCTTGAGGTTCTTAAGGGCCTTAAGGTTGATACAGTTCTCGGAAATTTTGCAGTTTTTGAATATACTCAAGACAAGGTAAGACTTTTTATTCCTTTTATTTCAATACTTTTATTCAAATAGTTTAATCCAGAACACTAGATTCCATTTTAAACATTAAACCAAAAAAATGTAAACGTAACTAGCCAGCAAGCTCGATGTGGTATGCCTTGGATTGCGTTGTACTGTTGTTGTTGTTGTTGTTGTTGTTGTTTTTTTAAATCTAGAGTTAAAAAAAAGTTTCTCTCGTAATTCACACCATTTACTTTAAGTATTGGGACAGCCTAGCTAGCCGCATGAGATGATAACTTGAGTTTTTGTTTGAACCAGCAACTCCATCAAGCTGGTCAACTTGTGTTCCATCTTCATCAGCACATGGCTGACGGCGGCTGGCTTCATCCATTTGGTAAGTTGCATTACAGGAAGTTGCTTCACTGGATCAGTACTTGTGCTTTGGTTCCCAGAGTGAGTCTGTTTTTCCACGTGTGTTTTTTCAGGTGGAAAATTCTGGGGATCCTTGGGAAAACTTCCAGAATTCTCAGGTGCTTTCGTACTGGGAATGCGTGTACTTGCTGATGGTCACCATGTCCACGGTGGGCTACGGCGACGTTTATGCCAAAACCACCCTGGGCCGACTCTTTATGGTCTTCTTCATCCTTGGTGGTCTGGTAAAGAAAAGCCTCTCGTCCATTGAAAAGAAGAAAAAGTATTACGGAGGATGCCACTAGGTGGCGCTCCACAATATTGTTACGTCACGTTTCCATTGTGCTAATGCTGAGAGATGCCCTTTTACCGTCATTTTTTTCATCATCATCATCAGCAACTCTTTCACGAAAGATGTGCCTGTTATTATTATTATTTCACTTATCACCCCAAAAAATAGTTCTGAAACATTGGAGATGAAATTTGCCACTTATCCACTGTCTAAAAAATAGCAAATTTTCTTGTATTAACTTTATTCCTGTAAAATGCACAATTTCATAATTAGTAATATTAGGACAATTCTCTGGAAAAGCAATGTCCATGTTATTGTTATTGTTTTTCTTTCTCGACATGTTGATTCGGCGATGTCATGTCTCAGCATTTGCACAATTGCCATGTGTTTGTGGCTGATGGTTGATTATTGTGAGTTGTTCAAGCATTGTGGTTTCAGGTGGCTCCGCCCCCTTTGTGCCCCTTTTGGCCCCCCCCCCCGGACACCTCCTGACCTTCCAATTTCTTAACCCTCCTCCTCGACCACAACAAACACCAACTCTCCAATGATTTTCTATGGGGCCCTCTGTTGAATGCACAAGTTACCCAAAAAAAACAAAAAAACATCACAAACGAATATACAATATTTGTGATCATAGATTCATCATAAAATCATATTTCCTAAAATAAAAGAAAAATATCCCCCAAAAATGATTTTTTTTTTTCCTAGTGTTGCGATTTTCTGAAATGGAAATCTTAGGAGTCCACTAACAGTCCACTTCTGGTTAAATGACAATTCGATTCTTGTAATATTCGGACTTGATTCCCATAATCACTTTTGTCTCCACTAATTTGGAACATTTGAATTTCCAATTTTTCTCTTCACGTTTCGATTCCCATACCCCCCGCAGCCCCATAATATTTACATTTTGTTCTCGTAAAATTGTGAAATTTTCTGGTAAACTCAAAAGAAAATGACAACTGCTCTGGTTTAAGTACAACTTTATTGTTGTAATATTCTGACTTTAGCATTCTTGACTAATGACCACCTTTTCTCTTGTGATACTTCAATTTTCTCATATTTGGAGTTGCAACCATAAACCAAAAATGTCAGTCTTTGTCCTCATAGTTGACTCACATTTTTGTTTTGTAATTGGATGGTTTTCCTCTTGTTTTGTTCCAGTATTTTATTGAGTCAAGCTTCGTGCTACAATGTTGCGGTTTAAGTCTTGATAAACAAAACAAATATGACGTCTTCAGTGGAGGGCAATGTTGAAAATCATTGTGTGGTGTGTTTGTTGATCAAAACATGGCACTTAAGGATTTCTCCTTCATAGTTTTTTTTTTGTAAAATTCATTTTCCTAACACAGATGAATTGGCTGTCATGCTTAATAACATCCTTGATATTTAGATTTTGTCCCAAACACAGTGGTACCTGACTTACGAGTTTAATTTTTTCCGTGCTCGTATCGTAAATCACTCGTATCTCAAATCAGCGTTTCCATTGAAATGAACAGAAATGCCTTTATTCTGTTCCTGGCCCCCCAAAAACACAGCGTACCTATTTTTGAAACAAGAAAAACAGCATCACACATAAAAGAATAGAATGTCATGAAATGAACTGTCTTGACTTAATTGCTCCATTTTCCCCATTTCACTTTCACTGAATTTATCAATTATCTTTCGGGTTTTTTTTCCACCTCCCCTCACTCACTTTCTTCTGCAAGGAGTTTAAATTCCAAAAATTAAATGAAATGGAAGCCACTCTTGATTTCAAGCTTGAATTCAATGGAATTTATTCACTTTTTTCTTCTCCAACAAACATGAACTGATGGCGGCCGGAAGTTGTGAAGTTCACTGCTGCCATCTAGCGGCCAAGTGTCTGAAGTGCATTTGTAAGTCACATTATTGCTCTCTGCACAAAGCAAAAGTATCGACCCCCCGGCGTTGCATGTAACGCAAAAAAAAACGTAATTTCCGGCACTTCTAAGTCAAGCTACCACTGTAAAATGTTTTTTTTTCACAATGTAACTGATCTCATTTCAGACTACATTGACACCATATTCTTAGCCATTCTTAACCGTGGAATGCTCCCCCCAAAAAAATCTCCTTTTCCTGCACTTGGATGAAATCTTCAAGGCCTGCACTTGATTTCTCTGCTCGCCTTTTCTGTCTCCTATGTACTCCTTAGGCCATGTTTGCGAGCTACGTGCCTGAAATCATAGAGTTAATAGGCAACCGCAAGAAATACGGTGGTTCCTATAGTGCTGTTAATGGCAGAAAGTAAGTATACCCGGGAGGCCGCAGCAGAGGCGTCTCTTGCATGCCCCCCTTTTTTTTTGTTTTTTTTTTTTGCTTTTTCTTTTCCACGCATGTAGGCCATGTTTGCTCGCTACGTGCCAGAAATTGCCGCTCTCATCCTTAATCGGAAGAAATACGGAGGGAGTTATAACTCGACCAGGGGCAGAAAGTAAGTCCAATCATGTTCATCGGTGTGGTTTCTGTGTGTGACTTTTTCTTTTGTTTTCTCCTGGTGAGAAATGTGAGATGTAAACATCTCTGCGTTCAAGTCACACCGTGACTGAAGAACTGGGCCATGCTTCGTTCGTTTTGTCTGCTTCGTGTGTTGCTGCTGCTTCCGCTCGCTGCCGCCGCCGCTGCTGCTGCTACGTGTCTGCTCGCTAGAAATTGTTTTTGTGTTGTCGTATGTCTTTAAAATAACAAATGGCAGGCCGTCAGGCGTTGGACTAGTCTCGTAATATATTTCTTTCTTCTCATAAAATTCCCTTTTTCTTGTAGTATTTTCCCTTTACCGGTATTCTTGTAAAATTACAACATAATTCTCTTAATACTTGGACTTTATTAAGAATTCTAGTATTTTAATTGTAATATTTTTACTACACTGTAAAATTAAGTATTTAGAGTTTCTCCTAAAATGACAACCTTCTCTGAGTATTTCTCATTTCATCATTCTCTCTACATATTCACTTTATTCTCGTGTTTTGAATTCATTCTTGTAGAATTATTACTTCCCCCCATAATATTTTCACTCCATTAACGTAACATTCGGACTTTTCCTCATAAAACTTTCACGTCATTATAACATTACAGATTTGCCATAATATTTACAGTTAATCTTGTGAACTTGATTCACATAAATGTGTTTTTGTAAAAGGTACAACCATTGATTTGTAATATTTTTACTCTATTCTTTTAACGTTACAACTTAATTTTCATAAAATTAAAACTTTTCTCATAATGTTTCCACTTTATTTTGAAAATAATAATGGCTTTTGATGATAGTTTGGGTGGGTTTGATTTACCGGTAAGTTTGTTCCACTTGACTACTGTTCTATGACACTCCGTATTTGTGATGTTGCCATGTCATAAAACCTGCTTATTGTCATTGTACATCCATGTTTATTTGTGCGCGTGTGTGTTAAGTGTTTCCTTTCACTCAGATGTTATGTATCATTTAATCCATCCATTCCTTTCACAATGCGTCCGTTAAAAGTAGCTCAAATAATAGTGCAGGACACCTGTAAACGTGTCAAATTGAAGGAGTTCAGTTTCACCAAATGTTTCCTAAAGTATGCAAAGTATATTTTAATGAATATGGAAAAAACGCATGTTAATCTTATGTGCTGTAGCTTGCTAGTGTTTTTTCCAGCGCTGGGAAAAAACAATTTTAAGTGGCTTTGGCTGTGCTTTCTTGCTTTTCTTCTTTTTTGGCGCTTTGCTTATGGAAGATTCTTGGCCTTTATCTTCAGTCTGACCTACACCCTCAGGACTTAGCTACATACGTTGGTGACATTTTGACAAAATGTGTTTCCTTTGTTTTCTTGCCGAGGTTGTGAGATGAAAGGACTACTTCAATGAACTTTCTTGTCTTTTTTGTTTTAGCCTGCTAGCTGAAGCCCTGTTAGCTGGCTCACAAAAAAACAATAATTATTAGTTTTTTCCTGCTAATTATAAGCGAACGGGAGTCCCAAAATAGTGAAACGGTAAAACAGCATAAAAATGTTGACACATACAATACTAAATACTTCTGACAGTAGGTGTTTTCATCCAAATATAGTTGGTGTGAAATATGACTTAAGGGACATAATTTCCCTTTTCTATACAACGTTGATGAAGGAATAATCACTCGTGTTAACATCAGATGGGATTGAAATCCATTTTAAAACGCTTTGTAGTTCTGTAATTTGAGGTAGAGAATTCTTATGAGGATATTCTTGTCTTGAACATGCTGCATGTGCATGGAAATTGAACAGCACAAGTACTACGCCATAAATGTAAATCAAACATAAACAGTAAGTACAATGCTTCGTGAGCGTGATCACGTATTCTTACACCACCGGCCAACTAGTTCATTGCGTGACGTTTGCTAGCTCAAAATGACCTATAGTATGTTGATACTGTTGTATACTTTGTGAGGAAATTTCAACTTGCTGCCTAGTTGCGAATCAGATTTCAAGACTAATAGTAGTAAGATAAGTGAGGCTTGGCTAAGCTAAGATAACATAGGTCTTTTGTTTTTGTCTACTATAGTTAGATTGTTTTTCAACGTTTTATTAGAGCACAATTTTTATTTAACTTTTAAGAGCAATACATTTTGAATGAATTATTGAAGTACATTTCCATGCAATAGTTCTATATTTAAACGATATGTTGATTTTCGAACCGTCTATAATGATAGTGTCGCTAAGGAGGAAAAACATGTAGTCAGTCCTTCTACCTTCTGTATTTCAACGTTGGTCATATAGTGGTAATTTGAGAGCTCTAAATATTTATTGAGGTGCTACTCGGTGTCAACCGCTAGCCTACAGATTTTTACCTGACAAGTAGCAGCTGGGACTGAATGCTAGCTATTTTGGTGTTGCTATTTTTACCTAATACAATTTAGGCTAGCCTAGGGTAGCTCTATTGTCAAAGCACATACATAATGTATTGCATTTCATCTGTCTCTTGGCAAGAAGCTAATCAAACACCTTTTCCAAAGTGTTAAAAATGCCTCTAAAGAAAAATATGGCTTTATTAAGCAACTTAAATTATGGGAAGCGTGGCAATTTATTAGCTCATTAGCGTGTTTGCTTTTAAGATGTTTTTTTAAACTCGCAAATGAGGAGAAAAGCAAACATTTTTTGTACACTGGCCCAAAGCATTTGGAAAACATTTAAAAAAATGGTATGTATGATGTAATTTCATTTCCCTGTGTTGAATCTTGACATTAAACTGCTTCAGTTTAGTTTAATGTGGACACTAGCTTGGATTGAATTGGATCATGTCCCTATTTGCCCCGGTCTCCTTTTACTGCCATTTTTTTAATGAGTCACACTGACATTAAAATATGATCGAAATCATTTTAAACACATATTACCGGTAAGTTTAAAAAAAATAAAAATAAATATATATATATATATATATATATATATATATATTTTAAAGATCAAAACTGTAGTCTTTCTTCTTAAAACTTCAGACAGACCCAGGGGCGAAATATATTCAGAAAGTAGTTAAATAAACACAACAAATTTGATAGGAAAACTGAAGATCTAGCATTTGGAAGCTCAGCTGTGTAAATAGCTTATGTAATTAGTATTTTCTTTAATATTTATTTTGTACTTATTTAGTTATTTTTGGACATTTACAAAATAAATATTTTTTTTATTTTTATAAGTAAAAATATAATGAAAACAATTTCATATACTATAATTGTTAAAAATTGTTTTTGACATATTCACAAGATAAAATATTTCAATAAAAAACAAATCCAAAATGTAATGAAAAAAATAACAATGAATCTAAAATAATAATAAGATAGGAAGTTAACAGTAACAAAATGCCCATAAAAAAAAGAACTTGAAAAAAAATACCTAAAATAAAATCATTATGATTATATGATTATCTTTCTCCATATACCAGATTAATTATTTAGATAAGAATTCGAGTTAATTTTTTAAAAGCAATTTTCTCAAATTTAGAGCAGCATGTAAAAATCTAAGCTCGTATTAAATATACATTGTGTTTCTAGGACAAAGGACAAATGAAAATTGAAAATGTGTGGATATCATAATCTCCTCTTAATCCACTCTGATCCCTCCTAATCCACCAACGCTCGCTCGGTCCAACTCATTCCATGCTCGTTCGTCCTTCCCGACCGCTCACCTGAACGCTGATTGCTTCTCATGTCTGTCGCATAACATGACTCTCTCATCTCCATGCTCCCCGTTGGAAACGTGACTAAAATGTCTGTGACCTTCCCATCAGGCACATTGTGGTTTGTGGTCACATCACGCTGGAGAGCGTCTCCAACTTCCTCAAAGACTTCCTACACAAGGACAGGGATGATGTCAATGTAGAAATTGTTTTTCTCCATAAGTGAGTAACAAAACCAAATCACTTGTATTGTATTGCTGTACGTTAATTAATTCATTAGATAGATTGAAAGCTTGTGTAGCATCGTGAATGCTTTGCAGATGCACTTAGTTAGTTTTTGGAAAGTAAAACGACAACTTTTTGTGTTTGTCAGTATTTCTCCTAATCTTGAGCTGGAAGCCTTGTTCAAACGTCACTTCACCCAGGTGGAGTTCTACCAGGGCTCCGTCCTAAACCCTCACGATCTGGCCAGAGTCAAAGTAAATGCACGCCCAGCACATTTTCTCCACTGTACTCGACCTACATCAATCTCTTTTTTTTTTTTTTTTCCCTTTTTTTTGCTCCTCAGATTGAATCAGCCGACGCCTGTTTGATTTTAGCGAACAAATACTGCGCCGATCCCGATGCTGAGGACGCCTCCAACATCATGAGGTGAACCACCTTACTGTTGTGATCAAATATTACAAAGTGCCAGTTTCCATGTTGAAACCCGTTTTGATGTTGTTTTTGTCATGTTATTATTTATAGGGTAATTTCCATCAAGAACTACCACCCAAAGATCCGCATCATTACTCAGATGTTGCAGTATCACAACAAGGTAGACAATGTCAGCCAGTTATCATTTAAATCCTTTGCAATTATTGAGGGTGAGACGCTATGGACAGCAAATACAGTACTAAAAACAGCTATGAGCAAAAAGCAAAATTCTTCTTAATGTTATTATTTGAAAGGGTACATAGTAATAATTGTGTTGTGTTTAAGTGACTATTGTATAGTATTCCAGGAAAAAAAAGAAAGCTGTTCTACTAAGTTCAGTAACTTGAAAATCAGCCAATGATCAGGTAGTCTCTTATGGAGTATTTCATTTTATATACAGCATGTAAAAAGTGAACAGTGTAGGGACCCAGTATTGCGCCTTGTGGAACACCCTTAGTTAATGGCAGGAAAGCAGATTCAGAGTTACCCTGAGGTACGCCTTGCTGTTTTTAGGGTAGATCATTTTGAGACTACTTTTGCACGGTCACCTTTCTGACATTTTGACCTCGCCAGGCGCACCTGTTGAACATCCCCAGCTGGAACTGGAAGGAGGGCGACGACGCCATCTGCCTGGCCGAGCTCAAGCTGGGCTTCATCGCTCAGAGCTGCCTGGCTCAAGGGCTGTCCACCATGCTGGCCAACCTCTTCTCCATGAGGTCCTTCATCAAGGTACCTCATCGGGCACGGTGGCGGTCAACTTCAACCAAAGCGCTTTTGACGTTTTTTTTCACGGTGGCGTCGCCCGCAGATCGAGGAGGACACGTGGCAGAAGTATTACCTGGAGGGCGTCGCTAATGAGATGTACACAGAGTACCTGTCAAGTGCCTTTGTGGGCTTGTCCTTTCCTGTTATCTGCGAGTGAGTACTTAGCGACGCTGCACTGCCAGACTGCTTAGTGTACTTTAGTCAGCAAAAAAACGTTCCCGAAAAATGAATCTGCGTTAATGGATAAAATTGCTCAAGCACATTCTTCTTTTTGTTCTTCAGACTTTGCTACGTGAAGCTGAAGCTGCTGCTGATTGCCATCGAGTACAAGTCTGATCAGAGGGAGAGCAGGTAACATATTTATTGGTTTTTAGTTTTTAAAGTTTTTAAAATTCTAAATTCCAAATTCTTTCGACGGATCTTGCTCATCAAGCACGCTCATCAACCCTGGCAACCACGTGAAGATGCAGGAGGGCACGCTGGGCTTCTTCATTGCCAGCGACGCCAAAGAAGTCAAGAGGTAACTGACCAATGAGTCCTTCATCGACACTTGTTTGTTGTTTGGGTTCCGTGCGATGATTTTGTTCATGCCCACAGGGCGTTGTTCTACTGCAAAGCATGCCACGATGACGTCACCGATCCCAAGCGCATCAAGAAATGCGGATGCAAGAAATGTGAGTTGTCACAGACATTTTTTTACTGCTACTTTGGAACCTTCCGACTGCCAACTTTAGTCAGTAATACACCAAGTCACCAGCAGAGGGCCCCACAGTCTGTCAACAAAAACGACATTGCTGATCGAGAGCATACACGTGGAGATTTGAGATATTTCAGATGAATAAAATGACTAAAGCGTGTAAAAAATTGGTACGGTTAAATGACATGACGAATAAAATAGATAAATAAATACATACATTTCAAATGTTTTTTTTATATGATATCGGAATTAATGGTCTTTTGTAACAGTTTAGTAATGATTTATGTGTCTATAACGGTGCATAAATGTGTTTTTAACTACGTAGAAATAAATTTCATTTGTTTTGTGCATGTTGATAATTCTTATGTTTTTTATATTGATTATCAAACTTACATCATGTAATTAATTGTGGCATTTGTATGACCCACTTATTTAATGTATATTTGTTTTGTTTAATTAATTGTACTAACTCAATTTCAAAATAAATACAAGTAATGACAGTTGTATTACATTTTTATAATTTTTTTAACTTCACAAACTTAAAAGTAAACTAAACTCCAAAGTGGTACCATATAGTTCTGTTATATTGACAGCTCACATCAAGTTATTATAACTAAATTGCCACCTTTTAGGTTTAAGAAAAATAGTCCCATGTTTGACTATTTTTTATTAGTTATTGTAATCATAATGTTGTCATGCGATTACCATTTATTACTTTTACAAAATGTATATTTTTTTTGTTTTAGTAATTGAGTCCACCACAAAGACTTGGAAAACATCTATTAGGTGCACTTCGGTCGGTGTGTTAGTCAGTAGGTAGTCATATAGTAGATTTGCGTTCCACTTATTTTAGAGTGGTTTTATTGCAGGGTAACTAATAGTTCAGAGGATTTTATTGGATATGAGTGAAAAGAAATTGAGTGTTTGTATGTTTAAGGCCAGAGGGCTTGTTAGATTGTTCTGATGTATTGCACACGGCACCCACAATGTGTGCGCACACACAATTTGCTGCAAAACCTTGTCGACCGTCACACGTTTTTAGCCAAAAAGCCTCCTGATGGAGTCGGTGCACTTTTGTGTTTTGGCTGCTAGTGTGGCCCGGCTTAGCGGCGGCGGAGCCTTACATGGCCTGACGTGGAAATTATGTTTGCATTTTCATTTTTTGTGGGTGGGGGAGCACTACCGGCTGTCAGCAAAGTCGGCGTGACAGTTCCTCACCAGCAGGCAGCGGGACAGATGCTCGCCGGTTAGTGGCGCGACCCTCCGATTGCGGGCGACACATGTCAGAACGGGCCAGGCCGCCGTTTCGACGTTGCTGTCACCGCGCCGCCTCGGGGGCTCACTGACCTTTATGGACTTTTTTTGCTGTGACGTCACACGCACTTCCGGGTGGCCAAAACTGGCATGGCACCACTTGTAAACCACGACCTCCATGCCGTTTGAGAAAAGATGGTAAACAGCCTGAATGATAATTTTAGCATCAATGTTGGAGAAATTCCGACCCTGCAGGCAATGGTTACTTCACACACATGGAGCAGCAACACATACAACCTTAGCTTGCTCTTCCTATACAGTATGAACTAAACCATATTGCTGCCCGACAGAGTGTGGTACTATACTAACGGTCGGCGATCATATTTCTACTTGCCTGTATACTGTAACTCAACTTTTGGGGAATATTTGGAATATTGAAGGCCAAACACAGCCTGTTTTTGTCCTCGTTTTCAGCTCTAGGCTTAATGTAGAAGAAGCCAGTGGATGTAGGAATGACTGAAATTGTTGGTGGACTCATACAATAAGTGATTCTCTATTTGTTCTCACCCCTGTAACACGTTTTTCTGTTTGAAATTCTCAGCTAAAAACACCTACAATGGATACATCAAATCAAGTAAGTATGCCTCTCTCTTGTCTTGTCACTCCCTTTTTCAAGGTTTCTCTTTGTCTCCCTAAAGCCTGGTTCACACGGAAGGATAATCGGTCAGATTTTAGCCCCAAATCTCCCCTCCAGATAATCGTAGGTCAGACTCTTGTAATGGCTCCACAGATAATCTTATCAGATAATCCTGCCTTGTGAGGTGTGCTCAGTTTGATCTCGGCCGTTCGGAAGGACGTCCGACCTAAATCGGGGATATTCAACATGTTGGATTTCTTTGGCCCGACTTTGCTCCGCGCGCTGTCCACCGAGGACAAACGAGCATGCAGCCGGTTGACAGTGACAGCCAATCAGAAAGCTAGGTGACGGGACGGCGAAGAAGCGCGGTGGGAATCCAAAATGAAAAAGGTCATGGTGCAACAGAGCTGAACGTGGAAAATAATTCGCAAACTTGCCTTACAACATGGTCTTTTTTTTCTCTTTCCAAAAACGCGTATTTTTTTTTTTTAAAACGAGGTAAGGCATTTTTTTATTTTTTTCAAAAATAAACTCAGGGTATACCCTTACCTTTTTTTTTCGAAAAAGGGTATACCCTTACCTTTTTTTCGAAAAACAAAGTAAGGGTATACCCTTAACTTTTAGGGTATACCCTTAACTTTTTTAGGTATAGCAATGCGTTTTTTTTTTTTTCTTTTTCGAAAAATGAGGTAAGGGTAAAGTAAGGCATTTTTTTTCCGAAATACGAGGTCAGTGTATACCCTTACCTTTTTTTTTTCGAAAAAGGGTATACCCTTACCTTTTTTTCAAAAAACGAGGTAAGGGTATACCCTTAACTTTTTTAGGTATAGCAATGCGTTTTTTTTTTCTTCAAAAAATGAGGTAAGGGTATATAGTAAGGCGTATACCCTTACCTTTTTTCTTTAGAAAAACGAGGTCAGGGTATTGTAAGGCGGGTTTTTTTCAAAAAATGAGGAAAGGGTGTACCCTTACCTTTTTTTCGAAAAACGATATAAGGGTATACCCTTACCTTTTTTTCCAAAAACGAGGTCAGTGTATACCCTTACCTTTTTTTCGAAAAACGATATAAGGGTATACCCTTACCTTTTTTTCCAAAAACGAGGTAAGGGTATACCCTTACCTCTTTTTTTCGAAAAATTATGAAAGGCGTTTTTTATGTAAGGCGTTTTTTCAAAAAAATGAGGTAAGGGTATAGTAAGGCGTTTTTTCGAAAAATGAGGGTATATAAGGGGATATAAGGATATAACCTTACCTTTTTGTCAAAAAACGAGGTAAGGGTAAAGTAAGGCATTTTTTTTTCAAAAAACGAGGTAAGGGTATACCGTTAACTTTTTTAGGTATAGCAATGCGGTTATTTTTTTTTTCGAAAAGCGAGGTCAGGGTATACCCTTACTTTTTTTTTTCAAAAACGGGAACACCCTTACCTTTTTTTTCAAAAAACGTGGTAAGGTTATATATACCCTTACCTTTTTTTCGAAAAATGACATAAGGGTATAGTATACTCTTACCTTTTTTTCGAAAAACGAGGTAAGGCGTTTTTTTCGAAAAACGAGGTAAGGGTGTATCCTTACCTTTTTTTCGAAAAATGATGGAAGGGTGTACCCTTACCTTTTTTTCAAAAAATGATATAAGGGTATACCCTTATTTTTTTTAAAAAAACGAGGTAAGGGTATACCCTTACTTTGAGGTGAAGCAAAACAGTGCTTCCTTGAGGTAAGGGTATAGTAAGGCTTTTTTTTTTTTTTTTTTTTTTTAAAAAAGGTAAGGGTATACCCTTAGCTTTTTTTCAAAAAACGAGGTAAGGGTATACCCTTACCTTTTTTTCGAAAAACGATATAAGGGTATACCCTTACCTTTTTTTCGAAAAACGAGGTAAGGCGTTTTTTATGTAAGGCGTTTTTTCAAAAAAATGAGGTAAGGGTATAGTAAGGCGTTTTTTCGAAAAATGAGGGTATATAAGGGGATATGAGGGTATAACCTTACCTTTTTGTCAAAAAACGAGGTAAGGGTAAAGTAAGGCATTTTTTTTTCAAAAAACGAGGTAAGGGTATACCCTTACTTTTTTTCGAAAAATGATGCAAGGCGTTTTTTTCGAAAAACTAGGTGAGGGTATACCCTTCCCTTTTTTTTTTTTTTATTTTTCTTTTTTTTTCCAAAAAACGAGGTAAGGGTATACCGTTAACTTTTTTAGGTATAGCAATGCGGTTATTTTTTTTCGAAAAACGAGGTCAGGGTATACCCTTACTTTTTTTTTTCAAAAACGGGAACACCCTTACCTTTTTTTTCAAAAAACGAGGTAAGGTTATACCCTTACCTTTTTTTCGAAAAATGATATAAGGGTATAGTATCCTCTTACCTTTTTTTCGAAAAACGAGGTAAGGCGTTTTTTTCGAAAAACGAGGTAAGAGTGTACCCTTACCTTTTTTTCGAAAAATGATGGAAGGGTATATCCTTATCTTTTTTAAAAAAACGAGGTAAGGGTATACCCTTACTTTGAGGTGAAGCAAAACAGCGCTTCCTTGAGGTAAGGGGTATAGTAAGGCTTTTTTTTTTTTTTTTTTTTAGAAAAAACAGGTAAGGGTATACCCTTACCATTTTTTTCGAAAAACGAGGTAAGGGTATAGTAAGGCGTTTTTTTCTAAAAACAAGGTAAGGGTATAGTAAGGCATTTTTTTTTTGAAAAACGAGGTAAGGGTATACCCTTACCTTTTTTTAAAAAAACGAGGTAAGGGTATACCCTTAACTTTTTTTCAAAAAATGAGGTAAGGGTATACCCTTAACTTTTTTTCGAAAAACGATGTAAGGGTATACTCTTACCTTTTTTTCGAAAAACGAGGTAAGGTGTTTTTTTTCGAAATAAGGGTTACCATTTTTTTCCAAAAACGAGATAAGGGTATACCCTTACCTTTTTTTCGAAAAATGTCAGGGTATAGTAAGGCGTTTTTTTTTTTTTTTAGAAAAAACTGGTAAGGGTATAGTAAGGGTTTTTTTTTTAATGAAGGTAAATAAGGGGATATAAGGGTATACCCTTACCTTTTTGTCAAAAAACGAGGTAAGGTGATACCCTTACCTTTTTTTTCGAAAAATTATGTAAGGGTATAGTAAGGCTACTAAAGCATGTGAAGTAATGTTCATTTGTGTTTCACGTGCGTGATTCTGAAAATGTGTCAAAAAATTTTTTTAAGTTAAATGACAATTCATTATACGGAACAATATTAAACGTGACAATATGAGATGAACTTGAAGCTCAGCTAAAAGCAGTCCAAGGCTGGAATTGAACCCTAGTCATCCATGTCACAAACCTCTGCTCTAACCACTCAACTATGGTCAACTTAGGCATTGTTTGTGGAACATATAAAAGATAAGGGTATACAAAAAACGAGGTCGGTATAGTAAGGTTTTTTTTTTTTTTTTTTTGAAAAACGAGGGTATATAAGGGTGTACCCTTACCTTTTTTTCGAAAAATGATGTAAGGGTATAGTAAGGAGTTTTTTTAAAAAAACGATGTAAGGGTATAGTAAGGCGTTTTTTTCGAAAAAAAAGGTAAGGGTATACCCTTACCACTTTTTTTGAAAAACGAGGTAAGGGTATAGTAAGGCGTTTTTAAAAAAAAATGAGGTAAGGGTATAGTAAGGCGTTTTTTTCGAAAAAAAAAGGTAAGGGTATAGCCTTACCATTTTTTTTGAAAAACGAGGTAAGGGTATAGTAAGGCGTTTTTTTTTTTAAAAAACGAGGTAAGGGTATAGTAAGGCGTTTTTTTCGAAAAACGAGGTAAGGCGTTTTTTCGAAAAATGAGGTAAGGATATAGTAAGGCGTTTTTTTTTTTTGAAAAAAAAGGTAAGGGTATAGTAAGGCGTTTTTTTCGAAAAACGAGGTAAGGCGTTTTTTTCGAAAAACGAGGTAAGGCGTTTTTTCGAAAAATGAGGTAAGGATATAGTAAGGCGTTTTTTTTTTTAAAAAACGAGGTAAGGGTATAGTAAGGCGTTTTTTTTTTTGAAAAAAAAGGTAAGGGTATAGTAAGGCGTTTTTTTCGAAAAACGAGGTAAGGCGTTTTTTTTTTTAAAAACGAGGTAAGGGTATAGTAAGGCGTTTTTTTCGAAAAACGAGGTAAGGCGTTTTTTCGAAAAATGAGGTAAGGATATAGTAAGGCGTTTTTTTCCAAAAACGAGGTAAGGGTGTACCCTTACCTTTTTTTTTTTTTTTTTTTTTTTAGAAAAACGATGTAAAACTTTCAACATTTAGATCCTTCATGTAACAACATTAATGTTCAGACGGAGGTGGGATTTGAACCGTCAACCTCCTGGTCAATAGGGAAGGGACTCTACCAGGTGAGCTGAAGCCAGATAAGAAAGCATGTGAAGTCATTTGTGTTTCACTTGTGGGATTCTGAAAATGTTCATGTATAAAAGGCACGTTTTTTTGTTTTTTGTTTTTTTTAAATAGCAGTTAAATGACAATTCATTATACGGAACAATATTAAACGTGACAATATGAGATGAACTTGAAGCTCAGCTAAAAGCAGTCTAAGGCTGGAATTGAACCCTAGTCATCCATGTCACAAACATCTGCTCTAACCACTCAACTATGGTCAACTTAAGCATTGTTTGTGGAACATATAAAAGATAAGGGTATACATAGAACGAGGTCGGTATAGTAAGGCGTGTTTTTTTTTTGTTTTTTTTAAAAACGAGGTAAGGGTAGAGTAAGGTGGTCTTTTTTTTTCTAAAAACGAGGTAAGGGTATAGTAAGGCTTTTTTTTCGAAAAATGAGGTAAGGGTATACCCTTTACCTTTTTTTCGAGGCGTTTAAGGCGTTTTTTCAAAAAAATTATGTAAGGGTATAGTAAGGTGTTTTTTCCAAAAAATGAGGTAAGGGTATATATAGTAAGGCGTTTTTTCGAAAAATGAGGTAAGGGTATAGTAAGCCGTTTTTTCGACAAATGAGGGTATATAAGGGTATACCCCTACCTTTTTGTCAAAAGACGAGGTAAGGGTATAGTAAGGCGTTTTTTAAAAAAAGAATGAGGTAAGGGTATAGTAAGGCGTTTTTTCAAAAAACGAGGTAAGGGTATACCCTTACCTTTTTTTCGAGGCGTTTAAGGCGTTTTTTTGAAAAATTATGTAAGGGTATAGTAAGGCGTTTTTTCAAAAAAATGAGGTAAGGGTATATATAGTAAGGCGTTTTTTCGAAAAATGAGGTAAGGGTATAGTAAGGCGTTTTTTCGACAAATGAGGGTATATAAGGGTATACCCTTACCTTTTTGTCAAAAGACGAGGTAAGGGTATAGTAAGGCGTTTTTTAAAAAAAAATGAGGTAAGGGTATAGTAAGGCGTTTTTTCAAAAAACGAGGTAAGGGTATACCCTTACCTTTTTTTCGAGGCGTTTAAGGCGTTTTTTCAAAAAAATGATGTAAGGGTATACCCTTACCTTTTTTTGAAAAGTTATGTAAGGGTATAGTAAGGCGTTTTTAAAAAAAACGAGGTAAGGGTAAGGTAAGGCATTTTTTTTTCGAAAAATGATGTAAGGGTATAGTAAGGCGTTTTTTCGAAAAATGAGGTAAGGGTATAGTAAGACGTTTTTTCGAAAAATGAGGGTATATAAGGGGATACCCGTACCTTTTTTTTTCCAAAAACGAGGTAAGGGTATACCCTTACCTTTTTTTCGAAAAATGATGTAAAGGTATACTCTTACCTTTTTTTCGAAAATCAAGGTAAGGTTTTTTTTTTTGAAAAACGAGGTCAGGGTATACCCTTACCTTTTTTTAGAAAAACGATGTAAGGGTATACCCTTAACTTTTTTAGGGATAGCATTGCAGGGTTTTTTTTCGAAAAAGGGTATACCCTTACCTTTTTTTAAAAAAACAAGGTAAGAGTATACCCTTAACTTTTTTAGGGATAGCATTGCGTTTTTTTTTGTTTTTTTTTTCGAAAAACAAGATCAAAGTATACTCTTACCTTTTTTTCGAAAAACGAGGTAAGGCTTTTTTTTTCGAAAAACGAGGTAAGGGTATACCCTTACCTTTTTTTTAAAAAAACAATATAATGGTATATATACCCTTACCTTTTTTTTAGGAAAAACGATATAAAACTTTCAACATTTAGATCATTCATTTAACAACAATAATGTTCAGACAGAGGTGGGATTCGAACCATCAACCTCCTGGTCAATAGGGAAGGGACTCTACCAGGTGAGCTAAAGCCAGGATAAGAAAGCATGTGAAGTCATATGTGTTTCAGTTGTGGGATTTTGAAAATGTCCCATGTATAAAAGGCAGGTTTTTTTTTTTTTGTTTGTTTTTTAAATAGCAGTTAAATGATGTGTAATTATAATTCATTCTATGGAATAATATTAAGCGTGACAATATGAGATGAACGAGACGCTCAGCTCAAAGCTGTCTAAGGCTGGAATTGAACCCTTGTCATCCATGTCACAAACCTCTGCTCTAACCACTCAACTATGGTCAATTTAGGCATTGTTTGTGGAACATATAAAAGATAAGGGTATACGAAAAACGAGGTCAGGGTATAGTAAGTTGGCCTTTATTCGAAAAACGATGTAAGGGTATACCCTTAGCTTTTTTTTTTCTAAAAATGAGGTAAGGGTATATAGTAAGGCGTTTTTTTTTTCAAAAAACGAGGGAAGGGTGTCCCCTTACCTTTTTTTCGAAAAATGATCTAAGGCTATACCTTTATCTTTTCTTTGAAAAATAAGGTAAGAGTATATATACCCTTACCTTTTTTTTAATAAACGAAGTAAGGGAATACCCTTACCTTTTTTTGGAAAAAACGAGGTAAGGGTTTTAAAAAAAAAACGACCATGTATAATAAGCCGTTTTTTGGAGAGGAAAAAAACAACCGTGTATAGGAGGAGGTTTTTGGACAAAAAACCCGACCACGTATTGTTGGCGTTTTTTGGAGAGAAAAACTGACCACGTATAGTAAGGAGTTATTTGGGGGAAAAAAGTGACTATGTATAGTAAGGTGTTTTTAAAAAGTCACCTCAGCACAAAAAAACCAACAACCATGGCGTAAGGTGTTTTTTGGACAAAAAACCCAACCGTGTATTGTAGGGCGTTTTTTGGAATCAAATACAACCATGTACAGTAAGAATAAAAAATTTTTAAAAAATGAACATGTATAGTAAGACGTTTTTTGGAGAGGAAAAAAAACCTGACCATGTATAGTAAGACGTTTTTTTTTGGGATAGGAAAAAAAAACATGTACAGTAAGGTGTTTTTTGTGGAGGGAAAAAAAAAAACATCTAAGGCATTTTTTTTTTACTATCTATTTTTTTTTTCAAAAAATGTCTACATGGGCGTTTTTTTTTGTTTTTTTTTAAACGCCTTACTATACATGGTTGTTTTTTTTCTCTCCAAAAAACGCCTTACTATACATTTGATTTTCTTCCATGGCCTCAGCACCAGATGGTGCTCCAACATCACGGTCCACCAAACAAATGCGCTTGGGTTGATAATGGCCACCCCGTCAGTCACATTCGGAGACTCAAATTGGGAGTCTTGCTGCTAATCCACATTGTCAGCCGCCTCGTGTTCCTGTGGCATAACAATTGACGGGAACACCTGAAAGCATTTTTACTAATTCATGCCCGACGTGGCGGTTAAGTGGTGTTTAATAGAAATGAGTCTTTTGTTAAATTATTCAAATATTAGCATTCTTGTGCCAGGAAGAATTATGCTGATATTAATGCTTTAATGATGAATAATGATTTATTCAAATTCACAACGCAGACATTATTCACAAAGTGTTTTGGCTTGGGTTACACCCAGCAAAATGTCAATAGATGATATTAAGAAAAAAAAAACGTGCGTGGTTTAACGAAAACTGGGACAAAATTTACGATGCAAAAGAAATACATTGAAAGTAAAATCATAGGAAAAGTGAGGCATTCAAAAACCGTAGTTCCACTTTATGTTTAAATACCAAAATATTCCAGCAAACCACTTGATCTTGAATGTGTGCTAGCTTAATGCTAACAGAATTGCCATAGACTCACTAATGGAAATAGAAGTGAAACGGACAACCCAAGCAAACATTTTCCTTATACTTGTTATAAAACTTTTGCCTCTGAGGTCTGAGTCCCAGTCTGTCCCTTAACAAGTGTCAACTATGCCACCAGACAGTTTAGCCATCGTCCCTGTACAACCAACCATTCGCGACAGCTCCTCAATTCAAAAGGTCAACTTAAATTGACACCTGGCGAGGCCACAACAGGTCTCGATAGCCGAGCGGCACCCCTCGGCTCAGTCTTTTGGTGAACCGCCACCGGGGAGGATTGCTCAGTGGGGGTTGGGGGGCGGGGTCCTGAGCCAGGCGGGCCAGGTGGGCCTCGGCTCCGCCCGGAGTGTCGCAAGACGGCCGCAGGCGCAGTCAAGTAGCGACAGCGCCAGTGGCGCTAAGTGCGCGCTGCGTGTCAGCGTTCCCCACTAATGAGGCAGCGTGTGCAGATGTCAGCTGCGCCGCATGAAATATTCAACGGGCCGCCAACATGTGAGCGGACATTGTTGTCGGAGCACCGCTGGAACAACCCCGCCCCCGCTCCCCCTCGCCCTTTTCCATTACGGTGTCACCCTCCAGCATGTTTGCCGTCTTTGATACGTGTGTGTTCATATATAAAACACAACACGCTGTCCGTGACATCCAACATTGGGAGATTGGGAGAGGCTGGGGTCGTCCCTCGACTTACAAGTTGAATTTGGGCCGTGACCAAGCTCGTTACTCAAATCACCATATTATGAAGACAATTACGTTTTGGACCGATTCGGCGCGTTGTAAAAACAAAAAACTAAGACTAAGCTGGCTTGGCTTGTTGCTGTTACCTTGCCAGTATTGCGCTCCTGATGTGACTTTGTGGTTCCAAATTTGAACATGTCCTCCCTGTCGTTGCAGTTGAAGACGACCAACAGTCGGTACTGTCGTCGAAAAAGAAGCAGCGCAACGGAGGCACGAGGAACTCTCCCAACTCCTCGCCAAAGATCGCACGGTAGGACGGCCCTGCAACGACAACAGCATTATTTGATTAGAGCAAAAATACATTGGTTGTCAAAATAAACATCTGTAGTCATTTAAAGTAGTTTTCACATAAAGGTCATGCCAGTGGCGTTTGAAGAGTAGCGCGGCGCTAATGATAGCAGCAGCCAGTCCCAGGACGGACGGCCTCGGGCGATTCTTCTCTTGTGGGATGGCGACCCAAACGCTTCCTGGCTTTTATCTTGTCCCGCGCAATTACGTGGACGCTTATTGATTGCGAGCGCAAATAATGCCCTTGTTGCTCACCGGGGCCGCGTGACTCTTCTACGGCAATCAACGACGCTTTTACTGTATGGCGCCGTGACGTACGGGACACGATGCAATTGGCTGACAGCACAGTGCACAGCGTTATAAAAATGCTTTTTTCTGGCTGTCCGGAACACATTCAGGTCATGAAAAAAACAATCCTAATCCAAAACGGAGCAACGTATTGCGGCCAGTTGCTCACAAAGGATTCGGGGCCAAATTCATCCCGGCCGGCCTTTGAGCAAACAACAACATCAGCCACGTGTTTTGTTTGCGGCGGGCGCAACATCACGGCCAAGTTGCTTAGCCCGCAGTGGCGTTTCCTGATGTAGCCTCGGGGCGAGTCGGCCGCAACAACAAGCTGAGTGTGTGCTCCTTGAAATGGGGATCTCCAGTCAATGTGTGGCCTGCGGGCCTTGGTGAATAAGTCATGGCGGCCAGATTGGCTTTGGAGTTTGAAGAGCACACACGCCTTTGACGCGAAGCTCATGCGTGTGCGCAAAGCAATTTTACAACGAGCTGATGCACAGCAGCGGTGTGCAAACTTTTGTGCTCACATTTATTTTCAAACAGACACATTTGTAGGCCATGGAAAGGAAAAGTTCAACCCGCTCGCCTCATGATTGCTAATATGGCGTTTTTAACTGACCGATTGTGACAGTTAAAAAAATAAAATAAAAAGTTTTCTTCTTAGATTCTCATTAAATATATTGCCTTATTTTTGTTCAGAGATGTTCAAAAATGATTTGGCCAACTATGCTAGTAGGCTAACGAAATGTAAAACAGTTTTTTTTTTTAACTTCCTTGTATGTACAAATATACATATTAAACAATTTCTACTTTACTAGTGTTTTTCTTTTTGAATATATTTTTGTTCAAATTACAATGCAATTAAAAAATGAATGACATTATTTTTATTTCATATAAAGCTGTCAAAACAATTCAAATTGACATGCGCAGTATGTTAGTGTTGACGTCATCTGGCACTACATCGCCTTCCGTGCGGAACTCTTAATTACGCCGCTCGATGTTGTTAGTGTTGAGTCGTCGACGGCATCCGCGCAGCCTCCGCGAAGGGTCACGCGACTCGTCTAATGCTTAGCGTGTCACAAAGTGTTTCCTCGGACGCGGCTGACGGTGAGCGACGGCCGTCCTGGCAGGCGGCGCCGCGCCCGGCCGTCATGAGCGCCGACGGCTGAGCCCGAGTGACGGCGAGCCTGCGCCGCCCCGCCCCGCCTCAGACCTGCCATCAAATATTTACCATTAAATGCTTTCATGTTTATTAGGCTTCGGGAAAAAGACGCGACATGTTGGAAATGATGTGATACCAATTACGATTAATTGAAGTCCTCCAAAAATTGGAGCATTTTTATGGGGACAAAGCGAGGCCGTCCGGCCAGGTGTCGCCCCCCGGAGGAGGAGGAGGAGGAGGAGGAGGCGGCGGCGGCGCTTGGCTCGGCTCGGCTCAGCTCCGGCGCAGCCTGAAGGGATGGCCCGTTTCGGGGCGCATTTTCATGCATACTTAAGAACGTACTTAACGTCGCATTCTTCCACAGAGCCCATCTGGACGAGGGGGACTGGACGGATTCTAAAAGGTTTTGGACAGAGACAGAAGGCTGCTGTCTGTGGCTTTCAAGCACATAACGTCGCCCGCTTTGATGTCGCGAGTTTTTTGAAGTGCAAATGGAAGCGCGGCGTCCCGACAGTTGGCGCTGACGTCGTTTGAACCCCTCAGCTGATAACCGTTGTCCTCTTTTTACCCCGCTCGCTTCAAATATGGGCTCGGCGCTACACTCAACAAGCCCGACCGACTCACACGCAGCACGATGAAAAGCTGCCACATAGAGAAACCCTCTTTTCTAAAGTTGTATCGGTTGACCCCTCGCTCACAATGTTGAAAGTGACGAAAACAGACCTTTCGACACATCGGCAGAGCTGTGCATTCCGTCGATGTGACGGACCGGTCCGCTCATCCGTAACTGACGGGAAAAATTTGAAAATAAACCCATTAAAGCGGAAGTCGATCCAAACATATTTTTTCCAAGAAGATGTTCTATGCAAGCCCACTAGTTGAAACGGGGCATTCTGATAAATATTGCGTTTGTGGAATAAGTGTTAATGCATTCGTTTTTAGCCATCTCTGGGGCGGCCATTTTGTCTTCTGTCGACTGAAAATGACATCACAACGACCAATCACAGCTCCGATTCAGAAAACAGGTCAGCCGCGATTGGTCGTCGTGAGCGGCTGTGATGTCATTTTCAGTCGATAGAAGACAAAATGGCCGCCCCCAGAGATGGCTAAAAACGAGTGCATTTTGCTGCTTAATTTATGTTGCACAAATGCTAAATTAATCCGATCAATGCCGTGTTTCAACTAGTGGGCCTGCTGGGAACATATTCTTGAATAAAACATAAAATATGTTTGGGTTGACTTCTGCTTTAAGCATAGACGGACCCCCTTTGACTTAGTCGGCCATCCGTCCGCCTTTCGAGGCTTCGATGGCCGCGGCGAGCTCGGGAAGGAAAATAGTGAGTTGTTGTTGCTTTGGGGACAGATTTGAGTGAGGGACCATGTTGTCAACAGGCTTCCAAATTGCAGTGAGTCACTACTTCTGTTCAAATATTGTCCAGCAGGGGAGGGGGCAGACCGGCACTAGCCCCACCCCCACGCTTCAAATACTTGTAAAGTAAAAACATGTCGTAGTTCCCGTGCCTTTTAGAGGCGGGACTTGGTGGGTGGGCTGGCATGTGGAGAAGCTTAAGCGCGTTTGTGGTTGACTTAGTGAAGGACTATAATTGCAGTTTAGCATTTGCAAATTCACCTCTCTTCCTGGATTTTATTCTGGGACCTACGCATTCCTCTCTTTGTTCTTGAAAATGATGGTACATTTGTGTGTGTTTTTTTTTTTCTTTAAACTGTTCCACCTCAAGAAAAACATAAGCGTCCATTATTCTCTGATATTTGCTCTTTGTACCTTGGCTGATTTTGTTTTTGTAAACGGTATCATGTACCCTTCCCGCCTTCTTTTGTAGTAGCTTGGCGTGCGGCACGACAGGAGCTGGTGCTTCCTTCCACGCGGCCCTCTTCAAACATTAACGGGGGGCCTTCAGTTTGGGACGCCAACGCGATTGGACAAATGGCTGAAATATTTAAAAGCTTTCACGGCGCGCAGCTCACCGTCAAGAAGCCGCACAAAAGGCTGCCGTAATTGTCTTTGCGCTCGTGCCGGTCGCCGCCGCCTTTCCCACCCTGCCGGGGCGCCGCCATCGGTCGCGGCTGGGAAATCTTTTGTGCGACGCTGCCTCTTGCGTACGTCGGGGAAGGTCCCGGCACCTCGCAACTCTCCCTCTTCGTCTCCCTCAGACACGAGCCGCTCCTCATCTCCGTCAACGAGCAGATGGAGAGCGTAGACGAGAACGTGAAGAAGTACGACTCCACGGGCATGTTCCACTGGTGCCCGTCCAAGGACATCGACAAGGTCGTCCTGGTGAGCGCCGCTAAAGTACTTGCACTCCATCTGGAAAGTGAATTCAGACATTTGGTTCGAAATACATTTGACACGTTTGAAGATAATTGCTGCTAAGACAGAAAACGATGCGGCAAACTGTTTTTCAGTTGTCCAGATTTGGGGGGCGTTGGCTGAATGCCAATTCACTTTACTTGCCGCCGCAGTCTGAAAGCGGTTTTGGTTGTACTTTTTCCCGGTCAGACTCGAAGCGAGGCGGCCATGACGGTGCTGAGCGGCCACGTGGTGGTGTGCATCTTCGGCGACGTCAAGTCGGCGGTGATCGGCCTGCGCAACTTTGTGATGCCGCTGAGGGCCAGCAACTTCCACTACCACGAGCTCAAGCACATCGTCTTCGTGGGCTCGCTCGAGTACCTCAAGCGCGAGTGGGAGACGCTGCACAATTTCCCCAAAGTCTCCATTTTGCCCGTGAGTCACCTACTGCGCACTTCTTCAACAACATTGATTCACTGGCTCATTTATGACTGAACAGAATTCCGTTTTTAAGTCAAATGTAAGATGTATTCGATGCCAATATAGTTGAATCTTAAAGGATTGTTTTTGTTTGAGAAATGTACGCATTGTGTGTTTAGAACAACCTTCGGAAACGGTGCTTAGCCTAATGCTTAATTAACCGGTGCAAAACGCCATAGGTGGGCTAATGGCTAACATTCGTGTTGGGGTGTTACATTTGTAGACAGATAATACTAAGACTCCCATATACTTTATCCAGTCTATCGCCCCCCAGTGGCGAAAAGAGGTAGTAGGTGGGCTAACGCGATTTGGACCCTCCCCTCCCCTCCCCGCTGTGGCTCAGGGCACGCCGCTGAGCCGAGCAGACCTGAGGGCCGTCAACATCAACCTGTGCGACATGTGCGTCATCCTGTCAGCCAATCAGAACAACATCGACGACGCGTCGCTTCAGGACAAAGAGTGCATCTTGGCCTCGCTCAACATCAAGTCCATGCTCTTTGACGACAGCATCGGCGTCTTGCAGGCCAATTCCCAAGGTGAGCGGCCCGGGGCGGCTCCGATGCTCCGATGCTGGAGTCACGTGACTCGTGAGCGGGTTACCGTAGCGACCGAGATGAGTACGGAGAGGTGGAAACACAAACGCAACAACAAGAAAAACTGTGGGACAGCTCCATTCGATTCAACTCAGTTGTTTATTTCAAGCTCAAAGTTCCTTAAAATTGTTGAAATGACAATAGACTTTGCAAAAGTACTTGAAGACGTTCTTAGGGAAATCTTGCGTGAGCAAAAAACAGACAATTTCAAGGATCTTTACTTTGACCTGTGTACAAAATTTGGAGTATTTTTGCCACCTCTGCTTTGAACTCTAACTTGGTTTTTCCTTTGAACAAAAGTAGTCAGTGAGGTTGAGCGCTTTCGCCACTCGGCCATTTACCGGAATCCGTTAACTAGTGTGGGGGCTTTTTCTTTCTCTAAAGCATTTGTACTTCGCATGATTTTGTTACCTTGTGTATGAAACGCAGTCTGCTTGCCTTTAGCGACAGCGGCACGTACGGTGAGATCTATGCGTCAATGTGTTGCGCTCCGCAGGCTTCACGCCGCCGGGTATGGAGCGCCCGTCTCCCGAGAACAGCCCGATCCACGGCGTCGCGCGTCAGACCTCGGTGACGACGGGGGCCAACATTCCCATCATCACTGAACTGGGTAGGCTGGACGCGCGCGCGCGCGCGCGCGGCCCCGCTGGCGCTAACGCGGTGGACTAACGACCCCCCCGTTTATCCCTCAACGCCCGTTAGCAAAGGCCAGCAAAAAGCAAAAAGCGCCTGCAATTTCACTCAGTCAGGACAAAAGCAGCGGGACCGGCGTACAAATGATTACCGAGCTGGGTAAGACGTTTGCGGACGCTGCCGAAGGCTTTCTGCTCTTTCTTGCCTTTTGCTTTTTGCCTTTGAGCGCACCTTTCACACCGTTGTGCTCGCAGTTGCTTGCTTTGGCTGTCAAACACATTCGAGTCTACAAGCCTCTATCTAGCTGGAACATGTAACCTCAACGTTGAAATTCTAATTTTCACACATGTTCGGTATTTTTGAAATATTACTTCTTTTGGTAATGTCCCTAGTTAACGATTCCAACGTTCAGTTCCTGGACCAGGACGACGACGACGACCCCGACACGGAGTTGTACCTGACCCAGCCGTTCGCCTGCGGCACCGCCTTCGCCGTCAGCGTGCTGGACTCCTTGATGAGCGCCGTAAGTTCTCCCCAGTGACGATTCCACCACATTTCCTCACTTGGCTATGAGCGAAACGACGGATAACCCACAGTAAGGTCAAGCTGTGCCACATGGTGGCATGGCCAAAGCGAAAAAATTAAAAAGGCGCTCTGATCCTATTAGGGGCGAGAAAGAGCAAGACTGCTGCCTTTCAATTTGAGTGAGGTTGGAACAAAGCGGCCTTCGGAGCGCAAGCTAGCTCGTGGACAGGCCCGGTTCATCGTGCCAGTCACAAGAGGCTTAGGGAGATGTCACGCTGCTTGCAAGCCACTTCCTACGTCCTCCCCCCTGAGCGGAGGTGGCAAAAGTACTCACAGGCTGTAGTCAAGCACAAGTAAAAAAAAAATTAACTACAGGGTACAAGAGTCAACCGAAAAAGGAAAATTCTTGTCTTCATGTCAAGTATAGAATAAAAACTTCATTCACATTATAAGTTTATTATTGTAACCTGATCATTTTCAGATTTTACTTTGACAGTTTGACTTCTGGTTCATCTTATAAATCAAAGTTTCTAACGATGTATAACTAAGCTTATCTTGCATAATACTATAAAAAAAACAAGAAGAATAAGGCCAAGTGTTTGAAAAGTTGCGCAAGTGACCTGAACTGAAAGGAATCACTTCCTTTTGTTTTGACAGATGCGGAAGCCAACTTTGCCCACCTTTTTTAAAAAAATGTTCTAACATTACAAAAAAACCATGAAATGAATCAGGTCAGAACGTCTGGTGTGGCGGCAATATGAATGGCTAACAGAGATGGCTCGCCATGATTTACAAGTACTTGTACCGCCGGGCCCTAGACGTACTTCAACGACAACATCCTGACGCTGATCCGCACGCTGGTGACGGGCGGCGCCACGCCGGAGCTGGAGGGGCTGCTGGCGGAGGAGAACGCCCTGCGCGGCGGCTACAGCACGCCGCAGACGCTGGCCAACAGGGACCGCTGCCGCGTGGCACAGCTGGCCTTGTACGACGGGCCCTTCGCCGACCTTGGGGTGAGAAGGCAAAACGTCATCAGATTTACCGCCTGTACGCGATACACACGTATATATGTATTGTGCCACCTAAGGCCTTTTTGCCTCGCCTCGTTTCTTAGGATGGTGGTTGCTACGGCGACCTCTTTTGCAAAGCCTTGAAAACCTACAACATGCTCTGCTTCGGCATCTATCGGCTACGCGACGCGCATCTCCACGCGCAAAGTCAGTGCACCAAACGGTGAGTCTTGCCCCGCCGCCGCCACATTTCGCAAAAGTGTCCCAAAGTTGGTTTCAGCGGGCGTCCTGGATGTCCCCCGCAGCTACGTGATCACCAATCCGCCCTACGCCTTCGAGCTGGTGCCCTCGGACCTCATCTTCTGCCTCATGCAGTTCGACCACAACGCCGGCCAGTCGCGGGCCGGCCTCTCGCACTCGTCCAGCAAGAAAAGCTCGTCCGCGCACTCCATCGCCACCATCAACCGAGCCAACCGCGCCAAGAGCAGGGAGCCGCGCGACAAGCTCAAGTACGGAACCAAACATCCACAAATGGCAAATGCTTTCCAGAACACGCGTTTATTTCTTGATCTTCTCTCTTATGAACAATGGAAACATGGTCCGGCCCACGCACAACAAAACAAACCGCCGCCATCTTGTAGTTAGCTTTCTTAACGGGATATATGATGAATTTGACCACTTGATTCTTTTTCATGTGCAATTAAGGCCTTTAAAAGCACATTTTGCGGCTTGCTGTCGACTGAAAGGCAGCGACCAATAACGGCTCATGTGAAGTTTGCAAGCCGAGCCGAGTACTTGTGATGTCATTTTCAGTCCACAGCAAGTGACAAAATGTGTTTTTAAAGGCGTTCATTGTACACAAAAATGTATGTGGTTATCAAATTCATTATAGACAAAATGTGAACAATGAGTTAAGTATCCTTTAAACGTAAACTTTAACACTTACTATCCGCGCATGCATCATTTTGTTGTGCATTTCGCCATCATGCGTTTCCCCCAAAGCGCCTCAAGAAAACAAAGGGCAGCCCAAGGTATGGACGGGAATGCTGATTAGCTACTTACAGCATTCGGCTGCTTGTAATTAACCGCATGTCACGACTCCACTCTTTGCAGTAGTCTGACTCCTGTTGGTGCTGCTCTTTTTGGTTAGCAACTGAGTTGAAATGGCCAATGTCAGCATACTCGCAGTTAGCGAACTGCGTTGCTTCAGTGCTACCTTAGTGATAAGAAGGTGTGTTGAGTTATTTTTAGACAACAGTAATGCTTTGCCGGCGTCTTATGCAATGAATAGACAATTACGGTATAGTCAACCTAGGATCGTATTAGAAGCACTCGGGGGAAATCGTTTGCAACGCGCGTCAAAGCGCCACACGTGAATTCATTCGGCGCTGCTGTTTTGATGTGATGTATTAACCACGAAACGGCGCACTCCAGTGGCAGCATGTGGAACATTAACATCCGAGCCCCCAGTTTGATTTTTTTTTTCTTTTCCTTGGTGCGTTCCAGAAAAGACATGGTTTACAGATGAGCGGCAGGAGGGCGTGCACCTGAGGACCACGCCCGCCGGGCCTGTCATCAATATGTATGCCGCCGGCGCCGTCTCCTCCATCACGCCCCTCCGAGAAGCGCAAGACCAACGCTGACGTCGGGGCTCTTCTTAGTCGGCCAGGAGACAACTCACGCAGGCAATCGGCGCCGGTTGCATTCTGGGAAATAAAGTCACAAGAGCGGTATCGGCACAGCAAATCAAAGTTACCTCGTTGGCTCTGACTTTGCCATTTATGCTGCTGATTGGGGGGGGGGGGGGTGACGACGATAAACTTTTCCACCTCAGGGGTAGTATCAGAGGCGCGCAATACCGGAAGGTGGGTTTCACACCCGACGCTCACTTGTCCCCCGCTTTGTTCTGTTTTCAGGGCAAGCCGACCCAACAATGTTCTTGACAAGAAAATGTTCAATGCGGCCCCAAGCACGGCAGTCTAAGTCATGTTGCGTTTGTGGGATATGAGCTAAACAGTCGAATCCACCCATTTTTGCACATCTCACGGAGCGGCCATTTTGTCACTTGCTGTCGACTGAAAATGACATCACAGGTGGCGCTGCCTAACTCATATTCCACAAGCCAGATATGAATCCGAATGCCATGTTTAGACTTGTGGGGGCACATGGAACATATTGAAAAGACTATTTTTGGGTGGACTTCCCCTCCCCTTTAAAGGAAACGGCCCTAATCAAGTCTGGTGAGCTGCGAGCCTTACGTTGTCTTTACTTAGGACCCCCCTGACCATCGACACGTTTGACTTCCAAATATGATAGAGCTGTTTTCTTAGCAAATCAAAAGCTATTTAAAGCCACGTATCGCATCAAGTGGGCCTCCAAGTCCTCCTTTGGCTTGAAGCACTGCCTGACTGACACAAGCCCCGCCCCTCTCTCCTTTCCACACTACCAGACAAAAAACCAAAACAAAAAACAGCTCTATCATAATCGTGCTCGTGCTACTTACATGCGCCATCCTTTGCACTGGTTACGCCGACGTGTGCCGGGCGTGCTTCAGCCGACGGAGGACCTGAAGAGGGGCCCACTGCTGCGAAAAGAGGCTTCCAGAATGATGTTCTCCCATCGTTGCAGCTCGAAATGTATTTGTTAGCAAGCTCCCAAAAAGTCTTAAAAGGACCACTGGCACATCCATCGTCCACATCTTGTCACGCTTCACCTGTGTTCAACTTTGGGTTTTGGGACGTACTTCTCAACTTGCGACATGCTCGTATACTGTAAAAAACAGAAAGAAAACAAAAAACGCTTTCTTGAGCGCAACATGGCGGGCGGGCTTCACTGTACACTGGACGGTCAACCACAGACTTGGACATGCATTCATTTTTTTGTATTTTAATGAAATAAACGCATATGTACTGTCTTCTCAAGCATGTTATTTTCAGAGGGACATAACGGTCGGTCATGCAATTCTAAAAACAACATCTCAAAGAAATGAGTTTTGGAGTGCTTTGAGATTTTCAACTATTACGCCGTCAATGAAATGTCGTATTTTGTCGGTTTCCTTGGCTGTTCAACGGGATTTACACTCTGCGCCGCGTTATTTGCACTTGATTCATGTGAGCGTCTGCGGCACACTGGAGCTTAATAGAAATGCCAGCGGGCGCCGGTGATTTACTTGAGTCAAATGTCGGCGTGCGAGATTTCCAAGGTTCGCGGGATTCGTGCATTATGCACAGAGACGCCGACATGACCTTCAGCCGTCGTGCGCGTGTACGCACGTGCAGCTCGGGCTTGACCCTCTCGAGGCCGCGCACAAGACGCCTTTCGCAGCGTCGGCATTGGGATTGAACCTCGGTAAATTATCTGCTTCTCAGGCCTGCACGCAAATGACGTCAGACGCATGCAGGCCTGCCGTTTCGACACGAAACAAGAAAGAAAAGGCTTCCGTGTACAGTAGTGCTGCTACAGCCCCAGAAACATCAACACAAAAAAAATGCTGGAAAGAAAAACAACACTATGATATCAGAATGCAAAGAATTAAACAGGCATTATCTGACTGCGGTGCATCTTCTTCACAATTATGACTAAAGCTTGAATTGATGCCTAGTTGCTATCTGTGGCGCCAACCTTAGCTTAGCCTGCTAAGCTAACAAGGCTGCCCAGAGTCTGCCGGCTCATCTAACGCTAAAAGCATCGACGCGACTCCAAAGCAATCCAAATGGTGCCTTTTTAACGACAGCGTTGACATATTTGCGGCGGGTGACGCCGATGCGAGTTGACACGTACCAAACCTGCAATGTCCCACAGCCATCTGCGCCTGTCAGCTGGGCCTACATCAGCGGCGCCGTCTCCACGCCGCCCTGACACATGTCACAAACTTTTACATGTCTGCTCTTTTTGGGCGCGGCGTGCGGCGGGATAAACGTACAAAAACCAAGCGGTCGCGTTAGCCAACGGAGCTAACGAGCCTGCGCCAATTAGGGCCGACGACCGACACCGGAAATGCGCCATAGTAGGAAACCCAGTGGGCACTTTTGTTCTGTAACATTCTCTTGCGAGACAAGAGGAGGAAAAATGCAAAAGAAACAACTGTGTTCTATTATACCGGAAATTCTATCAATTCAAATAACTACCTGTATAATAAATACATTTTTAAGCAGAACACACACAAAAAGGCCATTCAATTTGCATTTTGTGAAAGCCATACTGCCAGTACACTTTTGGGAATTTCTGCCCTGCTTAGTGAATGAGTCAGTAAGAACTAGGCATCATTCTTTATGTATTCATAATAAGTTCATTTAACGTGACATAATTAACTCATTCACTGCCAGACATCTTCAGACCCTCTTTTACCCTCACGTTTGAAAAAAAAATATATCAATAAGTGCCTGGGATTGAATGGCTGGACTGAAAAGACAAATAAAGATGTCAATGGCAGGGAATGAGTTAATAATGAAGCAAAAGTCGGCAATATTGTGGGCTGTGTTGGACATCTGAGGTGATTGCAGTTGCTCAGCTGACGTGAACTTTGAACCCTCTCTGATCAGCACTTTTGGCAAGGCAATCCATCAAGGTGCTCTTACTGTCACGAAGTGGTGGGGGGGAGGGGGGGGGGCAAGTAAGGAGGAGGAGGTGTGCAACGGTGGCTGCAGCTGCGAGTCAGCGGCGCTGCTTGAAGGCAATCATGTCAGCCTGCACACGCCACCCGCTCCAAAGCGGACCTGACGGGCCACGTGAGCAAGCGGCCGCCGGGTCCTGCGCCGCCTCGCTCGTGACGGCGGACCACAAAACAAGTGAATCCAAAGTAATGTGAAAAATTAATGTCAAGCATTAAAGCGTTTTGGCCCCGTTTTGGGGGGGTTTGGGGGGTCAATTCAATGGCCATTGTGCTGCTACTCCTGGTGTGGCCACCTCCAGGCATGCAGTCATACAGTGCTGTTTTCTGGAGACTCAGCTCCTCTGCCGGCTTCTCAGTACGGCAATATTAGTTATTCTTTGCAGAGGATAAAGAAGCTATGCCCGTCAGTATTGTTGTATGCGCTTCTGCTGCTTGTGTTCGAATAAGTTGCTAAAAGGTTTGTAATTACCGCGCGTTTGATGCTAGTTTTCTTAGCCCATCTATGGCAATTTGCATTGGCTGTTAGCATTAAGCAAAAGTGTCATTTACATTTCAACAGGTACGTTGATGAAAAAAAAAAATCAATGTGGTGGAAATCCAGACGTAGTGAACACGCTCAGTGAGGGACAGGCTAATGAATGGACTTTTTTGTTCGGATTGATGAAGGTGATGTCATCTTTTAACGCCGCACATCTGACATGAGCTCACAGGCGAGCTCTTATATTTCACTAACTTCCGCCTGTTGTTTCCAAACATGACGAAAAGGTCTACAAACGTGACACGGGCGGCGGCGGCGGCGGCGTGCGCGCTTGACAGGAAGCAGAGACGAGGACGAGACGCTGGTGCCGTATTAGCGGCCGGCATATTCCAACGCGCGACGCTAAGCTAAGGTGGCAGCGCCGCGGACGCTTTCTCGTCCACACTCGGCTGTCGTGGTGACCGGACCGGCAGGCCCGTTGTGTCATCGCGGCGGGCGGGACCCGGGCCACCCCGCCCGCGGACAGCCCGAGTCAACGTGCGTTTGATCGCCTCGCCGGGGAAGTGTGCTCATTTCCTCCGATATGCGAGCTACTCGAGGTGATCTGAACGCTGGAGTGCGAGAAGCTGTCGCCTCGCGTTAGTGTCCGGACGTGACGCGCTGAACATGGACAGCTTGTTCGCTCCGCACAGGTACACAGACGCAACACAGAAGCCCTTTTCCGACTAATTACGCCGCATTGCTTTTGTTTTAGTTTCCCTATGGATATTTCACTTTTTTTTTTCTTCAATATCGTACTTAATTCAGCTTAACATTTTGCCATCAGTGAAGGGGGGCACCCTTCCTCAAAAACATGTTTCTACTACTGTTGCGGCCACTGAAGAGGAGTGTTTTTCACGCTGAGAAAAATCGCCAAGGAAACGAGCGCGTCAATGCCGCTCATTCCTGCGCACCTTTGCTACTTTTTGCCATGACGGCCTTTGGCGAGTCTGTCACGACTTGTTGACACTGAGTGACGGTTGGCCTCCCGCCTCCAGCCAGCATCCGTTTGGATGCTTGCTCGATTCTCCGAGGTCACCTCAAATGCCCAAAACACACCGGCACCGACGCGAACGCGACAAACAAGCCCCCCCCCCTCCCCAAAAAAGTGCGCGCGGGGAGAGCGTGGCCAAGTGTCCTGACAGGCGGAGGTTTCACTAACACTGACGCAAGCTAATGAGGGCGCCGGAGGTGAAGCCCGATGCCGGCCCGTCGCCCGGCATCGGGCGGGGCTGATTGAGGCGCTCCAGTCAAATGAGGCAGGCAGCGGCCTGACTGATTTGACGCTCGTGTGGCAGTGACACACGCTAACGCTCATCGGTGTTGATGGGCCCCGCTCGGCCCGGGAGCCGCACTTCTTTTTATTCCCTTGTTCTTTTTTTCTTCCTGCCTGGGCTCTTCTTTCTCGTCTCCTTGCCACTTCCAATCAGGGTTGGGCAGACGGAGGCCCTCAGGTGCTCGCTTATTAAGCATCGGGAGGGGAGACGAGACGAGATGCGAGTAATAACCGGCCGGCCTCCCGACAGTCCAAACAAACGTTGGCTGCAAAATCGACATTTGGCGAGTATTAGCCAGCCTAATTGCCGACCTTTACACTTTTGAATGATCTGCGCTGTTCTCATTTCGAGCGGTGTGTTTTGGAGCGTTCGCTAAAGGGCCGAAAGCACAGCGGCGCCTTGACATACGAGTGACCCGACTTTTCCCGATATGAGCTGTCATTCAGAAGATTTCTTAAGACGACGGCAGTGAACTCGAGTCTCTTTGCAACGAGCGCAATTTGGCAGACAGAGAACGATTCTTTCAAATCGGGCTTCAAGCTGTTTAATGCCACTCCTAGTTGTCGTTTACTGTCAAATTATACATAAAACAAAGACAATTACACATTTAAAAACCACAAAAGTCTCCCGGCTAATGCTAGCACATACTGAGAAACATCAGCGACAGGCTGACAAATAGTATTGGCAGTTGTCGTTGCAACACTGGGAGAAATGACACTCTAAAGATAACGGACAGACAGGCAACATAATAGGCATATATTCTTTATCCCCTGCGAAAAACACTGAAAAGTACTGCAGAGCAAAACTGTCTGCATGACTGTTTTATACTGCCACCCAGTGGCCATGCCCAGTACACCGGAAGGAGCCGCAATGAATTTATTTGGATTATTTTGACATTTCAATTTTTTATGATCCATCCATCCATCCATCCATTATCTCCCGCTTATCCGAAGTCGGGTCGCGGAGGCAGCAGCTTCAGCAGGGAAGCCCAGACTTCCCTCTCCCCAGCAACATCCTCCAGCTCTTCCGGAAGGATCCCAAGGCGTTCCCAGGCAAGCCGGGAGACATAGTCTCTCCAGCGTGTTCTGGGTCGTCCTCGGGGTCTCCTTTTTTATGATGTTATAACAAACTGTTTTTATGAAGTACAATATTAGAAAGTGATAGTTTCCTTCTTAAAAAAAACTTTGGTTTTTATATCGGTGACTGGAACGGATTCATGTCGTTTCCATTTATTTCAATGGGGAACGATTGATTTGAGATGCAAGAGTTTTGCGTTACAAACTTGGGCATGGAACATATTCAACTCGCATCTTGAGGTAAGAGAGTGTGGCTCCGCCCCCTACCAGGAAAAAGTGGTGGCAGCGCAACGTGAAAGCGGCCCAGAATCATCACATGACCTGCGTGGTCCTGGCAGGCCAAATCATGATTTGCCACATGAGACGCAGCTCAGGAGGTGGGGAAGGAAGCGGCCGCATGTACACGAACGGCGGTCACGATAACGTCGTCAATAAACTTGTCAAGACGGGGCTGTCACGTTTTGGTAGTGAACGCACAGGAGCTGCTTTTTTGGTTTCTTTTTTTTTTGTCTACAACACCACAAATGCTACCTGCATAAAAATAATGAATCCAATTCGAAAATGTTGCCAGCAGCTCAGCACAACTTGTTTGCAGAGTTTGTGCTGCTATATGAGAAGAATCCAACAGGTGGCGTAAGACTCCTTCCCTCTGGAGAGTGCAACAATTCTGCCTCCTCTCAGTACTTAAGGCACTTGAATGAAAAATAAATAGGAGAAAAAAAGAAACCTAAAAGACCCAATCACGTCATCTTCGGCTTTCCAAAATGAATGTGAAAGGCCTCCGTCTCAACAATGGCCGCTCCTTTCAATAAGCTCCGTCTTTCATTTCCTTAGGTCCACACTTTGAAAAGGCCGCTCCAGCCCGCCCGGCCTCATTTCCTCTGGGCCTCCTCACAGATCACAGGACAGATCAGACAAGCCCCACATGGCAAGACAAGACCCTCCTCACACGGCCGCTTGGCCACAATTCATCTTGTGGCCGCCACCCACGGACGGGGCAAGGCCGTGCAACCCCCTCCTCCAAAAACCAAATCTTTTGGACTTTTGAGGCCTCTGTCAATGTTTTCCCTTTAAGCCTCGCACATCCGTCACCTGCACACGCTAACATACTGTCCGACCTCAAACACTTTTCACAACTCAGGCCTTGGTTGCAGTTGCACTGAGCAACCTGAAATGTGGTCGGCCAGCCAAGCGCGAGCAGACCCGCAAAAAAAAGTCTCAAGCGGCCGTGCCGCAAAAGACAGGGCGAGTCTGCCGTTTTGGTTTGAAGCAACCTTCTCGATGGCATTTAGCAAATTTCCACCGCTCCATCAAAAACAACCTCAACAAAACACAAGTGCAGAAGCCACGCCCAAAAGACACAGGAAGTCGGCCGTTTTGGTGCCACTCATTATAATGGCGACACATTTCCCAGTGGAAAAAAATGTTTTTCCAATGCTATGTCACCACCGCATTTTATGGGGCGAATGACAAATTATCTTTGCATGATCCGGCGATGAAAACATTGAAAATGGAACATTCCCTGGGGCAGGCTCGCTAAGATGCAACGTTTCCAGCTCCTACCCAACAATCGGCCATCTGTCGCGTCGGCGCGGCCGAGTCACGTAAACGCAGATAAACGGCAAACAATGCCGCCTTTGTCGGTCTCGCGGTCTTCACAACATGTGATTAGCCGAGCGAGGGCGAGGCGCGGCGGGCCGGGGGCGGGGGCTCGGCCAGGCGGGCGGAACGCACCGGTCGCCTTTGCCGCTAGCCCCGAAAATTCCACAAATCATTGTCCCGATCAAAGCCGCGAGCATAGCTTGGCATCGCTTGAAAAGAATATGACATCACGGCCCGCAAGAAAAAGCGATCCCGAGTAGAAGGCGGCTTTTTTTTGCCGGCTCTATTTCGCCTTCAAAGTCGAGCCACTTGCGCGGCCATCGGAGCCCTTGTAGTTTAAACGCTTTAGTGCGCGCGCCACAAAGGCCGGCCGACTTTCGGAACGGTCCGCATGAACGGCGCGCATGAGCGATCGTTTTGAAGCTTCCAAAGTGAACTGCAAGCAGCACTGAGGGAGGCGGGCGGCCTTCGTTAACAGCGCGAACAATCTGCATGTGGGTGGGGGCAAACCAAAAAGAAAATGTCTCATTAGTCTGGAACGGAACGGATGCTCTAGATAAATAGGATAAGAATAAAAATAAGAAGGAATCCACATTTTTGGGCTAGTTGGCGAGCTCATCGGATGATGAGCCGCGTGTTTGTTTGTGGATCCACTCAGGGGAAGGAAAAAAGGCTTCGTATCGACTATTACTACTCCTTTGTTCTTACAATCACCTCATTGTTGTTCCGATACTGAAGACCGTGAAAACTCATGGCGCTAAAGTACTTTAGCAATCATGGCACTCATTCCTTTTTGGAGTGCAATTTTGATGCCTTACTTCCCCCCTTTGTCGCCTTTATTTTGAACCATAATTGGATGGGAAAGACGGAGGCCGCAATTGTGTCTGCATGACACAAACGGGGGGGACGAGTGTGGCAAAGTGCCTTGGGATGGGGGTGGGGGGTCTGGGGTCTGGTCCACCTGTGGAGGCTTTGCAGAGATACGACTTATCTGACATCCCGCAACAGGATATGAACTCTTCAGCCGTCCTGATGCTGAAGGGGGCTTTGCATAGCGGGACAGTGGGTGCTGAGAGACGAGCGTTGTGCCAGGTGAGCCGTTTGGCAGCTGGCATTCCCGAGCGTGAGACCCCCCCCCCCCCGGCCCCGCCAACCCGAGCTTCCACACGTCTCCTCGGCCGGCCCTCCAGCTGCTCTGTGGGGCGGCTGTGTGCCAAAGTGCACGGCGACGCCAGCACGATATCCGGACGCTCGCTTTCCACAGACTTATCGGCAGACTTTGGGGTGGCCTGTTAAGACGACTGCGACGGGTGCGCGCAGACTAGGATTGCAAAGAAAGCGTTGTTTGCCAAGAACGAGTCAAACAAATGGTAGCTTGCCGCTAGTTGATCGAACGCCAACATTTAGAGAGCTCCTCAACTCACTCCAACTCCTCGGCAGCAAATTGCGGCAGGCCAGTAGTGAAGTGCGGAGCCAATTTGCAGGCGCTAACCAAAGCGGCCGGACAGAGTAAAGCGCATAAACAGTCTTACAAATGAATTCAAGAATGGAAACGCGCAAGCGGTACAGTGAACATCCGCTAGTCACAAGAGCAAAAACGAAAAAAAAAAGCCGACAGCCACCCAGCGAGGCTACGAGCCGACGAAATGAAGCTCCTCCCCTCACTTCAACATAGTTCCTTGGTAGCAAGATGCCACGAGATGGCAAGTATGTGAAGGCTGACTGATTATCTCCTTCTGGCACAGGCCGTCTAAAAGTGCTCCAAAGGTCCAAAAACGAGGAGCCGCTGGTCCAGTCCAGCGTGCACATTTCCAGCCTGGCACTATGCCGCTTATCTCTTAGTGGGAAACAAACGCATCCCTCATCCTGGTGAACAAAGCCAAAAACAAAAGTCCCTAACCCGCGTCCCCATGCAGAAGGCCTAACGACAGCAGATAAGCAGGATGAATCCGACGGAGACCAAACGTTACGGAGGACGCGCCCGCGTTAAGGACAATCATATCGAGCCGCGCACTGCCAAACGGACGCAACAAAGACGCTGCCCGCTGGCTCGGACGACGACGACCATCCAGGAGGCCCGGCGGGATCCGAGATACGACGGGTTCAAGCATCCGCTGGTTTGTCGGCCCGTTTTCTTGCCCTTTCTGCCAAGAACGTGTGTTCCCACTCAAATTAAGACTTACACTTGTGCCGTAAGCGTTGAATTACAGCGACGATGCGAGACGCAAAGTCAAACGTGGGCGCGGCTGGGCCTGCCGCTCACTTTTTATTTTCCTTTTGGCTCAAAGTCTCACTCCTTCATATCCCGCCGCCAGCTGGCTCGACTTGGAGCGCACTCGATGAACATTGCGCAACGCCGCGCCTCGCTAATCAAACGAGATGGCGCTAACGCCGCGCATATGTCAAATCTGGTCTTGATGCGGTGTGACTGCGAAAGATGGATGACCGCTCGCAACGGCAGAACAGAGCTGATCATTTCAACATGTTCGCACACGTCACAACAATCCTTTGTTGGGAAATTCAAGACGAAGCGCCGATGAACCGACCGGTCCTCCAAATGGTCAACAAAATCGACGCACAGTTCGGAGCCGACTACATGACGTACGCAAAACTATGTTTAGGCGAGAGGCTCTGCAATGTTTTGTTTTCTTCCCCCCCCCCCCCGAAAAACGCGCAATAGTGAGAAAATCATGACGGTGCTTGAGCAGACCATGTTTCTGCTACGTTTGAGCCGAGAGATTGTGATCGTCAAAGTGTGGCCCCCTCCGGTGCTACGGCCAACGATCACTGAATGAAATGTTCAAACTGTGCAGAATGTTGCCGTAGGTTCAAATCAGATGAAACATAACGTTTAGGACTAAAGCCTCCGCCTTGGTCCAATGAAAACTTGAGCCGACTACGCTATTATATTTTAATGTTGCTCAGGATGGTGGTATTTCCAGACTCAAGTTTTTGCTTTTGGTTTGCATGCTTACGTGGTGTAGCAACTGAGGAGCCGCCGGCCTGGAGTCATCGGCGCGCGTCAGCATGCCTTGACAGCGCCGTGTTTCACGTCTTTGTCACCCGAGACCGAGAGGCGGGCCTCGCGGTGCCAGGACCGGGTCCAACACTCACGCGGCCGAGGTGTGGGCAGACGAAAGGGCTCTGCGCGGCGGCGGCGGCGGCGGCGACGCGGCTCATGTTGCCCGCGTGGGATCATGTGACTTGAGGCGGCCACAAGCAAGTCTCTGTTTTCATTTCCACGCGGCGCTGCTCTGCCTTTTGTTTCCGATAAGATGTATAAATGATGAGCTGGCTGACAAAGTACAGCATGGAGGTGGGTGGCGACGGGGGGGCGGCGTGGGCGGGGCCCCCGGGCGACGCATCAGTCATGCCCGGCCTGTCAGCAGGTAACTGATGGGGGCCCTGCAGGCACAAAGACCCCTTTTTAGCAAAAGAGGGGACGGAACTGAAGCCCGTGTGGGCTGACTCGTATTTAACAGGCTCTCTCAAGTTGGAGTTCCCAAACTGGGCTCCCAGGTGGCCCGCGAGCCTTAACTTGGGCTAGTCTGCAATAATGATGTCATCGCATTTAGGAAAAGTGTATAACAACATATGGGGAGCGGACAATAAAACTCAATAATCCAGTAGCTCACAATGAAAAAAAAAATCATACAAATACTAAAGTGAAAAACGTCCTTGTTTAATGTCAACAACAGGGCGGTGTAAAAATGACAATCAGCTCCTCTCTCGGCTTCTCGCTACGGCAGTAATATTATTTGTTCTTTGCAAACTATAAAGAACATTTGCCTGAATATAACTACTGCCCGCGCACTGTGCCGTAAAAGAAAGAACTACTTATGAGCTTATCTCTGATACGCAGGACGAGGAGCAACGCTGGCAAACAATCCACCGCTGCGTGACTCATTCGACATCAAAGCCGAAAAATACCGTCACTAGTTTTCATTGAAAAAACATTTTGAAACAATTGCATCATGCACCACGTAGCTGGTCAAACTTTTTTTCACTCTGACAAATTAGGAGAGAAAAAAATCTGTTAACACAATTTGACATGATGAATATTTCCATTGTGTATTTTGGGTCACTTTAGGAAAGTGAAAGAATGCCATTTCGTTTTTAATTGGAGACAATTTTGGCCCAAACAGCGTGTAAGGGTTGAAAATTGGTGCAAATCCACAGCCTTATATGAGCGTTGTGAACAAATTCCCATCCCGGCGACTCGGCCCGCAGCGGATGATCTCGCAACGTGAATAAATCTCTTTTAGGGGCTTTTGAACGCAACGTTTAGCTTTATGGTTCTGTTTTGCTTTCGTCTCGCTGCTCTCCGGAAGCATCGATCTTCGTCGCTGGCCAAGATGAACTCCACAAATGTGTGACGCCCGTGATGTGGAGACCAGATTGCAGCCTCCCGGGATTAGCCTCCTTGAGCATCGGCCGCAGGTGCACGCAAGACGGCGGATGCATATCAAATTAAATCGAGCACTAATGTCACATGAAACAGGAACACGCTACACTTTTAACAATGAGAAGCACAGGGCTAGCGAAAGGCTAGTGTCGGAAACTAGCGCAGCCGTGCATACGTGTAGCTCATTTCGCCAAGCTAATCATTTAAGGATGCCTCAAATGAAGTCTAATGATTCTCAAAGGTTCAAATTCCCAAACCTTTGGCCATATTTTTTATTTTCTTTTTAAACGAAAGTACAATTTTGGTCTGTTTTGTGAGAACTTGGAGGTTCTGCTATAGTGCATAAGTCAAAGTAAAAGGGTGTAATTATAACTGCAGGTGGGGGCGGGTGTTGATTGAGCACCTTCCGGAGCACAATTACCAAAGTGTCCGCATTAAACTGATGTACGAGTGCTTTATGTGTAGGAACTGCTAAAATTTTAATACGGCTCTCATTAGGCGCTGCCAGAATGGCATTGAGATGGCAGCGTTCCAAGGTCACACCAGAGGGGCAGGGAAAAAAAAAAAAGCGAAGATGGACTGAAAGAGCATCCATCCTACAGACTACAAGCTAAAAAATATATATATATATTTTATGAAATCCTACAACTGCAATGCATGGCTGTAGATGATCACAATGTCTCCACACCAAGGTCCCATTTAAGTGTTCACTTAAGTGGAGTCAATAAGTGGAACCATATTTGGTCACCTAAAATAAAAAAAATCTGCGCCAAAAATTGTGGGTTGCATCAGGAAGGACTTCCAGCGTAAAAACAGGACCAAACAGGCGACCCCTGATGGGACGAGCCTAAAGTCACAATGAATGCTACGCAATATTTTGAATTCAATAATGGAATTATTTTAAGTGCACTATACATAAGTTAAATAAAAATTTTACCAAAATGTTGAAACCAAACAGTTCCCCAAAAAGTTAAATACAACTGAACTCTATGTCACAAATGCACGGTACTGACTTAAAAAAAAAAAAAAAAGTTACTCCTGTAATATTATGGGCAGTTTGAACACTGAGTGCATTGACTCCTTCGCACACGGCAACACATCAGCCCTCCAACAACAATGGCGGCTAACACGATCATTCATGACACATTGTATAAACAGTGTAAGCTATCGGTGCTGCCAATCCACATGATTGATTGCGGCCCGCCTTGAGAGAAGAGTGACGCGTCAGGAAAAAGTTGTTCCTTTTTTTTCCCCCCCCCCCTTTTCCCAAGCAGCGCAAATCGAGGGCTGCCACGGAAAGCGGTGATTAATGTGCTCTCCACGGGTAATCCCACACCCCGGGCTAATGAAGGAGGAATCTATCACGGGGCAGATGTCACCGTGACGGAACTCCAAGTAGCTGGGAACAATTTACTTTCTTTTCCGTAACTGTTCCTGAAAAGTCCTGATGTGTCGGGAGTGAGAAAAAAAGAAACACTCAACGATGACACTTCAAAGTACGAGTGCACCCTAACTTCATTTACGCTTCATTTAGCGCTCACTTGGCAATAAATTCATCGCAAATTCACTCTGTCACACAGTATGCTGACTTTTGATCACAGGTGATAAGCATATGGCTAGCAAAAGGCTCGCGCGAGAAGCGAACGTAGCAGTCTACGATTCTGTGCTAGCGGCCCCAAGTCCTAAAATGAAATCAATTGCTTACATGCTGTACTTGATCACAGATGACCATATGCCTAGCGAGCGGCTAGCATGAGAAGTTCACAACGCAGTCTACTTCTATTCCGTGCTAGCAACCGCAAGTGTAAAATGAAGTTGAGCGCTGTCATGTAAAAATCGTTAACATGCAATCTTTTCATGACAAATGCTGAGCAAATTGCTTCGTGGAACGATGATGTGACATTTAGCTGAGTAGTCCACATCTTTACTCAGTGTTAGCACACACAATTGTCCAAATAAAATTGAGCGTTAACTTCACACGCTACACTTTTGATAACTATACGGCGAGCGGGAGGCTAGTGCGAGAAGCTAAGAGTCCGCAAGTGCTAGCGTGCATCGGTGCAAAATGAAAACAAGCGCCAACTTCACATGCAACCGTTTATCATATGTGAAAAGCATACGGTTAGTTGGCGGCAAACATTTACTGTAACAGTCCGTGTCTCAACGCAGTGCTCGCGTCAGCAAGTGTAAAATGGAAGTAAGTGCTAATGTGATGCTAAATGTCACAAACGACCTTTTGATCACAAATGGTGTGTGAATGGCTATTCAAATTCTAGTGCGAGAGGCTAGCATAGCGGTGGAAAATAGAGCACCGTCGTCGTCAACCACATTTTGTATATTTTGGTGTCTTTTAGGTCACTTTAGGAGGGTGACAAAAATGAAATGTGTGTTTTTTTTCTTTATTGCTGTCAAATATGTATGTAAGGGTTAACAACATGCAACATTGTCAGCACAGCAAATGTGCTTAATCTGATGTCACGGCCGTAATAAAACCAGCGACACGCCGCAACATCTGCCTGTTGATTAGTCGTCACATGCTGCTCGTGAATCAATTTCCCGCCACAATTATGAGCGATGGCGCTGGCTTTAAAGTTTAACGGCGCGCTTTACGAGGCGCACTCCAACGCCGGCGCCTCCCAACCGGCCCGCTCGTCACTCTAATTGCCCTTGGTGTTGTTGTTAATGGAGAACAATGACCTCCGCGCAGGCTGCCAGCTGCAAGTTATGGTTGAGATTTGCATCAAAAACATGGCGAGGGATCGGCGGTGCGTGCTGCTGTATTGGTTAGCAAGAGAGCCCAGACGGGCGGCACTTTTCCCCTAATACGAGGGTTTGAAAATTACGAGAATTTTTGAAGTTGGGACCTTTCCATGGGAATTAACAAGAATTTACCATAAAAAAAGTTATTAATGAAATAACTGGTCACTGTCACAATCAACCTAGTTGTTATAAAAAGGACCTACTTAAAAACACCTTGTTGGTATTAAAAAATACATAGTTATTAAAAAGATGTTTTTCAAAAACGAATAATAAAACAGTTATTGTTAAAATGCTGTCCCTACTTATTAAAACAAAATCTACACGTTAAAAATAGTCTCATTATTATAAAAACATTGACTAAAACATCCTGTTTCTATTTATCAAAAACAAAAACTATTAAGAAAAATTTGTTATATAATATAGTTATTAAAACTTTTCAAAACTAGTTAGACTTAATTATTGAATCAAGCTATTAATAAAGTAGCTATTAAAGTACTTTGTTATTGTTATAGTTCAAATATATGTCTACATATTTACATATCCATATTTGAAATCCAGTTGGACTGATCCAAGTTGGTCTGAGAGAAAGCAGCTAAGCAGCGATCAAAGTCCCAAAGCTTGCTCCTCACACCTGATTTTGTCAGAGCGATTTCACACCGAGAAGGCCAACGACCGCCATCGGGACCAAAACAAGCGGAAACGACGTCGGGGTGGGGGGAGGGGTGGCGCGGCCTGGACGGCGGCGCTCAGGTCGGGCATCAAAGAAGCCGCCACGCAGACGGAGGGGCCGAGCGCCGGCTGGCCGTTGCAACCGAGGGGCCGGCTGGAGGTCGCGCAGGCGGATGAAAGACTTCACAGCTGGCAGGTGGAGCTCAAGGAGGCATTGTTCGGCCGCTCACGCTAAGCCCAAACAAGTGCTCGCGCTGACCGACGGCCAGTCAAGCACGGTGCAGAGCGTCGCAAATGTTTGTTTTGACACTCCTCATTGACGACGACTTTAAATACGCTTTTGGCGTCGGGCTTGTCGTAAATATTCAGGACATTTACGCCAGGACAAGCGCGCTTAACACACTCAGCTTCTTGTACGACGTCGTGGTAGCAAACGCCAAATACGCCATTTGGCAAGACGTGCCACCTTGGCTCTAAGGTCATGGTTGGCTACACAAAGTAAAAGCGCAAATTACATTTGAAAGAAATTCGCCAAGAAAATCAATATTTGATGATAAAATATACAAGAAAATACATTTTGAATGAACAGCTTAAATCTTTTTAGGAAAGTGCAACATCAATTATTTATCTTCATGACAGTGCAAATTCAGCGGTTTGTCTTTGTTTGTAGGAAAGTGCAAAATCAGTCGTTTCCCCCCTGCTCCGGCAAATAAAGAAGCAAGAAATAAAGTTTGCCGTGACGTCCACCAGCTGATTTGTTTTTGGCTAGCTTCAAAGTTTTTTTTTTTTGTCGGGTCTCCTCGTAATAGACGCGTCTCACAAATGCTTCCACAATGGGGTTCATGACACGCAAGTAAACATGGCCTCAAAGACAGGAAACACCTTTGTGCGGGTTATTCTTCGCTTGGGCCTCACAATGACCGACCTGCTCGTACCCACAAAACAAAGGCGCTTTCTCAGCCCGACGCGCACCAACGTGACATCATGAGAAGAAATCTTGGATTCCGTCCGCCTGCCACGCTGTCAGTCCACCAGCATCAAACATGGCCCGCAGCAAGCGATTCCTTTAAGGTATTCCCGGACACTAAATGATTCATTGTGCCGGCCGCATTGTTAAACACGCCCTTTGGGGGGTGGCGGGGGCGGGGGGTGGGGGGCTCACTTCAAGTCAATAAAAGCTTGTCTGAAAGCATATTAATGTCCCGCGCCTGTTAATGGAGACAAGGGGGAGCACGTTGACTGGATGGAACCTGGCATCTGTTTCTCAAACTTTTGACACCAAGCAGCACTTGCCGTAGCAGCGAGATGAGCAACATTAGCGACAATTTTCACTTTTCAACAATTTTCCGGTTCAAATCGGTTTTTGTGGCACCCCGACACACAAAATCTCAAAAGTTGGAGATTGGCTGTTAAATTGAAGAGCAAATTTCATATTGTAGAACTGGCTCGCTTGTTTGTTTGTTTTTGTAGTGAATCACCGCAGTTGGTTTCCTTATGAAACGCACAAAGTGACTCCAGTCGGTCTGCTGAAGAACGAGAACAAAATGTGGACGTGCTAGGCCGACTGCATGTCCGCGTGTCCAATTGTCTGACCACCAAAGATAAACTGCGTAGGTAATTCTGTCGTCAAGTATGTGTTGCAGCTACTCTCTATCAAAACAAGACACAACAACTTTGTACGGATAAAATGTGGATATTGTGTTGAAACTTTCCAACTTCATAACGATCAAGAGAGACCCCAAAGCCATTTCCTGCCTTTGCGAACACACAAATGTGAGCGATTTGGAACGTCGGGGTGTCACAAAGGCGGCCAAGCTGCTTTGTCTGCGCCAAGCTCGCATGGGTCCAAAACATTTGCGCGTTGACAACATGATGGATGACGCGCGGTTAAGTGGTTCGCCCGTCACACGGGCTTGCAAAACTTGCTCCAAAGCCACGAAAACAAACGAGTGTTTTCACATGGCATCAAACGCCGATGTGCTGCTAATTAGAAAATGAGACGACAGACGCATGGCACTGACATGCAAATGGTCGCCAATCATTAATATTAATCAACCGCATTTCCTTTGAACTGTTCAAGTTGTCTCAACGAATAACGCAACCAGACTGCACCACTCACTTCTAATTATGTTTTCATTCTAATTTAAAATACATGTATTTTTTTCGAATCATGTGGCAATCAGAGTCCAGCCTTTCACTGTTTTTGTGCTCATCCTTTGCGCCATTTGGTGGCCTTCTGGCATCAAGGACGCATGTTGACGGGAGTTGAGTAGTTTCTTTTAGACAGAAGTAGAAATTTGGTGCCATCTTGTGGCAAGGATAGGCAAGTACAAACATTTACGTCTCTTGCACTGCCTAAGACGCTGACGTCGGATTTTGGCCTGTTTTACTGCCACTTCTCTGCCTGAGATCTACTGGGAGACGGGCGGCGCATGCATCGCGAGAGAGGAGGCATCTCCCAAATTAAAAAACAGACATCAAGGAATCAAAAATACCACCATCTTGCTCAGGGTTCAAATCATTTCAAGATTATATCTTGGAGACGTATATACCGCGTGCGCCACATTAAAATCATGTTCAATTGCTAACACACACAAACAAAAAGACATGCTGATTTATTCCGCTGTCATTGATTAAAATAGTGGTGTGTCAATATAAGCGATGACGTGGGGATAGAGCAACAGTAGTCATTTGCGAAAAAATAGGAAATTGACCATATTTGGACATGCGAGCTTTCGGCCCAACAGCGACATGGTATTCTATTGCAGATTTTCACCCAGGTGGGGTTGCAACATATGCCTCGCAAAAAACGGCGTGACTGTGCTACTTTCGCACAAGCCAAAACCTTGCCGCCATCTTGGGGTACTACAGCAGAAGGACAAAAATAAACATACGCGAGGTGCTGGGTGAAGGGTTGGTTCGGTTCACTATGTCTCAAAAACAAAACAGGTGGACCCCGAAGCCGGTTCAAAAGGGCTTTTAAGAAATGATTGAGTGATTTAGGCGACGGAGGATCCACGCTGCGGCAGCCTTGGATACATCTGTCAACGTCCTGGCGCCTTCGGGCATCGGCCGGCCTGTCCTGCTCTCGTCCGACCCCGACCCCCTTTCTCAAGATAAATACCTCTGTCACCGTTCACCTCCAGTCCCTGGACGCAACTTCAACTTGTCATCCATCATCCTTCTGTGTCATGTTCCTCCCCCTTCACTAATGACTTTCGGACCTCAGCTCTGAACATGACCAAGCGGGTCCAGACTTATTTTTATGAAATGGCCGCCAGCTAACAAGCTCATCCACTAATGTGCCTCTCTCTCTCGCAATTTCAGAAACACAATCATCTTTGTTGGCCAAGCATTTTCAAGGGTTGCTGTGGACGAATGGGTGGGAACGCGGCCATTCGTACGAGTGGGCGTGGCAAATTAAAAACGGCATCAGAATTTGCCGCCTCGAATCAGATGGCGAGACGTCACTGGAACCGGCGTTTTGTTGAGATGGTGTTAGCTGTTAGCCGGCGTCCACTTTGGATGTTACAAACTGAAACCATGCGGGAACGCTGACGTTGACGGATCTGCGGGAGAACGTCTATCAAGTCCATACACGTCTGAGGACGTGTGCTACGTTTGTTATTAGAGCAGCTATGATCTTACATGCTAATGGTTTTTCACCTTTCTGACTTAAGGCTTCTTTATTTCACTCGTACCGTTATTAGCGGGCCGCTTAAAAGGGAGCGGCAGTGCACTGGGGGCGTTAAGCTTATTAATTGTTGTTTTGATGTCACAGCCGCTGTGTGCACCCGCTGATTTAATCAGCTAAATTCGCCGCCGTGGGAGCTAGCCGTAGCGCCGCGACCGTATATGGCAACAAAGCGGCCCTTGCCGGCGTGATTTACACATACGGCGTCCGTGTAACGCTGATTAGCCGAACTGTGATGTTCATCGCATTAGCGCCGCGCTATCGTTAGCGCAATTTTCACGTGTGAATGTGCACTCATGTTGAAGATTTGATTTGACCGGCTGACGCAAGAGGCGACCTGTTAGCTCTCATCACAAGGACGGGCCACATTTGAGGGTTTTTTTTGTTTGTTTTTGTTTGTTTGTTTTTAATGGGCAGATGGGCCAGGTTGTTAAGGTTAAAAAAATTAATCACAATAAAATGTGCATGTTCAATCTACATTATAGTGTCAGTTAGAATTAAATCAACTAATTATTCACAAATTGTAAATCTTACTAATATTTTTATTTTACAATTTACAATAAACAACCAATTATTTAATGGGATGGATGAATTTAAAAAGAACTGTGAAAACATTTTAATGAGAGTACTAAAAAAAGTCAAATCCTCCCTGTTTATCTGGACTCAAGTATTTTATGAGGCAAATGAATATTGAAAAAAAAAAACATTTTAAATTGACGAGTTCGGGGGTGACGATGTCTAAATTAATGCAACACATATGACAGGACTCTTGATGTGAAAATGCTTGACGAGCCATATTCAGATAAATACGTGCGCGCATCTACAGTAAACGAGTGTGTCCACTAATGACTTGGGGGGGGGGGGGGGGGGTGTCTCCCTACCTCCCTCCCTCCCTCCCTCACAGGTACAATCTTGTTTGCCTCCATCTCTCAGGACCTTGGACCCCCGAGACCCGAAGAGGCTTCTTTATCCTCACCTGGCCGCGCGGTCTGGGCTCCTCTAATCACGAGCGCGTCGGCTCGACCGGCCGCCCCCATCAGGAGGGGCAAGGGCCCCGTCTTGCAATTAAGTCGCCGCCTCGAAAGCGAAACGCCACGTCGGTCCCGGCGGGGCCCAAAGCTGCAAAGCGGGCCTGATTAACCTGACGGCGTCAGTTCATGTCGCCCAGTGACGCACGCAAGTGCTTCCCAACCTGTACTCAGCTAAGCATATTATTTGCATTGGAAAACTCACACACCACCAAACACAAAATGTCACAAAAAGCATATCGTAGCCTTCAGGTGGAAACCGCCTAGGTCCAAATATGGTCAAATTTCGATTCAGTAATGAAACTTGTGTTCATTAAAAGGTGATATGTAAATGTAAAGGTGACATACATGTGATGTCCGTACCTAGCGCCGATCCCCAAGGCGAAAGGCTCGCAAACGGCGGGTCCCGCGGGCCGAGTGAACGACAAGCGTTGACGCGAGGCCAGCCGACAGAGACGGACGGATCGATAGACGAGCGCATATGCGGACGGGCCTATTGATAAACTCCCGCCGACAACGGGCCGAACACTTGGAGCTCGTCGGGGCCAGCTGTCCGTCACGCCGCCCGTTATTTTGCGCGCACTTCAGGTCGGATGTCCTCAACCCGCGACCGCGGGGCGCCCGGGCCGACCCGCCGGCCACGTAACATGCCAAAACACTTTTTCGTCACTTGTCAGTCTGGATGGCGCGCCGCGTCACTCCGGACGTCTCGGCTACTGTCTGTGACAAGGAGCAAGCTCGGCGGGGATGCCGGCGACTACGACAAATACGCGAGTGCCTTCGCGCAGGAGAGGAATTGGTTCCGTGACCACGCTCGCTTGGATCGCAATTCAAGCTTCCCCACTGCAACAAATGGAAATGCCAGTAATGGGCTCCAGACGCCCCCCAAAACACCAATATTAGTGTGGAAGATGTTTTTTTAATAATCGCACTGTGAAATATTGTACTGTATGAAAATACAAACAACAAAATAAAATGTTGAAAATAAAGTGTTGAAAAACAGGATATTAGTTCAAACCGAGTGTGCAGAAAATGCGCGTAAAAACTGATTATGATTCGCTTTCTAATCAACAACGATTGTGTCTGCAACGTGAGAAAATAGGCCAGAATGTTGATTGTTGTTTTCCAAAGTAAACACGGATGTTTGAAATGTCTTATTTTGATTAAACACACACAAAAAAAAATCTGTCTGCTTTCACGGAGAACTACACAAGTCAGACAATATTTAATATTACTGCACGTCCGGTTTGGAACGGTTTCGACGGGAACGACTGCGGCCATCTCATCTCCCTTCCACGCCAAAAAGTTGACGTCATCTTTTTGCCCGACACGTCACACATTCCGCCTTCTGTTCACCTGACAGAGTAGAAGGCTTTGTTTACTTAGAGGTCTACGTCGGGAAAAAGCTCTGCGCTTTTGCCACGGCGACTACAAGTGGAGCCGTCGTGTGAGCTGGGATGAATAATGGAGTGCTTCCCCGAGAAGGCGGCGCTCTTGGTGGCAGGAGGTTAATATTCTCACATGTCATTAGGTGGCCGGGCCGGACTGACGGCTCATTGAATCGGGCAGCAAATGATTTCCTCATGCCGCAGAGGACAGAGCACTTCAAAGTGAAGCGGGAGGGAGGGGGCGGGGGGTGGGGGCTGTTAGGGGTGGGGGGCTGAGGTCAGGACAAGCACTCCACTTTGATTAATGAGCGCAGCTCGGCAGAGGTTGCCAGTAGGTAAGAATGTGACGCCCAATTGGATGTGAAAGCGGGGGAGCGACTTTAAGCTGGATTTGACCCGGCTGCAGAAAAAAAGTCCCGCGCGGCGCACACCGTCACCGTCGGGCTGACTTGATGGCTTGTGACAGCCCAACTCACGCACCCTCTGGCTCGTGTAGTCATGACTTTTCACTTGTTGCCTGACAGCTTTACCTAATAGTCGCATGAGCACTTGCAATCGTGGACAGAATCGCGTGGACGCAACCACCCGAACAGGAAACCCTCGGAATCGGCGAGGGGGCCGAGTCAACATTTGCGAGTAGGAAAGCACGCCAGCAGTTGCCTGAGCAGTGCCACCTTGACAGAGTTGACAGGACCGTCATGTGTTGTGTGTTGGACTTCGAAACTCAGTTGACTGGTAGACCAAATCCATTTTCGCCATTGAAATGACTTGAAATTCAATGAATCTGTTCCAGACCCCCTAAAATGTCTGCAATTTATTCCCTTATGTGTTTTGGTCAAGAAAAATGGTGCTGCATTTTATAAAAACATGACAAGGGAATGCGCGTGTGAGCACCTGCGCGTGAGTTGTGGCCAAGAGCAGGCCCTTCTGAGTGTGCGCATTTTGTATTTGTCTCCACGATTTGACTTCAGTGAGTGACGCAACTAACGTTTCCTGCATGCTCCCTGTGAGTCTTTTTCATTCCTGTATTTATGTGTTTGGCTGCTTTTCAAATTCAATACAAGCGCATCTATAAGTGTGGCTCTAATATATTTTCATCCATCAGAAACTCACTCCCAAGTCAAAGTTTGCCTTTCAACACCAAAAAAAAAAAAAAAAGAGATGAAGGTATCACTGTATACTGTAAAAAGTCACAAAAAATAATCACTACAGCTTGTTGTAAAAGTAAAGCTAAATTGCCAACAAGTTTCATTGTGTGGGATAAGCCAAGACACCCCCCCCCCCCCCAAGCGTCTTTTCACGGCACTGCACCAGTAATAACTTTCACTCCTTTTGTAAACAACAAAAGTCCTAATCTGCTTGATCTCCGACTGTGAACAAGCGGCGAGGAATGCGAGTGACATGCCGGTCGGCACTAAACACAGCGCATGCACCTGCGAGGACAAAGTGTTGCTCGCACTCAATAACACCCCCCCCCCCCCAAAAAAAAAACACACATGAGGCAGCTGGAAACCTTTTAATTAGCACTAATTACCTTAGCGGAGAACGGTCAGCATGCTTGGAAAGGATTTGTCAGCACGTGAGAGATCAGAAAGACGGGCGGTGCTCACGTTCTCCTTGTGCTGAGTCAAAAACTAATAAGAGGCCGATAATGGGACCCGTGAGGATAACAGCCCAGGTGGCGGCGCGTAATCCCCACTCACAACTAATACCGCCGACACAAACGGTCCTTCAAATCTGTGCCGTTTTGCACCCCTGTACACTTGACTGTACAAGTTGCTATGTTGTACATACGGCACCGACACGGAATGATGAAGGTCAGAGATTTTTAAAGTCGAGTACAACACATGCGGACAAGACAATATAACAAGACTCACGGGCATATCATCTTTATCCTCCGCATAGAACGACTAATATTACTGCCGTACTGAGGAGCTGAGACGTCTCCACGAACAGTGTATCTGTCTTATACTGCCTTCAGGTGGCTAAGACATCAAATGACAAGTATATCATGATACGATATCCAAACGTTTGGACTGATATCGCGATACAAGTTGAACGAGGCTATCGCGATACTTTTCCACTGTGCAACAATTCCTGAATATTTTCCCATCATCAATGCTAATGTTACAACTCCACCTACAATGTTACAATATTTTGACAACAAAAATGGTATCATGACAACAACTTGTGACTGAAGATTACTGCAATATTTCGACAACAACACTGATACCGAGATACCACTCCATAATAGGCTGTTGAGCTATTTGGCCAACTAGAATGACTGAACAATACCAAAATAATTTTCCATCAACAATGCTAATATCACAACACAAACTTTCATAAAATCACAACATTTTGCTACGATAACGATACGATAAATCTTCAGATTTAAGATTGGCACAATATTTTTCCAACAATCACGAAACCGCATCTCACGGAAGAAAAAACCCTCCAAAACATCCAATGTGACAATTCTGATTGATCTCTGTGTGAAACCGGTTCAGGAATGTCTAATTGCTGATCAAATGTTCCCTTCAAAGTAAAAAGTGCCTTTAAACTCCCCATTAGCCACCCAATTGCCCCGCCCCCTTCCGTTACGTAGGAGGAGCTCTTTCTTGTGCAATGAGCCGGCGGTCCGAGAAGATTGTCACTTCAAAGCCGTGTCCAACTGGGATTAAGCGTTTTTTTTTTTTTTTTTTTTTTAGCTTCTTGTGTTACTTCTGAATTGGGCACATTTTTGTGATCATTGCGCACAAAGTCCACTGTGCGACTTTAAGTCTCATTCACTTTGTGTCTCCATTGTGACGCAGGCAAGGGGGGGAGAAAAACAAGCCTTTGTCCGCGACCACCAGAGTGTCATCTGGGCTCAACCTCCTGCGAGGACGGCAAGATAGTGAGCACGGGGCTACCTCTCCCCCTCCCCTTTTTATTTTTAGAAGTGGAGAAGAGAATCTTCAAATCATTTACAAACAAAGAGGGCGGCATGTAAAGGGCAAGAGAACAGACACAGGAAACAGATGAATAAGCAACTTCAATTACCAGCCGGCGACCTTGAGAGGCCCGGATTAAGCCGCGCGTCTCACAGCAAACGGCTGCACATGGCAGCTGACAAGGCCACAGAAGACTTGTGGGTCTCAAGTTTGATGCACCCCCCCCCCCTCCAAACAAGCCTGTGAATTCCTTGGGATAGACGACTGAGAACACGGCAGAAATGGCTTTACTGATGATTTGCGCATTCCTCTCTACCACTGTAGAACAAGATGATTGTCAATGTACGGCACTTCAAACAACCAAGTAGCTTTGCCTTAAGGAAGCCCACTTAGCTTAATGCTAACAAAAAAGGGCTAGCGACTCAAATAAATAGAGACAATATAACACTCAAGGGTATATATTCTTTATCCTCTGTGAAAAACGACTAGCATTACACCATCTTAGTGAGTCAGTTGTGAACATTTGATCTGTCTGTCATACTGCCCCCAGGTGGCCAAGGCGCACACGCCAGAAGGCGCAGCCTTGAATTGAGGCCGACAATGTGGCAGAAGCTGTTCAATACTTTCCGTTCCATTTAATTATGTCATTCCGGTATGCTTTGTCACAATAAGATATGACGGAGTTCTATCTTTCTTGTCACAAAAATATTGCAATACAACACGATAGGATTGCTCCATTCTGCCATCAAAAATACGACCGCTGACATATCGTTATATAATAGCGATACTAAGCCAATGCCAATTTTGCGATCCAACCGCCGATGTCGTGATTCTGGATGAAGCAATGACATTTTTGCATTCGTGCCGATCTCATTTGCTCGTCCGACCGGCCAGTGAAAAAGCACGCTTTGCAGTCGCCCACCTCACAAATGGTCATTTATAATGCGCAGATTTGCAAAATCACGCCATATGATTTCAAAATTTGCCGCTCCCCCCCGGCCCCTCCGTCTTTCCATTACTCACAAGAAGGCATATGTTAGCGTCAGAGAGAACTTGCTTAAAATTCAATCCACTTTGGCGCCATTATCATTCATCAAGATAACGAATGACTCCTTCAGAGTATGGTAATTATCGTTTGATAAATCATCAGCAGAAAATTAACTGGACGTCAAAACATTCATGGGGCGAGGAGGGGGTGATGAATGGAGGATGATTGCGGTGATGAATTGTGTTAATCTGGCCGCTGTGAATCCAGCGAAACGGCTAAACAGCTCAAGATGGATGGGGTGCGCAAAAAGCTGCAAGGTCAGAGCGCCCCATAAAAAAAAAAAAAAAAAAAAAAAAAGAAGAAAAGAAACTACAATGATGGGGAAGGAATAAAGTAAAAGAAAAAGTGTGAATAATTGCACGCATGCCTTCCTGGGGTAGTGCTGAAACAAGCAGACAACTAATACATGGGCCAATTTAACTAACGCTGATTTTTACGCCACTGTACTCGATCTATTTTTTAGGGGGTGCTGGCTTTGATCAAAAGGAGGGGCGAGGGCGCGACACCGGCTTTGCTCATTGCTTTGCCCACGTTGAAGTCACAACAGGGCGCATGGAGGCGTTCCTCACACTGGCTGCTGTCCTTTCTCAGCCTCCCCACTGGCCCGCCGTCAGTCACAATGAAAAGATTTCACAATAGCGGCGGGCAGAAAGTCGTTCCAGCGACTCATCCGTCATTTGGCCGTTCCACTCGGCTAATGGCCCGACGCTTCAACGCATGCTGGAGACTTCGCAAAGTGCCGCGCTTATTAGGTGGGCCTGCCGCTTCCCACAAAGTCACATTCTGGTTTGAAAAAGATGGCGCCTGAACTTACGAGAGGCCCGAGTCGCTCACTAGGCCACGCCCCCTGAAAGGCACACGGCTCAGGTGCACGGTTGCCGTTGTGACTTTGGCTCGTCCCGACGTTCAGTTATTCTGTTACTTCATCGTCTCTTTTATTATGTTCTGTCACAAAGCAGTGCTATGTTTCTTTATTTAAAAACAACAACGGCAAAAATTGTGTTTTGTTTGTATACTATCGCAATACAACTCGTGGTACAATGTTATCACGATATTTGATTTTGCTTATCACGTATTTGATCAAGGGGCGCTTTGTTTTCAACATTTTTGTGTCAGGGAAAGGAGGTCTGCCAAAGGTCAAGGGAACGAGACGTCGGCGATGTGAACGTGAATTGTCTCACGCTAAACGAGGTATCGGCTAAGCAACAAATATTCCTTTAACGTGGCCAGCGAAGCCCGAACGCTATTATTCTGCTAACCATTAGCAATTATCTCCCTGTCAAAGCTGCAGGTGACAAATTCTGCCCACGCCCGAGCGAGCGCTATCATCAAGCCGACATGAGCTTCATGTGACGGCAGCTAAATCAGCCGCCCTGACAGACAAATGGGCTGCCTTGGAAAAGCTTGGCCATCATCCCCGGCTGGGAGGAAGGAACCAGCTGACCTTTTTTTTTTTTTTTATATTATTATTCTCTACACGAGGAGATTAAATAGTGCAGATTCTCCATGTACGCTCTGTTTCCAAAATATACGAATTATTGATGGCTTTTGCGGCGCGGTCGTTTCATCTTGTGCCAAGTTGCAGTCATCGTTTTTACCTTGGGCTAGTTTTGCCCTTACAGATGGTCGCGGAAAAACAGGAACTGCACTTCATCCTTACAGCAGAGGAAGCGCACGTGCGTGCGTGCGTGCGCGCGCGCGTACACTCGAGGTGGCAAAAGTACTCAAATGCCGGACTTAGGTGGAACCACGCGTAAAAAAAGAGAAGTTAAAAGTACAAGTATTGATTTAAGTCCTTTACCGAAAAAAAAAAAAAAAATGAAAAAATGAAACGTTCTTCAGTCAATTTAGAGATTTGTGTGTAAATCTTACATGTGTGAAGGTAATTGCTGAAAAAATGTGCAAAACTATGCAGGGATAAAGCGTTCAATTGATTTTCACTATTTCTGTTTTCTGGATTTTTTCGGGGGCCTGGCTAAAATGGTGCCCAGGGATGCAACTGCATGAATCACCGCTCGCCCACTATTAGGAACTTCAGTGCCTTGTTTCACATCGGCGGTTATCTGGCATCATTGCAATTTGTAGTTCGCTGGCTAGCTAGCTAGCTGGCTACTCCTCAAAAGCACATCCTCGCTTCAGATAGTCTGTTGCCGCGGCTGCTTTAGAGCGCCTCGTTGCCATGGCGTGAAAAAGGTCCGGGAGTGGAATACATTGCAGCCACCGGCAGATTTAAGCGGATACAGCTCAATCATTTAATGATGTAGCTGCTGGATAAAGTAGCATCAATTACTTGTGGATTTTCTCTCTTCGCATGAATGTTCACTGCACTCAAGTGAAGGACAGATACCTGAAAAACCTACTTCGGTACAGTGGCAAAGTATTTGTACGTACTTCCCATCACTGGTGCGAGGGGCAATAATACGAGTCATCCGTCACGGTATTTCAAAAAGGCGCACTTGCGTGCGAAGTGGCGCCAACATTCTATAACGCACCTCAACCAGCGAGACTTAATTGCTTCGCACCTCGGCCGACGATTAATAACCCGAGTTGTTCTTAGTGGCGTGCGAGTTTGGAACGGAGATGAGGGAAAGCGTACCTCCAAAGGGGTGTGCACATACCTTCAGCCACATGCCACTTTTCACACCGAGGCCGCACGTAAGGTCCAGCGCCAGGATTCAACTCCGTCACGGTGGCGTGACACAGCGGCTGAAGGATTGCCGTGGCTTTTTCACCTCTTGGCCTTTTTCACCTCTCGGCCTCCGCGACAGCCATACTCCACTAAAGGGAAGAAAAAGAAAAAAAAGTTAGAGTGAACAGTGGGTTCAGGACCAAGCCCCAACGTGAATAGCACAAATTCACCCCTCCCGGACCAAATTCAATGGGAATTTGTGCCAATTGCTCTTTGTGAACTGAAGACAATTTAACAAGAGTTGAAATCGGATTTATCGGTCAGTCGTCCGACTTGAAGAGCTTTTGGAGTTCACCTGTGGGTGCCATTAGACCACGCGTCAAATCGGAGGAAGTAGGAAACCTGAAAAGTTGCCGCAATCAATTTCAATCAGAAAGTGAGTGCTACATAATGGTTTGTCTGCCCTTGCTTTTCAAGTCAGGCTGGCAAAGAATCCATAACTGGAGGACATCCCGCCGGGATCCAAAACCCTAATTAATAACTTGTCTCTTATATCTTTGTCAATACAGTCCAAAACTTCACTATCTTTTTGTTTCCAACCTTGGCATTTTGTCTCGGCCGCCGTTTATCGATGATTTTCCGTCCGTGGTGCCACTCCTCGTTTGTCATGATTATTGCTGAATTTTGAAGCTGTCGGCCGCGCGAGCCGCGGGAGATCGATGGGCGTCCGCCGACGCCTCGGCCGTATTGGCAGCGGCGAACGGCTCGTCCTCGCCCAATTGCGTCTCCATCATCTATTAGCTGTCCGTTGATCCTCGGACGGGGTCGAGCCCTGCGGTGGAAAAGTGAAGAAATGCAGTAATTGCTGCCTCTGAATTGTTACAACTGCCATTATTAAACCGGAACATCAACTGTGAGCCCAAAAGACTAATATTATTGTCAGTTTACCTTATAACATGAACCTTTTTCACCGCAAACCCCTTCGCAAACCATAATAAACGTGCCATTTCGTTACATTTTTGACTCAGTGACGCTTAGCAGCCGCTGGAACGTATCAAGTATAGTGAACAGCGACAACTGCTTTTAACACAAAAGGGCAGGAGAGGTTATGCCAGTTTAAATGTCAACTTTGTTCCCCCATTGCGTGTCGGAGCCTTTTATACAGAACAGTGACCGTGCAGCAAAAAAAAAAAAAAAAAAAAAAAAAAAAAAAGAGGGGGGTGGTGGGGTCATTCTTCCTTTTATGAGCAGTGTTAAAGGGGTTGGTGTTTGTAGCTGACAGTTACTACATACGACAATGTTACAGTTGCTTGATGGCAGTGTTGGCGCTGAGCTCCACTATCATTTTGGGCCTACGCCATGTTAATTAGACCTGACAAGGAAGGGCATGTTGCTTCCACCAAATTCCACCGAAATACTGTTACAAAACCGATTTATGTGGCGGGAAAGTGCGAGTGTGCGCTATCACATTCTGCGCCCGCCACCTCCCGCATGAAAAGGCAGAGAAGTGCAACAATGGCAACCGTTGGAAAAGTGCTTTAAAGTTAAAGCTGATGGATGGCTTGTCAAAAAAATAATTGCGGCGCTCGGAAAGTGGGTCTGGGAGAGCGGAGGGGGATGGCGGGGGGGGATGCGGCGAGAGCGTGATGGGAAGTGACAGTGGTCTGTCAAGACGCAGTGGCTGCCCAGAGTCTTGTGAAGGCCCGGCAGAGAAGGTGGCAGAACAGAGCAGGCTGTCACCGCGGGAAAGGGGCCTTTAATACGTTGACAAGAAAAGGAATCCGCCTGTCACACCTGCTCAGCCGGTCCGGGCCAGCGGACGGAATACGGCGGCGGAATCGGTATCGGGGCCGAGGCCGGGCCGGGCCGCCGCCGCCCCGCCCCGCCCCGGCCCGCGGTTACAAATCACCGACGGCAACGGCGCTTCCTTTGCCTGTGACAATTCATTAATCACTCTGACAGGTCCGACCTTATTACACGGCAGATTTGACACTTGAGCAATTGGATTGTCAACGGCATCCTATTATAAATGCAATTCAAATTGAATCCTGGCCCTCTTGTTGTAATTCCCAGAAAGCCTGTTATCTTTTTTCAGGCGACCTTGAGAGCCAATCACGACTCACCGCGCCGTTCAAAACATATTCAGTATGAGTAAACATACATGGCAGCATACGCAGCACAGCGCTCCGCCGCCATTTTTCAAGCAATTGCTGTTTTTTGGGGGCTTTTGCAGAACGCAGTGGTACCTTGACTTACGAGTAGGCGCCACGATTCCCACGGTCCAATAACTGTGAGCAAAAATATTGCGGCATCACGGTTACAATTACAGCTCTAAAATGACTTGAATGAAGTGAAAGTGCCTTTGAACAACCACAGGCGACCTTGAAACCGGTGTGGAACATACGGCATCGCGTAATAAACGCTTCCAAAACGCTGTAACACCGAGGTGCCACAAGATGGCGCCAAACTCCCACCTAAAACGCGAAGGAGTAATTGGTGGCGAGGAAGTATGTTGAGGTGATACGGTATATCACGACTCTTTTTAAATCCTTGCATTTTGGGGAGGAGCCAAGTTTAGCCTGGGTCGTTAGTGGAAGTTTGAGAGTCTCTGCATGAGTAATTTCTTTCACTTCTAGCAGCTGACTGTACGGTAAAACGTCAGATCGAATTCCGCGGTCTTTCTCGCTAACTAACCGTGTTTGTTGATTTAGGCTCGGCTCAGATGGACATAGTCGGGAGTGTCTCGGGGGTGAGTCACCGTGACGAGGCGACATCAATACCGAGGCGTGGCGCCGGCCGATCCGTCCCGGCCCGGCCGCCGGTGTCGTGACAATGACAAGCTGGGTGAATGCAGAACGTGTCTCGGTGGCCGCGAGGAGTCCTAATTACCAGCTCGGCGTGAGAATTAATGACCGAGAGGTGGGAGCAGCAGCTGGGCTACTCGAGGGGACGCCCGCCGCCCTCCGTGTGACATTTGCTCACAACTGGGCCACCTCATGGCCCTCGGTGCCGCGTCCTGCTGACACACGAGTCAGCCAAGCGGTCGGCAGGCTTTGTATCTTGATTACCTGCCATTTAGAGCAAGCGCGGCCCTGCAGGTGCCCGCGCAGCGCTGGATTCCTTCTAGGTTTCGCTTTCTGCCTTGATAAATGACACAATGGCAGTTTTCCACCCCACTCATGAGATTCCATATAATGCCGGCCCTCGGAATGCCACATTTGACCTAAAATATCAAGGTGAATGTGCTCCAAACGTCAAAGAAAATCGAGAAATATTGAAGCAAATGGTACCACAATTTAACATGGACAATTTTCAAGTAAATATTTTACCCCTACAGACTGGAAACAATCACTGCTGTTGTCCAATTAGCATTCTGCTATGATAATCCTCGGTGAAATGCTAAAACCATTAGCACTGCAATTGTTTTTTTTAATTTCACATGTCAGCATGAGACAGGAACTACTACACTGCAAAACAATGGCCGGTTGACCAAGTTTTCCACTTATTCGACACATACTTAATCTTCAACGGGCACCCACAAAAATTCAATATGAAGTAGGCCCGCAGAATGTCAAAGTTGGCAAAAAAATTTAAGGCGAATGTCGGACAACATAAAAAACGATAAGAATTCCAAACAACTTACAACTACTACTTACTCACTCACAAAAAGTCGTCTACAAGCAAACTTTAGCCTTGTCCGATTAGCATTGTGGTAACTTAAATGCCAATCGCCACTGACATGCTAACAAGATTAGCATGTAATTTTTGGACATTTTAGCATGTGACATCATCGAGTATCGTACTTACAGGTACAATCATAAATATCATAAATAATCATTTGAATGTGTATCCCTCAATCTTGACAGCGCGGCACAGCAATGAGTGCAACAATTGATTTAGGGGTTGTTGTTTATTTTTTTTGCTATAGTGTAGCCTGTGTGCGTGCGTCTTTGAAGGGCAGAAATGTAGCAGCTTGCCAAGCTCAGTGCACTTTATATCCGATCAATGGCACTTGATGATTTCCCACCGCTTCAAAATGTCTTTTCTATTAAAGCAAACGGCCGCACCTACTTGTTATTAAATCCAAGGTCTTCCTCGTTAAATGCATCACTCGAGGATTTACATACGCGGCCGTTCCTCAGCTTCAGCCAGAGGTCACTTTGATTTATTATGGTCTCATGTGGCAGACAGCGGCTGACGTAGTGTCACTTAGGGTGCGCCGCGTGCGTTAAACAGCTGCGACGAGCCCACTGCGATTGGAAAGGACATTGTCGACACGACCGCTACCTATAATATCCAATCAACTAGGACTAGACCTTGTCGGCACCTTGTTAACGGTCGGAACACCCCGGAAACCTCAGTCGGCCTTCGGGCTTTGTTTGCGTATTATCGCTATAGCATCATGCTAGCACCGTGAACGTCTTTTCATTCTCGACCTAGCAAGAGTCCCTTTTCGATGTCCTTACGTACATCAGGATCATTGCAAAGACTTCCCGATGCGTCCACAGCAAGGCAAGGGAGTGACTTGCAGCTGGGAGAGTGGGAAAAAAAGGCATAATTCAATGTGAAAAAAAGCTCATAGAATGGGACATTTTGGCGGCTGTATTGCCCGGCCAAATATGTTTGAGTGGCCATCAAAATGTTTATGGTCAACGGGATGCGGGGGGGTTGGGGTGCCCCCCTCAGGTAGATGGTGGTGGGCCATGGCCCTCTCAGCCCCCACCTCTGCGCGCCCATGCTCAATAGCTTGCTTGTATTCACTCCAGGAAAGGGAAACAGCAATAGTTTGTCTTCTTTTTCAGATAGCCAAACATCACTATATTAATTTCCTTTTTAGGAAAAAGCAACATCAATAGTTTGACTCCATCCATCCATCCATTTTAGGAAAGTGCAACATCAGTATTTTATCTTCTTTTCAGGAAAGTGCTACATCAATAGTTTGTCCTTTATTGTAGAAAGGTTTGTTGTTTTACTGTATTTGAGTTGCACGACCCAGTCGGCGAGTGCGTACGCATTGATGTGGCCGGATGAGTGTGTGTGTCAGTAACAGTAGCTGTGCGAGCGTGCGCGTGTGCGTGCGCGTTTCACCTCCCGGCTGCTGTCAGTGTATTAATCACCGGTGATGTGTGCTGCAAAGGGACGGCTGCAGGAAATAAAGACACGGCGGCGGTGTCAGGTGCGCCGCCCTGATGTGACTCCATCAGACAAGAGGCTCGCTATTGACAGGGTGAGAAGGGGGCGGGGGGGTGGCTGGCTGCTGGGGGGAGGCAGCCATCACTCCTCCTTCGCCCTCTTCGCCTGCGCTCAGTCACCTTGGCTGTGACGCAATGTCATCAAAGTGCACGCCATTATTCCCGCCGCCTCACAGCAGCATTATTTCAACATCTAGAGAAGGGCTCAATGTCAGCCCCAAGGACACGCATACACACGACATTGTGTACACACACACACACGCGCGCGCGCGCACACACACTAGGTAGGGCTGCGCGATTACGTGATTCATTGAGATTTCGTCAAGATGATTCATTTTCTACCCCAAAAAACACAAACAATATGGAATTTTAATGAACAAAGGGGAAAAAAACATTAATAGCCTCGTGGTTAACTTTGCCACCTGCATTTCGAGTGGCGAATGCTCAGGGCAAATTGAAAACTAGCTCTCATTAGTAGTTTTTTATGATGGAAATTCAGAAGTTGAACAGTTCAGCAACAAACTTTTTGCCGGAAAAAGAAACAAAAATGCAGACAAACAACGACCCGATTGGTTCACTTTTGAAATTTGAAAAAAAAAAGGCCGGCAAGTTTGCGACGGAGATGGATTCCTGGAGCCCTCTGGCCGAGATTGGGTGGCTGCGACTCCGAGCGCCCCTTCCCGGTAGACTTTGCCTCCTCGCGAAAAGGAGGCTTATTTAAGAAACAATTAGGAGCATACACAAAGCAATTTGCAGCCGCTGCGAGCGTGGCGGCGGCGAAGGGGCGAAGGGGCCTTTCAGCGCTGATTTATCGCGCTGTCACCTTCACAAGGCAACATAATTAATAGGAGCGCCCACTTCTAATTCCGCCCACTTGCACGGCCGGCGGATCGCCTTTGATTTATGACGGCCCGGGACTTTGCCTTCTATCAGTTCATTTGCTCGTTATTTATGCTGATGACCAATTTGGTTGGGTCGCCGTCATCCCACTCGCGACTAATCAAAGAGAATTAGGGCGGACTGCATTATTTCGACGCCGCTCGTTTATCTTGGCAAGCAAAGGACGAGGGGGGGGGGGGGGGGGGGGGAAGAGAAGCAAGGCGTGGAGCGCTTCCGCTTGGAGCCACGACTTGAATTACGAGTGGCCTCCACTTCCAAGTTGTCCCTTTGTTTTGCTTTGGGTTGCCAGTCCAAATTTGACCGAGTGTCAGATACGCCGCCACTCAAGTGGAGTGAAAAGAAAATGAATCAAAAATAGACCGACTGAGTGACCAAAAGGGAAAATAGTTTTTTCCTCAAATAACGGCAAAAGCGACGGGCTTTTTTTCTATTTACGTATGCAAGTGATGACAGAGTTACATTTTCTCATTTTAATTCCGTGATGTTATGTTTTGTCATTTAACTTACGTATAATTCACAGTTAAGAGATTCTCATTTTGCAGTTTTACATCTGTAATGAGAGGCTACATGTTCCATTCTTGTCTTTTACTTCTGTGTTGATCCAATTACAACATTTACTTGTTTTACTATTGTACACGTCCATTTTCTCATTTTAGCGAGGTCAAGTTATAAAACATTCTCATTTTTAACATAGTTGAGATCGAGGCAGTTATGACATTTTCATGCTTTCTTGCATTTCTGTGATGATGGACGGTTACAACATTTTCAAGTTTTTTTTCCCCATTGTACTCTCGGGAAATGTCAGCTCCAATATGTTCTCGATTGACTACCGTGATGGACGATTGCGAAATCTCTCATTTCTGTTTATTCTGGGACATGGACAGCTCTGATATTTTCCTTTTTTTTTTTTTTTTTTTCAGTTGACCGCTGTAATGATGTGCACGGTTAGTAACCATTATTTCAATTTTCAACATCCACAAGTAAAAACAAATGCCGACAATACAAATGAATCCCAAGGAGCAATCGAGCGCCAAAAGTCACATTTCCAAGCGTCCGAAGCGCAAGAACCTATTTCACTCTCCATAAAGTACAACACTTCACGGCTTCCCGAGCAAAAGGCAACAAAACTCCCACACAAGTGACGACACACGCAGCCGCAAGGTGATACATTAAAAACACACACGCACACAAAACCAGGAGGATTCTCCTGGGCCGAACAAGTGAATCATGCTCACCGCGGCGGCAATGCATCATAAAGGGCCCCGCAGATTAATACGACGCATTATAAGAAACCGAGATAAATCCGGTCACATTGTGGCGGGGTTTGTTAGAAAAATTACACCCGTTGCGAGTGTTATGATCCTGCAAATGCTATTGTGAAGGTTAAATTGTGTATTACTGTTAAAACAAATGGAGACGGCAAGCAGGCTTGGCGGCGCAACATTACGTAGAGCGCCCTTGCAGCTACGACAACAAGCAAGAAAATGAAGCAAGCTTGGATTAAGACACACTAAAGTAGGAGAGTCAAATAAAAGTAGCAAACAATAGAGCACATTTAGGGCTTCACGTTAGTCATTTTCATGCTACAGCAAACTTTCCAGACAGGGCTATTGCTTTTAGAAATGTTTACATGAACATATGACCTTCCTGGATGCAGTGTAGCACTTTGTCTTGTTTTCCATTGCCTGTCTTATTTGTAAGAGAAAAAAGGTTCATGTGAGCCACCATTTACATGCGTTAAACCGACCTAACAAGCCTTGCTAGCTTTGGCTATGCGGCTCAATAGTGGTCTCAAAATAGCACAGATCACTGTTTTCAAATGTATGCAGTAAAAGTGTAGTCACAGAAACAAACACTCAAGTACAGATACCTGAAAAATATACTCAAGTAGAGTAGGGAAATATTTACTGTATATTTTGGTTACTTCCCACCAGCGCCGTTCTCCGAGACGTATCGTTTAACCGAGCGGTAATAAGATGCAGCGCTTACAAGGGGTCGTCAATATGGCCGTCGATAGCTGGGCAGCGGCCATCTATCAGGCGACCAATCGATGGCGTTTTTCCAACGATGAATCCCAGGAAACGATAGCTTTCAAATAAACGCTGGAAAGCAGCAACGCAATCCTCCTCTGGGGAGAGATAGGACATGTGGAAAGGCTCGATCCCTGTCGCCGCTGCTCGGCCTGCCGTCTGCCAGCTCGCCAATTGAGGACTTGCAGAACAACACCAACTGGGAAGAACTAGTGGAGATGAGAACCGTGCAGGATTCTGAGGTAGACTGCAGCCAAATACTTGGTCGGGCCACAAAAAATGACCGGCTTTGGAGTTTTTAAACCTTGCATGCTGTTCTGGTCATATTATACCCATTTTGACATTGACATTTAAAGTAGCATACATGTCATTCTTTCACCTCTAAATTTGAGGACTATTCCTAAATGCACACAAAAGAAAATATTTGAAAATGTCATTCTTATGCACAGTTGCTACAAAGGGTTTACGTGTCTACTAGCTAGCTAGAAAGACAACGTGCTTTTTACGGAAATCCGACTGACAAATTGATGCATTGAAAAAGAAACGACAGATTTCACAAAGGCTTCTTTCCGCAGGTCGTGTCAAAAGTCAAGTCAGATTTTTCCGGAGCTTTTCCCCGGACAAAAGTGTCGGCATGCTCGGCGGATGACGGACAGCCAGCGGAGTCGACGCGAGAGCGGCGCGGCATCAATGACAGCTGCTGATTATATTGCGTGGCCTCATCAGTCCTGACGTGATTTGATACCCCGGGCGACAGCACGGGGAATGCCGCGAGATGTTCATTAATCACCGCAGCTCGCAGCGGCCCGCGGGAGCAGCGGCACTTAATCCAATGACGGCGTCCTCACCATCCGTCGTGCTACTTTCGACAAATCAATCACTCCCAGCTAGCAACGCTGGCGACTTGTCTTTGACAGGGCGTCTGCTGACAGACACCCTTGATTAAGAGCTCGAGAGTGACAAACTTTTCCTCAGGCAGCTCGGGTCAAGGCGAGGCCGTGGATCGTTAGCTGCCTACTTGGTTCCATCGTAGCTTTCTTGTTCATCTGTCCTTTAGTTTGTTCGTCGGTTCATACGTATGTTAATTAACTTGCTAACCACTGGTGACCAAACTACGCATTGAAGCACTGCACTTGACCCTTGACAACTTCTACAGCAACTACCGATGATGATAGTGACTAATCTTTTAATAGCGCTTTGCTAGAGATGCAAAAGACAGTGAGAAACCATTTAGACCTCAAATCTGAAAGTGGCCTTTGGGTTCTCCAGAAAAATGGAGTAGGTGTGGCGCGTCACGTGGCTGTAAACAGATGTCACCCGGAGGCGATAACGGCGCCGGCATCCCTGCGCCGACTCCGGTGGCCAAACGACATCCGGCCACGGGGCTCCGGACGAGGTGCGAGGCCTTTACGATAGCGCCCCCACACCACCCGCATACCTTTTTCCCTTCCCTGCAATTATCTTCAAAGAACATCTGTTTGTTGTTCCTCTGTTGCAAGTGTCGTAGCCTCACCTTGACCCGCGCGCTCGATTGTGCGCCGTGTTATGAGTGAAAATAAACAGTGCCAGGACAGGGAGGCTCGGCCTTTGTGTGAGCAGGGCGTTCTCAGGATGTCCCCGGGCTAACGCGGGCACGCTTCCTTTGACGGGTACCACAGAAGAAGAAAAAGACCACGACTAAGAAGAAGCGCGTGCGGGGAATTGCGTGTCAAGTGCAGTCGATGCACTCCTGCCGAGGAAAAGTTCAATAGTTGTTGGCAGGCAACCTGATACGCGCGGTCGTACAAAGTAGTTTGTCCCATTCGTGTTGTGAGATCTATATCTGCAGGGCGGAGACGTCACTCAGGGGCACGGCCTGACATGTTTGCGCGCAGGTGCCTCCAGCGTTCAGAGGAACTCAAGTCCGTGCCGAAACAAGTCGACATTACTCGATTTGATTGGTTGGTTAATTCATTTGCTAGTTCGATACATCCAGATGTTATACAGATCAAGGTGGTCTTTTTTTGTTTGCTCAAACTGATGTTGTACAGTTGTCTGCCACTTCCGGACAGCGAGAGTAAGAAGCAGTGCTGATGAATATTTTTAAAAGTTTCATTTAATCAGGTTTCCTGTGTTTTAAAATGGCTCGGACATTGTTTAGCACTAGTTCAAAGAAACAAACTGCGACAGTTTAGCGGAAAAAGTAAGTAGTATTTATAGTATTCGATGGATAACCATAAACGCGAGTTAGCATGGTTAGCTGAGGAAAGTGCTAATAGTTGGATGCTAACTCTAGATGGGTCTGGAAAGTATCCACTGAGATTCAGGTTCACCGTAGCGATCTTTGCCAGTAGGTTTTTGTCCCGAAAATTAGGTACAAAGGCTGAGCTCAGAGTGCAGTCCTAAGTTCTGCCGGGAGACGTTAGCGTAGCCTGTATGCCGAGAGACAGTCGTGGCCTCTTACTGCCTATTTGCGACAGTGTCAGCACCACACTTCAGTCACTTCTCGCCCGTGAGCGATCTCAATTAACAAAGATACGTGAAAGATGGCGCCGGCCCGAAACAGGAGGACATCCAAAGTTCAGCATGACCAACGGCTTGTGCGCACGTACATGACGACGTTGAAAACAAAACACCTTCGATTTATGAGCCGTGTTCTCGTGCCCTCCGTCGACAATATGAACTCGGGGTCGAGGCCGTGTACGTATTTGGGTCATTCCAGAATTGGAGGGCGTTTCCTCGTCATGCAAGCGCAACTAATCCATACGCGTTGCTATCTTAGTAAACTCGTTTCCTAGAGTGTGAGCGAGTGTAAAAAACAACAAACAAACACGTCATTCCTCCTCCTCTGTGACTCTTTGAGCTCAGCATGAGATGAACGCCGGTGTCAGCCACTGCAATCACACCCTCGGTCTCCCAGCTTTATCGGCATCAATCATGCGGGGCGCGAACCCAGGCGGTGGGCGGGACCTTGAGTACGCCTCACTTACTTATCTTCATATTGGGCACGGCGGATTTCGATATTAAAAAGCAAAGCGGGGGAAGGTTATGAGAGGGAGGTTTTCATCAGGCGTATTTGCCGGGATGTCTCCATCAATCTGGACGCAGTCCCTCAATGTGATTGTCACGTGCCCTTGAGCAAAGATTACACACGCCCTGCCTTTCATTTGTCAAGTGACACCATGTTGCATCCAATCAAGGAACACCGAGACAAACGGGACTCCTGATTAGTCACACATGGAGGTGTTGGAGAAATAACGAGAAATAACGAGAAATATTAAATATATTAAAAACAGAGAATTCATGGGCCAAGTAGTTTGATTACTTAAATAAGAGGTACTACCTCGGACCAAAATACATTTGCTGTTGTATCAAGCTCTGGAAAGAAGCAATCCAAATATTTTAAGAGCTAAAACGGTGGTCATTCCACCTGCATAACGACTGCCAGTGTCACGGCACTTGTAACGGTTTGACCAATAAATATGATACGATGATATGAAATATGATAGAATCGCGGCAACACCAGCATGTACCGTATGAGCTACCTGCCTCATGGCCTTCATCCATTTTGTCACACACACACACACACACACACAGCTGTAAAATATACAGTATGTGTGCAGTGCAGCAATGAGAACAGCTGTATCCAATCTCCATGCACAGCAAACACTACATCACGTCTAATTGATTTCCTGTCAGACGCCGGGAAAATAAAATACATTTTCATGTACGCCGCTTCTGTTTCCCGCAGCCACTTTCATTCGTCTAACTTTCTTTTGTTTTTAATTATGCATGACGACCAGGAAGTGGCCCGAGGCCGCGCTAATGTGGGCCCGTCCTCATAATGACCACAGCCACAAGTTCGACAGTGAACACCTGGCTTTTGTAGAGTTGCGCCCCTCCCACATTCTTTCAAACCTATTCCAAAAACACATTAGCGTAAGTACACTGTAAAAACACAGAAGAAATGACTGCTTACAAAAAAGGTAATGTGCGTAACCTAACGTAACAAGCCCCACTTATAGCGGGGGAACGCTACACTAAGCTTTTGAGGCCTAATTTACGAAGATCCCAAAGAATGGCCGTAAAATTGTGTGTTGACTAACAGATTGGGGTCTCCATGGAGTCCGATGACGATCTTTACTACGGGGCGGCGGTTGCCCTGGGAAGTTAGTTTGACAGCAAAAGAGTCAAGAGCAGGAAAGTCGGGATCGTTAAGGAGTCACTACTCGGACAGGGAATCGGACACCGTGCTCTGGGAGGTGAAAATGAAGAAAAAAAAAAAAAGAAAATCATTGCCCCATTGCAGAATGTATTTAAAAAAAAATTCCAGCCATGACACAAAGCAGTGGCCTTGTAAAACAAAAGTACACACGAGTAAAACGCTGCGCATTAAGGAATTACACACAAGAGTGCTCAGCTGCTTCCAATGTTGGGCGGATTAATGAGCGGTGGAGGGAATGAGCAAGCATTTCCCAAAGTCAAGCTAAGCTGCAGCCAAAGACGGAGAGGGGTCAGCAGCAGGCCAGCCTCTTAAATCAGAGCAAGAGGCCGGCCCCGTTGTCAGGCCGCCACTTGGGGGAGGAAACGCTCGGCAACAATGAGGATGGCCTATTTGTTGTGCGGCTTTTTTTTTTTTTTTTTTTTTGCTTCTTTTGTAGCAGCTGGGCTCATGAAAGCAGCTGGACACAAGCGAGGGTCATGACGAACTGTTTGTTATTCCCAAACTAACTCATACGTGACATTAACGAGGTGACGCACCCAACGTGATTGCAGACGCATGAATTTCCAGCCCCCAAAATGTGATTTATTCGTGAGTGGCTTCACATCTGCACGTCTGAAACTTTCCCTCGGCTCGGATGATAAACTGCGTCGTGAAAGTTGAATTAATCCTCCTGGCGTGTTTGTCGATTAGTAAATATGGCTTGCTATGATATGTGAAGGCATTAGTCAGTGTAAGTCGCTTGTAGATACATTCATCATCGCTTATTTCCCCCCCCCCACCCCACCATCACACGCTTTCATCGAGAGTGCACTTCCCGCGCAGGATCACAAGGATACGCTTGGACAAACAATCTGATATCCAAGGTTAAGAACACACAAGGATAATAAATCGCTCGAGTGTCATGTTCAATTTCCAGGGGGAGGCTTTAGCGAGCATTATCCATAACAGGATTTAAATTGTTATCAGGACGCACAACAATCCACTTTGCATCCTGCCCGCCGGTGATTCATAGTGGGGAAACAAGCGTCACATTTTCCAGCATCCACGCTGAAGAGGCGGCGGCGGCGGCGACGACACGGGCGCACTTCGTGTACTTGGATGATTGTTTGAATAAATTGCTTCCATCCGGGCCGCCGTTCACACTCGCGCTATCAGTTTTGATTGTCTTTCGGCCGGCTCCTTCCTGCCTCACTCGGACAGGAGGAGCCTCGCGTGGTGACTAACAACTCCCTTCTTTTATGAATTTGACTGAAAAACGACTTCATTTTTATCTCAATTGCCAGCGAGACCTTTCCAGCATGATGTCGCGTGCGCTTCGGGAAGGCAAGAGCTCCGATGGCACCAATCGAAAACAAGGCCTTCCACACCAAACAATCAAAGGCTTTTTCTGAGGTACCCAAAAGCAGATTTTGCTCAGATATTGTTCGCAAATCTGTCTAAATTGGCGTTAGTGAGTATCCACATAAAAAGCCACTCTTGAATCTGCACTCGCGTGCTGGAAATTGCGACATATTTAACAATCCTTGCGAGATTGGCTAGTGAATTGACTTTTCTGGTGCTCTGATTAATAAGCAACAATTAACGTGTTGATATGAATAGCGTGCTGTAGAGCTGACGTTGGCTAGCAGGCTAGCTATTACATTTTGCGAAATTACTCAAAGACAGCCTCAACAAACATTTGACACTTGCTACTCCACCACTGGGCAGTTTTGCGAGACGAGATCATCGTGTCTTTTTTCACGATGTGCGTTATCGATGTTTGTGTTCAGACAAAGAGTCACATCGCATCGCAGCGGGAAACGGTGACAGCTTTGACGAAGGCCCAAGCGTCACCCGACGCTGTTAGCCAAGACTCATCGACTAGCCGACTAATCGGTTCAACCGCTAGCTATCCTTTACAAAAGCGCCATTACGGCAACAAGTCCAGTGGCGAAACATATGCCCGACGCTCTACTTTCCAATCGACACGGTGGCAAACTGCATCATTTCAAGCTACACAGCCTCTCCGGTCTAATTTTGCGCCTCTGCGTTTCCACGACGTACACGTGACCATCAAAAGCCGATCCTTCATCCCAGTTCTGTTGTCTTCATGCAAATGCTCGTCGATACGTGGCAAAGCGTGAGTGATGGAGCCGCAGTCCACTTGTACACTCGAGCCCATTGACTTCTTGTAGGCTTTTTGCAGAGAATTTGAAAACAATCAGTGTGCGGCGCAGCACAATGCAGGGGGCATTAATCACAAAAGGGGGCCACTTTATTCCGCCGCACAATAAAAGGTGGATTGTTGCAACAGCTGCAAAGCGTTCCGGCGGGGCCGATGATTTATGTGGCCGCGCGGCAATAACGATGAGATGGCATCATTACCATATCGACAGGCTTCCAGATGGATTAGCCTCATTGATTGCTTCACGGTTTGTTGATAAGCATATGGGCGAGAGAAACGGGCTCCCCGCTACTGCAAGATACGTTTCCAAAGGCTTCGTTTTGAGTGACACCCTCACGTCGATAAGTACGCATCGTGCGTAAGTTGGACAGTCCTGTAATCCTTCACTAACCTGCGCCATCGCCACAATTACCGTAAATATTCATATGAGAAAAAACACTAGTAGGCCACAAAGACAAAAGCCCGAATTTAGAGTTGCGTAACTTCAGTGCAGCACCATGTTGTGCATGCTCGGCAGTCCTGAGGTCTACTGGCAGACATCACAGAGGAGAATGCATGCCTGTGAGCATTGTTGTGTGTTCTTATATATAAATAATTATATATGGTGGAGCAAGAACATTTGGAAATGGTCTTCATGGCCATTAGTTAGCGGAAGGCCGTGTTGAGGCTCTTAACTCTCAGACTCCAAAGTTAAAAAGGTCAAGCGCGACAGTGGCTGAATAATGAGCCGCAGCCAGGAGAGTTCAGATGTTGGAAATCTTCATAGCGCAGCGCTCATGATTCATGGCGAACCATGGTCCCTTCGCCTATACATCATATGAGGCTTCTTCCCACCCCCTCTCCCTCCCAGCGCCCGGGCTTCCCATCCGACAGCCTCGCCAAGGTCAGCTGAAAGGAAATCATCCCGCTACATCACAAGATTTATGAGAGATTCCTTTACTTTGCTGCCTGTGTGTTTACAGAATACATTGACTTCCCCAGCGAGGAACCGCCTGGGCCCCTGCAGGTTTGCGGGGCTCGGGGGTGGGAGGGAGGAGCGTCAAAGAGAGCTCAGCTCCAATGACAAGTGCTAATTGTGAAGCAAACACGAGCGGTATCCAGGTGACATCATACAAACGGGGATGCATTTCAGGCTCTGGAGCCATGAGAAAAGAAGACAAAAAAAGTCAAAAAGGTAGCCTCCGCCGTTGGTTCATTATCGTTCCAATTGCTTAACAAGTCTCTTGCCCAATTGCGCATGCGCAGTGACGGATAATTCAGCCACGGTGGGACTTGATTCAAATGCACCTTCTGCAACTAGCTTTGCCGCGATTCAAAATTTGAATTGCAGGTGAACGGCATCGCCCTGTCGCAGATCTAACGGCCAATCTGAGTGACATGTTGTATCACGTGATCTTTCACAACAAAGACGACCGCAGTCAAGCAGTCGGCTGTAAATATTTCAGGTATCAGAGGGCCTGGAGAGAACCCGTAGACATTAGAATCTGACCGACTGATCAATGGGGTGAGCTGGAGAACTCTTATCGAGCTTTTGTAAACGAGAGGTGCCAGGGTACTTTCAGGGAACAGAAGGCAAGTGACAACTGCTGACCTGAACGGAGACGGCTTGAGCTTTTGCCACCCAGAACTACATCTGACGTCATGGGGAAAAGGCCTCCGGGGTGAGCAGCACTGTTCTCATTAGCGACGAAGCTCAGTACACTAGTGCTGCATGAAATGTCAGGGTGGCTACTGCCCCAGGTGGGCGGCGTGAGATTAAGACGAATGCCACCGGTCCCCGGGAACTCCGATTAGAACTCTTGTCATTAATCACCGTCGCGCAGATAGAAGCAATTTAAAGCCACCGTCATCGACTCCGAGTGCCGGGCAGGGGCGGCCGCCCCCTGTCACCGCCGAGGGTTTCCGCGTGCGACTACCCCCTTCATTAAGCGCTCCAAAAGATTCGTAGAAAGCACCGTGATGCTGCCTTCCAATTTGTCTGCCTCCTGAGGATTCCCTTTCGCTCAATAGCAGCCGGTCCGTTTTGGTTCAATAAGATTTTGGACTTTCCGATCCTTTCACCCCCTTTGACCAGTTTGTACATAACACCGAATAAGGTGAAGCCTATTCGAAAATGGGTTGGTGTTGCTTTACATTACATTAGTGATCAATTTCGTCCTCATTTTTTTCTGACTGGACTACAGAATCAAACAAGGCAACCTCCGGGACACCCACAGGCATGCAAAGAATCCAACAGTGCTCGCTTAGCAGTAAGAAAATTGCTGTGGGATTTGTCTTGCCAGAAGGGCCGGGCAGGTAATTCCTCTCAGTCTTTCATCGTGTTTGTCGGCGTTAAGTTGCCGAGCCCTGGCCCCATCCATTCTCGCATCCAGTTCCCGCCTTTGTCCATCCATCAACGGGCGCACTTTGTCAGCGCCGACTTCATCCTGGCGGTGGCAATTGCATCCGAGAGCCGCCGCCCCCCCCCCCCCCCCCCCCCCCGGCCCACACTGCCACCGGGGAGCTTTTTCACCTCCCATCTGCATCTGCTGACGCGGGAGCCCCTGACGCAAAATGTTTTCTATTGCACAGGCTGGCAAAAAAACTAAACAAACAACAACAACAAAAAACACACACACGCGCACACAGTCATGCCGCAGCTGATTTGTCGGGAACGCTCCCTCCTGGAGTGAACGGGATGAGATCGAGAGGGTTGGAGACGTGACGAAATTTCACCTCCACTTTGTCCCTTTGTACTTGCCTACTTCATTTAGAAATGACGGCTTCATGAGCAGCAAATCGGCTCTAGGGTCAACACTGGTTTATCGCGAGGGTTACGTTTCAGAACCGCCTGAAAATCCGCGATGGCGATACAAGTGCCTTGTGAAACAAGTATCTGAAAACTCTTGATCTCAACCACCGCCCCTGCAGGCCACCCCATTGCACGCCACTGGTTGGGGCACTGGTATGTAGTGTCCATGCAGTACATTAAAGGTTCGACCAGAATAAGCATTTGGCCTTTGCATCCCGCAACTGTGCGCTTGAAGCGTAATTAACAGCAGCGAGCACTAATGAGACGCTGATGGGCGGCTTATTAACGACTTGGACATTTTGGCAATGACCATCTTATAAATGGGCCTCGTCAAGACTCTCCTAAAGCTCCAAATGAGTCTTCTCGCTTCGGCGCTCCCGTCGCCCAATAACAAACGACGGCCATTAGCCGTATTGTTAGCGGCGAAGCCCCGAGAACAAACAAAAGATCGTAAATAACAATTTGCAAGGGGAAGCCTTTAAAGAAGACAGATATCATTCGGCTTTGCCAGAGATGACGTCGGAGGGCTTTGAAGGGGGATTACGGGAAGGGTCTGCCAAACAAAGGCCACGCTGAGAGGAAGAAAATATGGCTGGCCGAAGGCGGCGCTGGAATGGTGTTTGCAGATTGCAGCCAGCTATATATATAAAAAAAAAAAAAAAAAATACAATAAAATACGAGGGAGGAAACTACAAAAGGAAGTCTTTTGTACTTTTCCACAGATATGTGTCCTTTTCTCTAATGTGTTTTGGTATGTAACATTTACATTTTTGCTGATATTTGTCAATTTTCTTTATTCTCTCATATTTGTTATTTCTCAGCGAATTGTTTTCAAAGATTTTAATTGAAATGATATAAAAAATACAATTTGATTGGGTCATTTCAAAAATATATTTCATTCAAGTTTTCTAATATTTTGCATTTTTGGTCTGAGATTTTTGCATGTATAGTAATGCTCAAGTTTTTTTTTCAAATATTTGTAGTTTTTGTCAAATGTTCAAAATGTTCCAATATATATTTGTATAATATGTATATTTTGTCAAATTTTCTCAACCTTTTTAATATTTGTGTATTTTGTCTGTATTTTATGCATACATTTTTTACGTTGGTACTTGTTTTTTTTAAATACTTTTTTGTACTAATTACAGTATTTTTGCAGGGGTTTTGTTTTATAATATTTTGACTTGTGTCACGTCACATGAGCATGCTAACGGTCATTTTTTGAAGTACGATGGTGAAAATCCAGAAAAATGTTTCCCCCAAGGCATTTCGAGTGAGGGACGCTTGCTTCCACACACGCCGACCCCGCCAATCGCCAAACAATATCCGCTGTGGCCCGGGAAAGTTGATCCACTTATGTGACATTTCAATAACATAATCCCAAAAGCGTGACGCTTTTAACTAAATTACGTGGCCCGAACGGAGCGGAGACTTGCGGCCATAAAGGAAATAAATCCATAAAACCACAGAATAGGAAATAGAAATTACAGCTTGGTTTGGACTGTATTTGCGTCTCTTTTGCATTGAGACGCACGGCGTCTCACGTTTTCTAATACTGTTATTGGTTTTATTTTTATATGTGTGCACTTTTACTCAAATTTCTTGGGGATGTTGTCGTTTTTATTTTCTTTCGTATTTTCAGTGAATATTTTTATAGTTCTTGTATAAAACTTGTGAATGGCTTTCTAATATTTGTGTACTATTTGCTCGCATTTTTGTCATTTTTTGGTATATTTTCAAATTGTGCATTTCAAACCAAAGATTTACATTTCTTGCCAATTGTCATTTTTTGTTGTTTTCATTTCCGTTGTACCACTTTTGTATTGTCCTCTGTTTTTGTGTTTTCTAGATTTTGAATTTTTATCTAATACTTTTTCCATATGTTTTTGAATATTTAGTGACATTTTTCATTTTAACTATGGAACTAATCACAGAAGTTGCTTTTTCCTTCCCATTTGGTGTGTGTCGAGCATCTTAAAAGGATGAGTGCATTTCATCTGCATTATGCTAACCCAAATAGCATGTTGCTAACGCCGAGCATGAGAACAAGCCCATTCATTCCAGTAATCCATGCCGACAACCCATCAGGAGAGGAATGTACGGGAATAATGAAAGATTGTTTACGTAAAGCGACTTGAGATGGTAGGCAGGGTTGTTTTGTTTTTTTCGTGAGGGCGGCGATGCTGACGGATGGACAGAAGTGACAGTGCGGTATTCATCCTGCACGCTCCGCCGCCGGTGTTTGGACACGGCAATAAATCAGGCGCTCTTCCGCCGCTGTATCTACAGCTTATTACAGCCGGCGTGACAAATAAATAATAATCCCTGTCAGCCAGGCCCCTTTGCCCACACTACACCCTCAAAAGCCCGACTGAGCTCGCCACTCCTGCTTGTTGGCCAGGAAGAAGGCTCCGCCTCCTTTCATGCTTTTAATTTGGATTTTTTTCCCCCCCAATTCTCAATGAAACTATCCAAAATGTCATTCTTTCACCCTTAAAGGGGAACTCAAGACAAAAATGTTTTGTTTTGTTTAAAATATGCTGTTTGTATCTGAACACAGTATTCTGCGTATTCATTGTGGCAAAGTAAGCGGAAAAATTCCCTCCTTTTTATCCATGTCAGAGCGCTGCCATTTCGTCCTGTACCGCCCTCTGCTGTCGACCGAAACTGACGTCAAAGTGCCCTCGGGCTTGCATTGCTCAGCTGTTTTCCGGGTTCGGTCATGTCGACCATTTGCATCCGGGTTGTCTTTTTGCGCTGCGGGTTAACGGATGAACTAATGTGGCACAAGGATTAAACGGCAAGTGAGAGCAGCGCAGTTTCAATGTGAATGGCCGCCCTGACACACATTTTATCAGTCAACCAATTAACGTGATTTATGGCTGAGGGGGAACCACGAGACTGGGGCCATAAATACAAACAGGGAGGGGGGTGCTGGGGGGCCTGAGATGCTATCGCAGTCGTCCATTGCGCTTAGCTGGCATGCAGTCAGTTCGCATTTTGTAAATGCAGCTCTTGTGCACGGCAGGTCATGAGTTCAAAGACTGTGTGTGTGTGTGTGTGGGGGGGGGGGAGATTCGTGGCTGGGGGGAGGGGGGGGGGGTTGGCGACAACTCCCAACCCCCTTAATGTAGCGGGCTAAGCAATAGAGGTCTCTTATCGAAACGATGCCACCAAGAGCTTGTCGGGGAAAGTTAATGGGTGTTGAACATTTTTATGGCGAACTCCCTCTTCTCCTTTTTTTTGGTTCGAAATTCAAATACATACGAGCTTGCGTTTTGTGTTTTTACCTTTTACATACTCTCACTAAGGTCTGCTAGCACCGCCACAGAATAAATGAAACTTGTTGGTCAAGGCAACACGGTAAGTGTTGCATCACCTCATCGCTTTCTTACGGAGACACCATAACGCCTGCCTTCTATATCATTTGAACAACAAATTGAATCTGAAAGCAGAGTGAAAGGAAAACAGCCACAACCAAAAATTGGTCCATTTGAGTGAAGAAGGGATTTGGTGCAACACATGTTAAAGAGTTGCAAATTTGGATGAGAATTTCTGCCGGGAAGCAAGTCCATTTCGCAAGGACATGAAGTACTTGTATTCATGGAACACAAAAAATAAAATAAGATAAAAAAAAAATCACACTGAGAAAGAAACAATGAAAATGTCTGGTGTCCAAAACGCTGAGTCACGGTTGACATGAGCCCACGTTGAGCGTGTCGCCGTGTGGAATTTGGGCCTTTCCTGTGATTTCACATCCACTCTTTGCCCAGCGGAGATTTACGGTTTCCCAAAAACATGTTAATTGGCTTCAAGCCGGGAACAGGCTACACATGTGTGGCGCATCATCTGCGTGCTGCTACTCCAAAAGTAACACTTTTTCAAAATGGATTTTTTCAGGCACATTTGAATATTCCGATTTTAAGAAGCACACACATTTAAAACATGTAACCACAAGCATTAGTTTAGATTTTATATCATCTTTTTGATTAAAAAAATATTGGAGATACTTTTTGGGACAATGACGCTTTTTTTTTTAAATCACAAAACGTGGCTATACATGCTTTTTGATGGACAGCTCAGCATATCTTTTCGTTTATGCTCTGATTTTTAAGTCATTCACTGCCATTGACATATTTATTTGTCTTTTCACAGTCCAGCCATTCAATCCAGGAATTTATTTATGTTTTTTTCAAACCCTAGGATAAAAGAGGATTTGAAAATGTCTGGCAGTGAATGAGTTAAAAATTGGGACATACTTGTGTCCATATTTTTCAAACGGCTTTTTGGATAAAATTGAAAAAAGTCACTAAATTTGGAGATGTATGTTTTTTGTTGGACAAACAAATATCTGCTTATTTTTCAATTAAAATCAAATAAGTGGAGACGCTTTTTCTCACAGTGTCACTTTTGTCTTTCGCATTACATTTGAAAAACCATTTGGCGATACATGCATTTTTTTTTTTTTGGTCGCTTTTGCAGCACTACTGCTGGAGATGATGGCGAGGGAGGTGCGTAGGTGCGTGCGTGCGTGCGTGCGAGATGAGCTTGAGTGGAGATGCGTGTGAAATCAATGAGTATGGATCGCCAGCATGCAGCCGGAAGGCAGGCACACTCATGGATTCAACAATTAGATAACAGGCGGCATCCATCAAAGTACTCGATTGTGTTCGACGCAAGTCAAACCCAACAACGCACCACGTTGTTTACTGTTATTTTCTAAAGGAGACCAAAAGAACATGAACTCTTATCCAGGGTTGCTAGATATGATTCGAGTCATTTCAACTCAACGGACAAAACTAAATATGGTAAAGCGTCCGGCGTCCATGAACTACGCTTGAAGAGCGGCAAGTCCCAGCAGCGGCAGCAGCAGCAGCAGCAGGTGGAGGCCAAGACGTCGAGTCCAAACGAGGCCCGACGTGCTCGTGTCTTGAAATAATAGCTGACAAAGACACTCTGCATTCGCGCCAGCGTAATAGCCCGTGACACCCGAGCAGCGCCGCCGCCGCCGCAGCCTCGGCTTTAATTTGTTTTGATGGGCCTGGGACCCTTTGCGGTCCGAGCGGTCGGCGGCATGGGGGGGGCGGGCCAGGTCGAGCGGGGGGCTGGGGCTTAGTCTTCGGTGGACACGGTGACAGCAAGCGGCTGTTAGGATTTTTTCTTTCTTTCTTCTCCAGTGGGCAAACAAAGACGGAGAGTTTTGACGGGAGGGTGTCGCGGCAAAGGGATGAAATCGCAACTGCGTGCCGGCCACCGCGATTGGTCCGTCGTTTAGCCTGTTTGCGTTTTGTTGCATCAGCAAATGTGGCAAATAGAGCCTTTTGTCAGCTGGACACTTGCATGTCAAAGTGTGACTGTATAAGAGTCATGGCCAATCAAGGAACAAGTCAAATTTCGGGGGGTGGGCGACCGCATCTAAAGACAAAGTGGTCGACTACCCCGCGCGCGTGTGTGTGTGTCGGCTTCGCTTTCGGGGTCAGCGAACTTTCCCCGCGCGACGGCGAGCATATGCCACCCCCGTGTCCCTAGAAAGAGCTAATCAATTCATCAACAACTGGTAGTAATTCCACATCGCCTTGACAACGGATGATTGTTTCCCTGGCAGTGCATGACTTCATTATTTTTCATACGCATCTATGTCAAGTCCTTTTCCGCAGCGCAACTCAATTCTTCTCTTTATCATAACAATCATTAATAACTGTCAGCCGTGCTGCCTCATTAGCATCGGAGCTGCATTCGTTTCTGCGCACCGGCTGATTATTTCCTACAGCGGGCCCGGGCCAATTACTTCAGCGGGTGGTGGGGGGTGGACGAAAGGTATCGCATAAATCAAAAGCTAACAAGGTGGCAAATTTGAAGTTATCCCGATTGCGAGAGACACCCGAACTAATACGTCACTGTCAGCCCGGCGCCACGCACACACATGCCGAATATACCATCCCAAGAGGATCTCTCAAGGGGGTGGGGGCCATTAGCATATTCAGAGCACAGGTGGGAAGGAAAATGTAAAACGGCGACGTTCCAACACGCCGCCGTGTCTTTGCGGGCCGAAAAGCTTTCACTCTTTGCATGATGATGTTCATCCATCACGGCCTGACAGCGACATGGAGGCAACAACAAACATGCAAAGGCAGCAGCGGCAAATGTGCTGAGGTGGCGCGCGCACGCCTAAATACTCGCCACTTTAGCGTCGCCCCGGTTCAAGTAGATTTGCCGTCTCTACCGGGAATTGCCGTAACCCGTGCAACGTGTGATAAAGTGCGCGGCCGTCGGTTCACCGCAGACGGAGGAAGAGTGATTGCGGCCCGGCAAAGAAAAAGATTTGCTTGCCAGTCTGCCAAGCTTCAAATCTTTCAGTCATATTGCTGTTGTGTAAAGACCTTTTCGTAACGCCAGAGACGACCGCTGACCTGAATTGAAAACAAAGCCCATAAAGTACATTTGGGGTTGCGCTGGAAAATATACAAAATGTGTTTTGAGTTTTTCAAGGTACAAGCCATTTACGGGTTTTTGGGGGGGGTTGGTGGTGGCAGTGAACTCAGTTCAACTCAGTTCAACTCATTTCACAATAAGCAGACGTTGGGCCAATAAGTGAAGAAGTCTTCAAAAAGAAAGAGGCTTCAAGCTGCTTAATGCCACTCTCAGTTGAAGTCGACATACTACAGAAGGAAATACATGCTGGCGATTCAAAACAACCACACAAATTGGCCTGAAGAAAGTTGGCTTAGCTTGACGCTAACAACCAAAGCACACATGCTAACATGCGTCATTATTTGCAGTTTCAGAAATTTAGAAGTGTAGACTCACAGTTTGCGATAACGCTACTCACTGGCATATATTCTTTATCCTCTCCGTAAAATGACCAATATTACAGCATCTTACAGTTGTAGTGGAAGAAGTAGTACTACTTTCTCATTTGTGTACGCAGGACTGTATTATACTGCCTCCTGGCGGCCAAGGCAGGCACACCACAAGGAGCAGCACAATGTCCATTGGATTGAAGCACAAAATGCGGCAAAAAGAAATTTCAGATCTCTACCTTCTGTTTAATTATGTCGCGTTTTTATGGTATTATAGCGTGCTATTTTCTTTCTTATTCTCATTAAAAAAAACACAGTGTTTTGTTTGTTTGGGAGGCGAGAACGGATCGACGGCATTTCCTTCCTTTCATTTGCAGGAGGATTTAAGATACGCGTTTTGAGTTATGTGCATGATCACGGAACAAAACAATCCCCCATACCAAGGCACCGCAGTGTAACGTTTTTAGTATTGTCGCCGATTTTCATCTGTGGCGATTGGGAGGGGGACAGAATAGCGAACGGCGAGGGCAGACTGCATTGCATGTGGATGTTATTTGTTTCGCAGCATCTGCTCGCCCTCATTCCTCATTTTGAAGCGTGGATTGAGCACAGATGGGAGGCAAAGTTTCTGATCTTTAGCAGAAGTTACCGAGGGTTATCTTTGGCCGTCCGTCTCGGCTCCCCCGGCGATGAAGGATTAACCGCCGCAGCTGTCGTCTTCTTCCTCTTTCTTCTTCTTCTTCTTCTTCTTCTTCCCCGCGTCGTGATGCAGTGCGCCGCTCGGCGAACCGACAGCGCCGCTTAATCTTCGTGTCCGCCCAGGACGCGGCCAATCAGCGTCACGCGCCGTCGGGGGGACAAACCGGCGGCCGGGCCCCCGGAGTTCCTCGCCCTCGCGGTCCAATTCATCAACTTCAACCACAAACATCCCCGGCCGCACGGCCCAGATGAGCTGGCTGCTGATGTATGGCAGGACGGGCGGAGGTGGCGGGGCGGGAGAACACTTATCAGATTGCACATTATGCACTGCTTTGTGCTGCCTGGGACAAAGAAAAAGTGGAGATCGCGGCATCCGGACAGGCCCGCCTTACTTCGCTGTGCTTACAGCAGGAGAGCTTCTCAAAGGATGGGCCACATCCACAATTGTGACGCTGGCTCGTTTCGATGAATTGCGGCCGGGCCAATCCATTTGGAAAGATCCAAATTCAGCCGCATGTCGGCGACGTCATCCACTTTGCATCCTACTTGTCAAAATGAGCAAAGGGCCCTTGTATAGTCAAGCCACCCACAATAGGCCAATATTTGCACTACGCAGAGATAGCATCCGTTTATATTGCATAGTTAAGCTCTTAAGTCCTGCAGTTGTTGCTATCACATGTGTCGGACTGTCAAAACAAATCAAGATGACGTGAACATGTGCCGTTTTGTTTTATTTGCAATATCGACTGTATTGTCGCGCTCAAGCGCTGTTCTTCTTAAGCCCTGCAGGTGCGCCTTTCAAGCTGTTGCAGAGTGTCAAAACAAATCAAGGCGAGAAGAAGACAAGACACCCAATGCTAATGCTAAAAACGACGCTAGCAACGAAGCCACGCGCTTCCCTTTTCTAGGGTCGCGCCAGCAACTCGTAACACATGCGAGTCGGAGGCCCGCGGAGGCCATGTGTTCCCCATCAAGATGAAAGGATACGTTGCTCTTCGGAATGATGTCAAACACGTAGTCCTGCTAAAAGCCGAATATAAATCAAGATGTCAGCATGGTGGGGGGGGGGACTACAGGCAGATGGAAAACACTCACGACTCACTCCACGCGATACCAAAGAACAAAGTCAGACGAGCTCGGGCTAATCCTTCAAAGCGCCGCTGATACTGCAGCTCCGATTTGTTGTTTTTTTTTAACGATGACCCGCTAATGTGAAAATTACGCCTGACAATATAATCTTGATAACCTCGCCGCAGCCAGGCAACGACGGCGGCCGTAAAGCACCGTATCCTCCGTAGTCCACCCCCCCCGTCCAACCCAAAGACCCCCCCCACCCATTCTGAACCAAGGCAATAAAGCCATGACACTTTTACGATAGCGTAATTAACAGCGCGCCCGGACCAAATTAAATCAATATGCCCATCTAATATCATTTTCTCTAGTTATGCAAATCAAAGAGGCAAAGCCCCTCGGAATGAAGCCGTGTGAATCACTTTCACGCGTTATCGTCCTATCAGACCTCTTGGCTTGGATGACACAGATGATGATGATGAGGAGGATGATGAGGGGTGGGTGTGTGTGTATGTGTGTCTTGCGTGGGGGCACCAACCACTACACAAACTGCTGATTAGCGACAACATGGATGATAACAGCTTCAAATTAAAACAATGCTCACTAGCTTAAGATCAAATGGAAGCCCGATGATGAATATCAGCGTAAAAAATAAAAAGTCCCTCGAACGCCTTAAAGTGGTGATTAAGAGTACTTCACGTGGTATGCGAAGAATCACTGACTGAAGTGTCGAACCTGATAATACATAATATTACATCAGATTAAAAACAGTACGGCTCAGTATCCAGACTTTCAATCATGAGGTGACATAATGCAGCACGGCTCCCGCAGAGTGCGGTCAAGAGACTTAATAGATTTGTTCAAAATGTTTTCAACACTTTCAATTCATTGATCATGCGTAAAAACAACAGACTGACGGTATCGATTTGTGAAAAAAAATCGAAATTGACTATATTTGGACACACCCGACAGCGGGAAAATACAAAATGAGAATACTTGCAAACGCCACGCCCCTTAAAGACCAACTTCCAACATGCAAATGGTAATTACATTTGATAACAATCTGTTTACTTCGCTACATCCATTAATTATTTTTCATAAGATACAGTGCTCTTTTCCTTACTACCAACTAGAACAGACGAATGGCACTTCGGCTCATTTCAATGGACAATAATGAAGCTGAAGCTTTGTTGTGGAATTAATTCTACTTGTATGTCACAGTTCCGCTGTACGATGATTTTCCCCATCATTTTCTCTTACAACACACTACCAAGACACAAGCTTATGTCCAGGATAGACTGAGATATTGTTGCTGTTTTTGGTAGCAAGCGTGGTTGCCCGCAATGACCTTTTTTGTTTTTATGTTTTTGCTTTAGCTCGCGAGCACCCCTGCAGAAGCAGGTGGAAGTATGTGCGGCCTTTTCCCTTTATGGATATGAGACAAAAGGGAGGCTGCGGCAGTGGAAGGCGAGAGCGCAACCTAATGGCGCTGATTAATGACAACGGGCCAGAGGAGAGCCGGGACACAGGCGCAACATATATCATCCTTTCTCATCAGTCGCCGCACCTCTGTGGCCTCTTCTCCCCCCAGAAGAAAACAAAAAACATGTACTACCAGCTGAAAAGAAAAAGAAATCAAAAACGTCCGGCATGATTTCTTGATGGAGATGACAGCTGGGCAGGCAGATGACATGTAGAATGAGACGTAATGAGCAAAAGCGGCGGCGGCGGCAGCTTTGTGCGCCATCACTCAAGTTTTGTTTTGGTTTTTTGTTTCTTTCCCTCCACGCACTCAAGCACTCGCGGAGCTTAAGTCGCATTCCCAAGGTCTAATCTTCCCGTATGGAAGCGGCGGTGACTTATTGGCTATTTATGAATAGGAGGTGATGATGAATGGCGCCGCATTTATCTGCACAAGTAACTAGGAGGGCTGGCACGCGGGCCATAAAAAACACGACATTACGCAGCCGTCATCGGTCGCCGCTCTGCGGGAAAACCCGTCGGACCCATGGCAGGAGCTGCAATCCAGTTGGGAGCCATGCACGAAGCGCATTCTTTGGGGAATTTGCACTTTTAATTCCGAGGCACCTTGCCGGATCCTTGTTAAGGACGTCGTCTGAGTGAAAACACGCCAAATTAATCCTCAATTGACATCACAGGCAGATTTCGTTAATGCTTTCCGCTTAAGTCAAGACTGTAATTGTTATTAAAGGATGAGGAGGGGGATGATGACAACCTTCTAAAAATGGCGCAACCCAGTCAGGAATTTGGCCCCTTTGCTCATTCATACATCGCAAAAGCAGCCATTTAGCCACATGCTGGAAACGTTTGACTCTTTTGGGGCCTTGAGATAGAAGCGACCCAATTCCTTCCGTTGCTAAATTTGAGCAAAAATTTGAGATATGAGTGCTGCGGGGCGGCAGTAACTTCAACTCACTTCCCAACAAGCAGCAGTTTGGCAAACAGTGAAGAATTCTTTCAAAGAGGCTTCCCACTCTTCAAGTTTACTGTCAGACCAAGCATCAAACAAAGACAATGACACCTTTTGTATTTGGAACAAGCGCATAACACACCGTCCTAATGTTCACTAGCTTCATGCTAACACACAATGGAAATGCCATAGACTGGCTCACAAATAGCATTCACAGTAGGTGGTGATGCCTTTAACCAACGGATATTTCAACACATGCGGACTGACAATAAACAATACTTTCTGTAAACAATTTATCCTCTTTGACTACTTTTTCGCAGCTTCCAGAGTCACTTACAGTACAGTGGACCGGGCCAGACACAGTGAAAATCCGTGTATAGTTGAATAAATGCAGTGAGGGTGGGAATTGGGGCGTATTCAAACCATCAATTCTCCCCCAAAACGCCGATAAACATTCGCTATGTGTTTTCCAAGATGGACGGCAAGAATGGGGACGCGGAAAAATAAACATAAAAAACAAACATGCAAAGCAAAATTTTTAAAAATATTGGCCTTTTTTTGGACTATGGAGGATCTTAAATTATCACATGCGTTGTTTAATGAGTTAGTTCCACAAACAATTGGCTCCCAGTAGTTGAAGCTGAACGGCTGACGCACAAACAAGGCACCTTGTGAGAGGAAACAAGGCGTCTTTTGTCCCACCAACTGTTTCCACATGTGTTTTTTCCGCTGGCCTCTGTGTATAATTAATATCGCGGCAGCGCCGGGAGGTTGTCATTTTTCAAATGCTTTCGCTGGAAATGTTGGACACCTCTTAATGGTCGTGCTAATGCTCAAGCTGTCGGCAGCTGCACTTTTGCAAGACTAACTGGGGCTCGGTCGCGGCTCATGAAATGCACTGAAAGGACATTAATCTGTTCACACACACCCATTTTTTTATGTTAATATTTTCAGAGCAAAGAATACAGTATCACAGCATTGTAAAATATAAATATGGTAGAAGAAGAATATAATAAAGGAGGATGTAAAGAAATAAACTGGTTCTATAAAGTGCAATCAACACGTTTTGCACTTTCATTTAATTTCCCAGCATATTTAGCATCTGCTCCATGCTCCTTGTGAGTGCTTTCATTTCGCATGTGTGTCTTTGGCTGCATGTCCCAATCAATAATTGGCTGAATATGCATCAGTGATTGAGGATGTGCCTTTTTGTTTTTTTTTTAATACGCTTCATTCGAGTGGCTTGCATATCTGAAAAAAAAAAAATCATTATTTTATACACATTGTAACTAAAGTGTAAAAAAATGAAATGAGGAAAAAATATTTAAGATTTATTTTAATTTCTATAAATTATTTAAAAAAAAAATCAAAGCATGATGAAATAAAAATACACATCTGTAACCATTTATTTTTTTTGTGTGTTGTTCATTTTATTTTTTTTAAGTTACCACAGTAATAAAGTCTAAGAAAAAAAAAAAGAAACACAATGCTGAGGTTTTGATTTTTTTCCAAGTTACCCAATTGATAGTTTTTGTGCTTTGATGTGCAACATTTGAAACTTTGACTTGTAGCTTAAATTGCTCTCAGGTCAATGACGGGGTTTTTTTTTTTGCTTGCAAGCAGGTCAGCATTCCTCCTCAGCAGGATGCTAAACAAAGCCGGTTGTAAAAAAAAAAAAAAAAGAAAAGTGCGTCCGACTAAATCAGCGTGACGCGCGATACCATCGCTGACGAGCTGACATTTTCTTCATTTGAAGCACTTCTCTTTATCCCGCCCTCGCCGCGCCCGTGCTCAAAGCGCTCACTGTTTACTGTCAAGATGGCTATCACGGTTCATCACAGTTCAATTGGAGTTCGGGATGTGAAATGATGGCGCGGATACAAAAAAAATGTAAAATGTGCGTGTGGGGGTGGAAGCCGGTGTTTGTGCAGATGTGAGATAAAGATGCTATTGTACGCTGGCTCAGGGGCTACGCGGTCATGTAACTATGTTTATTATCAGGCATCAATTGTGTGGTCACAGGACCGAATGGCAACACAACACTAGATCGCAATTTTTCACAAGCTTTTGTTTACAGGTGACGAGCGTACGAATTCGACTCCTGTGTTATGCTGTCGTCGAAGCTAATAAAATGACAAGTGCTTCAGGATTTTGCTAGTGTGAGGACCCCACCGAAGTAACACTCTTGTTTACCTTTGGCTTTTCAAAAGGCTTTTCAGAAGTTCAAAGGACCACAGATAGATGTTGTTACTTAGCGATGTTTTGCATCCTCCATTATTTATCACTGGGGGAAAGTCCAACAGCCGCCACTTGTTCGCTTCATAGCCTGACTTTGTAGTAGTCTCTGTTTTCAATTCGGTATTGGCTGTTAAGAAAATGACATGTCTACATATAGTCATGTAAAAAGTGAAAGGATGAGGCAGTCTGACATGGTTAAAAGTAGGTGACATTCTGGCTGTGTGAGAGGAGACATTTGCAGTTCCAATATGTCTTTTGTTTACCTGGCTAACAAAGTTATCTTTTAAGAAATGTTTAAAAAAAAAAAAAGTCGTGATTCAGTGTCACTAAAATGCAGTGGAATCTTTTATGAAGAGTGGGCACAAGTTCTGACCCTTGAATTTGTGCAGCGCAAAGAATTCTACATCATATCAACAACAAAGTGAAGCAATCACATCTTCAAAAAACGCAAACCACACCAACACAAAATTCTCTTTTTTTTCTCTCCTTTTGTAGTCACTCCTCGTAAATTTGTATGTTAAATTTTGGGAGCGAATCGATGCAATTGGATCATTTCCTATGATGCACGACAGTCTCTCATGTCACAGTGGTTGGGAATTACTGCTTTAGTGATGTGTCATTTGACTCATTACATGTTCAAAATTGAATCCCCCCCTAAAAATAATCTAGGTCAACATGAACATTTAGCAAACTTTACGGCGTTCCACTCAGAATTTGTTGGCAAAAGGTGCACGGCGGGGCCTGGAGGCGGCGCAACGTCTCGGCGGTTGTTGTTGTGTCGGCGCAGCGTGACGGCGGCCCTTCAACCCTCGCGTTCCAGAAGCTTAGACGCGCTTGTTTGATGACGGCTTATCCCCTCAGCTGACATATTATGCTTGGACAGGCCTCTGGCTGAGCCGCGAGAACAAGCTACGGCGAGGATTAGCCCCCGCGCTCGCGCTAATGCAGTCAAACTGTCAGGCAGATCAAAGCCGCTCACTTCAGATTAAGACCAATTAAACGGGGTGGCGCTACACAAATTAATACTTGGAGCGCACGCACACACATACACACACGCACAGACGCCGCAACAGGGCAAGCAAGGCAGGCGGCTGCCTAGGGCCCCGAACTGAAAGGGGCCCCGCCCCGAGAGACTGCCGACGTCGGTCCACAGCAATGGCGACGACAACGGCCAAGGGAGGTGAGGTCCCATGGCAGGACCCAATGCTAACCTAAGCTAATCCAAACGGCTAACCGGAGATGACTTTGTCCTTTGAGGATGAACATGGAAAGAAACTTTGGAGGCGTTTTGGGGGTCACAAAATTTGAAGTTTGGCATTTACAGCGCACGCGTCGTCGTCAGTCATCGCGCCGTCGAGAGGCCTTGATCGGCATTGGCCGCGCGCTAACCCCGCCGGCCAGCTGCGGTTCAGATGTTTGCGTTATTGCTACGAGCCAGACCGTCAACCTCCTTGTCCTCAGCTGTTGGCAGAAAAGGAATGTTTTGTCATCCCGGTCTGTGGTGGCTAAAGTAGCCCAGGCGGGGAATGTTGTCGTGTGCCATTTCCAATTTGAATTAGAAAACCACACATTTTGATTTCATAGCAACCGGTCCTGCTTAAAACAAGTCCCAAACCTCAGCAAAGTACTGTTTATGTAGGTTAGCTTCGCGCAGGCCTGGGCTAATGTTTGTGCCACATTTAAAGCTAAAACATGTTAAATGGATCATTTCAAGATAGTAATTCGGGCGTCACGGCGGGCAAGCAGCTGGCACGTCCGCCTCACAGTTCCAAAGTTTGGGATTTGAATCTAGGCTCCGAGCTTCCTGTGAGGAAATTGCATGTTTCCCGGCGTACCCGAAGGAAATTCGGCAAAGCACGTGGGCCCGTTTGCCTTGTGCGAGGTGCCCTGAAAGGATCTTTTATGAATTTGTCTTTTCTAACTCACTCCCGTGTCAAAAAGGCTCTCTTGAAATGCCCCCTCTGAGCAGCCCTAATGAGCACATTTTGGCTTTTTTTTTTTTCTTTCCTTCCTTCCAAACTGTATCTTAACCATGGAAAGTAAATAGGTTTAGCACCCCCGCGGTAAAACGCTTTCCAAAGGGGGCCGCGCAGAGACACGCTTTTGATGTGGCCGCCCGGAGTCAAGTGTGTTTGGACAGTCGCGAGGTGAGATGCTGCTTGGCTGCCTCGCTGTTCCCGAGGACGCGGCCCAGGCACAGCGCGGGCCGGGGCACGTAAGAATGAATCGCTCTGTCCTCAGGCGGGACGCTCAACTATCAAGCGGGAGAATGCGAGTGTGGGGCAACCGCAGGAGATTTATTCCAGCGTGGGCCCGAGGCTGGAAACACAAGAGGGGGAGGCTTCTGAAATAGTGCCGAGGGACATTCAGCAAAATATCGATATCATAATCACTTATGGTATGGTATCGATACCAGGTGTGGGAGGAAATAGGCTAGTTTTATCGCGCTTGGTACAGTAGGAATACTGAGAGTGGAAAAAAAAATACCGCCACTATCACAACGTATGGTATCGTTAGCTCCCTTAAATTAATTTATAATCCGAACCAGATTGATATTGTGATCATTCATCGATAACCGTCCTCCAATGTGTCGATTGTATCCCGATATTATAATTGTCAAAATGGTGTTGTAGATTCACAGTGCAATGCTGGCAGAGAGCAAAACTGGTCCTATTTGGGTCCGCTGCAATTAGGTGACGTGGCGAATAAAAGATGATGTGATTGCGAGCGGCTACGCACTCAGCGGAGCGCGCTTGAAAGGAGCCGTCGCTCCCGTTTTGCGGCGTGGGAGGCACGGCGATACCTAATTTCAGAGAACAAATGTGCTTAAGTTATTTCTGAAGGGAAGGCAATCTGTCAAAGGCTGGCCTGTTTTGGCACGTCGCATACCGCTGCTGAGATCACAGACTCCGATTCTGCTTGCAATTACCGCCAGAGGACCTTGCGGGCAGGCAGGCGGCCATTAATCCTACTTCTGGCCCTGGACGCGTCGACATGTCAAATATTTCCCGCTGTCCTCTGTGGCACGGCAAGAGAGGGAGGGAGGGAGAAGGAGGGGAATGCAAAAAAAAAAAAAAAATGCATGGCGGGCCGAACCGCACCAGTGGAGTAATTGGTGCCATTATCACTGTCATTAGGTTTGCGTTACATCACGGTGAACTCTTCATTGAAATGTGCGCGAAGAAACCAAGGAGAGGAGACAAGCGAAATTAATGAGCTGAAATATAAACCTTTTCACCATGACGTCATACAGGCAAGTATGCAGACTGGGCTGGTCAAAACTTGGATTGCACCACGAGTAAACAAATCAGTCAATGCCATTTGACCAAGGCAGAGCAACGGAGGAAGCGGCAAATGTTGAATTAAGATTTGAGTGGCCTTCCCCATCGCCGTCGCTCAAATGTGTCAAGTGTCAGTAAAAAAAGAAGATGCTTCAAAATTGCTCGGAAAGGAGACCTAACGCCGGCCGCAATTTCCAACTCAACGCGTGATTTGAGTGAAAAACAGCCGTAAAGGAAATTCAGACATGATCGATGAGGGACTGGCTGATGAAGCGACTTTTCTGTTCCTCGAATTAATGGCACAGACGTGATCTTTTGACGGCGAAACGGAGAGCGTGTTGTCACATCGACTCAGTAGTCGCTACCAGGCTAGTTGTTATGCTTTGCTGCATTACTGCAACATAAAACGAGAACACTGGCAAGGAGCTGCTGTAAGCCTGCTCCAGTCACTGCCAGACACTCACGTGCAGACTAAATGGCCAACCACGCGCAGACACGACAGTATGGACAGTAATTACACTCGATGAAAGCAGTCGACTTAAATACTGTATTGCATTTTGTTGTCATCCACTAGTGATACGTTTCTAGAAAGTATGGAGAGAACGAACTTTATATCAAATGAAAATTTGAGCTTTGACACAAAATGAATTCAACTCAAGTCAAGGAATCACCGTATATCGCATCTACTAGTATCGATCTAGCAGCGCATCGGATAAGCACTGCATGGCGATGTTACAGTGGATGAAAAAGTCGCACGGAGTAACCATCAAATGAGTTATTCGCGCCATTCTTTCAATGAACGTTCGACGTAAACAACAACAAAGCGATTGCAGTCGAGTCACCTTTTCGATAGAGAAAAAGTTGGGAATTCATAACCCGACATGCCTCTCACTTCACTGTTTAACGCGGCGTGACACATGATCCCCAAATTAAGCGTCTTTACGCAGCATGGTGTGCGCAGAAAAAGTCCAACTTTCTTTAACTTGCGCTGACGCCGTCACGGACGTCTGGAAAAAGTTGAGCGGGGAGATGTGGCAAAGCGGTGACACAAAGCGGCTCCTTTCTTGTCGGTTGGAACTTGACAAATAAACCTGTTCAGTGGCCAATGGGCCTGACGCGGCGTGAAGCGCGGCGTTAAAGCGTCCTGTCACGCGTCCAAGCGCCGGCATAGAGGCGCTTGTTGTACGCCGAGCATCTGCGTGCCGTGTAAATAACGAGCGTGACCCCCGTGCAGATGGTCGTGGGATGCCAGCGCCCCGTATCGCCTGTTCCCATCCATCCAGCGCTAAATGGCTCCTTTGACGCCTTACCACATTCGAAAAATAGGAATTACAAGCCATTTCGGTTCCCCCACGACACACACACACACAAACACGCAGCAACTTTTGACCTACATGCCATCCTAAGTTACGTCGGGGTGCCTCCAAGTTTTTGGGGGCTGACGGCGCTCCCTCCGGCTGGATCATGGTTCCCCTGCCATAAATCTGCTACATTCGTGCCACGTAACCCTTGTGCACCAAGTACCACTTAAATGATTAAATTCATATGTGTAGGATTACTGCAAGTTCAACACAACCCAATCGTCCTTTGCAAATGTAATGAACTGCATTTTTTTTTCCAAGTTAAAAAACAAGCCGTTTGAACATTCAATTCAGTATTTTTCCCCACCTATAGGACTCCGAGGCGTCCTCATAACACTAGTGCAACCCATGCCAGAAATTTAGCACGAACCGATACGAGGGCTCCTATTTACAAGATTCAAAAATCGCTTGTTCGATTTTGGGCTGCGAGCTCAAATTTGAGCAACGAGTGCAATAAAAACATTTTTAAAAAGGCAGCAATTAGGGTAAGGTAGTAGGCCTGCGTGTGGGCAAGGAAAGCCAAACGCACTTGTCAACATTCATCGGAGGTGACAAGCAGTCAAAGACCCGCAAGGAGCTGCTGAAGGCCACAGCTCACACCTACACGCTCACACGCAGACTCAGCCACCAACCTGCCTCCATTTGAGTCAATGCACAAGCGTGGTCGCCAATGAATGAAACTGGCAAGGCACCGCCGTATCTATGAAAACAATCTGTAATCGCTTGATGGATTGGTGTGAGCACGTTCAATAAATTCAAGTTGAAGAATGTCAAAGCGTCCCTTGAATCCTTCCATATTTCTGGAAGCGGCCCTCGAAGGAACACGTTTGGGCGGCCCTGATTTATGCCTTGGAAACTTGAACATCCAACTGGCCCCGCTCAACATCTAAATCAGATTTATAACGACTGTCAAAGGCAGCCGTGAGGGCCAGATTCATCTCGCCTTCGCCGCTTTTCACGGCCGGCGTCTGGGCCGCCTAACAAGCGCACGCGTTGTCTTCGGAGAGCCGACCGATGGCGCTGTCACTCGGGGATCTCGACGGGACAAGATGAGACAAAACGACACGCATGATGACCTGACTTTTGAAATGTGTGTCAGTGACGTTAGCGCTCAGAGGCAGGGCATGAGGGACGCCGGTTGCTGTCGCACTTCCCCGAAAAGAAGACAAACTATTGATGCAACACTTTCGGAAAAGAAAAGCGGTGTTTATTTTGAATGTTGTTTGCTTTTATTTGATTGGAAAATATTTCATTTCTTTTCATTTTGGAATTGCTGGCAAACACTTCCGCTTACTGATTGTTTGCAGGAAATTGGGCCATTACGAAGCGCATCCATCTCACCTTTGCCAAAAACGGCAGCTCAGACCAAACGACGGGACCACCGGCACTGCCGAACTCAAGCTGGCCTTTGCCGGACCACCCCTCAACCCTCCAAACCCCATCACTCACGACAAACGCCCCCACCCCCACGCCCCCTCCCTTCTCCCCATCACATGAATCGTGCCTGCTCAACAAAAGACGCTTTGAGGTCATGCTCTTCTTCTTTTTCTTCTTCTTTGCGTAAGCCTCAAGACAAGGAAGACTTAAAAGGGGTTTTATGAGGATAAACGTAAGCGAAAACACATGCCATTATGTTGCCATAAATTACAAAACGTCTCATATCTGCACGGTAGGGAAATGACTTTACTAGGGGTGAAATCGACTCATTGGACTTTGCTCATCAAACGGCGTAACGGTCCATGCTCGCGATTAATACGCTTGAGCTCTAAAGCCGCACCTCGTTTTTTTTTCTTCCCCTTTTTATATCCGTCACCCCGAAAATCCTCCACAGGGGTTTTAAAACTTCAAACGCGGCCTCATGAAAAAGTCAGGAGGTGTCAGACATGTGCTCCTTTGCGCTTCACCTCTAGCACCGCCGGCTTACTAACACCAAAGGCCTCGCATTGATTTCGTGCAAAGGTGGGGGGGGGGAAACAACCCCCAAAAAACTCTCGCCCACGGCCAGCAGGTAACCATTGGCGAGATGTATCCGACCGACTTGCATTGTGACGCCATCTTGCGCGCGGACATCTGAATGAAGTTAGACGGACACGGTTATATATTTTTCGAGCCTAATTCCACATGGATCATCCTCGTGTATGAGCTAATAAAGTTTGGTTTATGGAAGATCCGGGACAGATTAGCTGAAGGAAGAGCACTGTCCGAAGAATTTAAAGCTAGCCCAGCTGTACATTAAAAAACAGGGGGGCGGGGGGGGAAGTATTTGGGAAAAGGTCATAGAAAAGCCAACGGAGATACGAGTCTGAGGTGGCTTTGTTGGTCGGTGATCCTTTGACAATCCACTTGAAATTAAACATTCCTTCCTGTTTGCCTGTGTGGGTTCATCCGAGACGATGGCGGCCAATAGCGCATACGCTTTGCCACAATGGTCTGTAATTGGGAAAGTTGTGCGCTGACTACTGTTTCGAAGATATGTAATCTCAAACGTGGGCTTGGAAAAGAAAGGGGGAAAAAACAGAAAGAATTAGTGGGGGGGGGGAAGACATTACACTTTGCTAAAATAAAGAAAATCAATCGGTGTTGCGCTTTCGGAAGAAGAAGATAACCGATTCATGTTGAACTTTCCTAAAAAGAAAAAAAATGATGTTGCACTTTCCTAAAATGAAGACGCCCTAATGATGTCGCATTTTCCCAAAAAGCGAAATGATTGCTGTTGCGCTTTTCCTTTTGAGCGGCAAATCAAAGCCGCTAATTAAACTCAACAAACGATTCGCTATTGAACACGATTATGAAGTACTCACCACACCGCGTCACAACAGGCAGCTCATCGTAAACATGGTTTTCAAAGGCATGCAAAAAGAGTTCAACTTATCATTTTTGTGTAATATTATCCGCAGGAAAACTGGCTTTGGTGAATGTGTTTTGGAGCGGCAGGTTTTTAGAGACTCTGGCAAGTGTGCTGGAGACGTGGCTCCATGTCAAGCTCTGTGTCCAATAGACAGCCGCAAAGCTTGAAAGGCCATAAATCAGCGAGACTATAGAAAGCCATTAGCGAGGGGGGACGAAACAATAAACTGTAAAAAAAAAAAGAAAAAAAACTGTACTGTTCTCATAAAGCCCGTGACACCGCGGCAGACATTCTGATTCTGTGTATTAAGGGTAGCCCCGGGCCCGGGATGAACGAGGAGAAGGGAGCCATTTTTCTCACATGATCAATGTACGGTTCGACAATGTACAGGCTATTTATTTACGCCCCGTCCCTCCAGCCGAGGGGAGGGAGATTAGAGGCAGAAACGTTGTGATTATGAAGTGGTTGTGCTACAGCCGCCTCGCTGATTTACAGTCAGGCGTTTACTAATGCCAGATGTGCTCAAGAGGGCCGCTTGCCGTATCGAGAACGAGACCAATGCGATCTGTGGCCATGAAAGCGAATTCAAGTCGTCAGAGCGAGACACTGTTCACCAGCTGAGCATACAAACTGATTTTGTCACTAGGTTTAGCATTAACATGAAAAACTAAATGACAGTATGTGTGACTAAAATGATCAAAAGAACGTTGGTAAGCGATGGGGAGGCAGGCACCAAAGTACTTCCAAGTGGCGGAAGGCGGGCGACTACCGCTGACGTGACTTCTGTTAGCGGGTTTGTAGGGAAGCGTTGTCTCATTGCTATGTACACAACGCTTGCTTCAGTTGTCTTTGCGTACTTTAGCAAAACATACTGTCCAAGCTGCGAGCTAATGTCAGCCGGACATAATATTACATCAGCAAATCAGCCTCGATTGCATCCATTTCTGTTTGTCCCCCAAGAACCCTTTGGAGTCTGATCGCCAGCCTTCCTTTGCCTCAAACAGGTGAAGAAAGTGTCAAGAAAGTGCCGGCGGAGACGTTCCAACAGGCGGAGGGTAACGTACAGCGAGACTGAACTGGCCCGGAGACAATAACAAGGCTCGTCTCTGTCCACCGTCAAATCCAACTTCCAGCCCGACTGCCGTCCGCCTCTGGCTCCTGCCAATAATAGCTCGTCACAACAAACGCGGGCCTTCTTGGCACCCAAATAAAAGGCGGCCAACTGCGCTCCGTGCCACTCATTTGTCAATTAAGAGTCCTCGCCGCGCAGACACTCGTGACTTAAAAGAAACCGGCGAGGACGCGACGAATCCGAGCCGACAGGACGAGAAGGCGGCGGGGCGGCATCGCGGAGCGGTAATGCGCCGGAGATACGGATAATAACTGACACCGCTGGCAGGTCTTATGACGTTTTATTTCATTTGTCGGGGCCTCCTTCCACTTTGTCTTTGAGTTCAATCGCTCCCTAGCCTGAAGGCTCCCAGGCAGCTACTGTACATCACGCGTCGCACCGAGCTCGCTCGTCTGACGGCAAATTGCTCGGAACGAGACGAAGTAACCTGATCCTCAACTACATAACCTAGTGCTGTGCTTTGCACACATGTGACACAAAATGAAACTTGAAAACAATATTTAGCTGTCCAAGCACCATCTTCTTGACCAACATGAAACTACATTTGCCCAGTAGTCTCAAGGTCTCATCAAAACACACATTTTGAGCATTTAACATTTTTGCAAGCCACGAGAACATTACGCAAGGTTTGAACAGCAAAACTGTGCTTAAATATAGAAAAATAAAGCGTAGATAAATTATGATTCAATGAATATGTATTGTTAGGCTCCAGCACGCCCCGCGACCCTTGTGAGGATAAGCGGTATGGATAATGAATGAATGAATGAATGAATGAATATGTATTGCACATAAGTTAAATGTCGACTAAATAAATGCCTCAAAACAAACAAGTCTAAAACATTTAATGTGAATGTATTGAATTTGAGTTAAATACAAATGGACTGGATCGAATTAAAAAAAGTTTTCAGTCATTCTTTAGGTACCACTAGAGGGAGCTCACATACCACTAGGCTGCCTCTACGGTTCAGTTGTACAGTGGGGCCGCGCTATTCGCTGGGGCTAAGGACCGTGAATAGCGAAAATACGTAAAGAGCTGTAGCTCATTATAATTGCAATTAAGAGGTAAAAAGGGGATTCGTTCTTGAACAAAAATTGTGAATAAGCAGTGATCAGGTAAAAAAAAAAAAAAAAGTGAATAACTGAGGGATCTGCAAATATGGCGAATATGCAGGGGTTGCTGGAAAAAAAAAATGGATATGGACCAAAAAAATAACATCGTGAGTAGGGGAATCTGTGAATTCGGAGCTGCGAAAATGTGTTGATCCTCAGTATTTCACTTTAAAGGTCAACACAGTTGCATTTAATCTTTAAAACGTGTTTTTATGGGGGTCGGGGGTTCAATTTTTACAGTATTACAGTGCGATCTATTTGAATGGAATCATTAAGTACATTTTTTTTAATTTTCCGACATTTAAGGGCAACGGCATTTTTCACAGAGCATATAATGTTAGCGTGGCTTACAATAATATGAAACATGCTTTTTAGGAATAAGTCCTCTGTCTGTTCTTTGATGACTAGCACACTTTGAGAATCATTGACCTCACGGAAACGTGTCTTGGGTGATTGCGCAGCGTACAAACCGCGGACGACAAGCCAAGGAGCCGTCAGAGTGAGCATTTGATCACTAAGTCGACAAATGGAGCGGTAAGTGTCGAAAGGCTCCGACCGACCGCCTGACGCTAATTCCGGGGCCCCTCCCGCGAATCCCTAATCCTGCTTGTGAAATGTGACAAGATCGTTCTGGAGGCCCCACTTTACGGGAAATAATCTGCCCATCACAGAAGCTCATCCCGGCCCCCCCAAGTGTCAAAACACGCTACCTGTACATTTTTAGCCTGCGGAAATTAAATCTGAGGGATCGAAAATTACGTTTGTTGATGACTGGTTTATCAGTAAGGGTGGAAAACAACTCAAACGACTACATTCCCGCCACAAAAAAAAAAACAAAAACAAAAAAAAACCAAGACGGCAGACGTGAGTGTGTTGCTAATCCAAGCAGATAACAGCACAAGAGCGACTTGCCGAAGTTTCCACAAAGTTCTTAACGGGTAATATGGCAGCTGTCGGCCGTCTTGGGACGGGTTTTTGGCTGAAGCTAACGCGTGCGTACAGCATGACATCCTCACCTGCCTGATACGGCGGCGAGTGGACGACAGCGCTTCATCTCGGCGGGCTTTAACTTCCTGCTCCTGACCAGCTTTGACTAATCGAGGAGACAACGTGGAAAAAGACCCTTCAAGCGCCGCCATCTTCGGCGCCACCTCAACTTGGCCAACTCTTCGCCTACAGACTCCGCCAAAAGAGGAGGGCGGCGTACGCTTGACTTCTAAGTACGCGAAATGTCCCGTCTTAACCGCATCACACTGGTAACACTACCCGACAAGTTCTTATTCCGTGCCAGTTTCTTGGGGGGGGGGGGGGGGGGGCACCAGCCACCCTCCCCCGCCTTCAAAGAAGAAAGCGAGTCTATTTTCTTGTCATATTTGCTTGAAGGACGGCTCGACTACTGGCGAGTCTAATTCCCTGCACTTTCAAGACGCGGCGCATTCAAGGTGCATTACGGCAGCTATCGAGGTGATGGGAGCAATTTCAGACTGTCAGTCAGTGGCGGAAATATCGCAGCGACTCCCGTGTCTCCTGCGGGCTGTCAAAGGGCCCTGTGAAGTTAGGGCTAATCTGGATCTTATTCACTCAACACCATTTACTTGTCAGCGCTTCGCCTCGGCACGCCAGATCATAATGAGATCAGGCTATAATCAAGACACATTGAGAGCTATTGAAATGAAAAGGTCAAATTGTTGCAGGCTTTTCTGAGGATGTAGAAATTCAGAATGCAGAAGAATTGACATTAGGGCAGCATCTGCGCTCTTCTCTAGTGACAAATTTACCGATCTGCAAAGATCTTTAGACGGTCTTTGCCACGTTTGCATATTCAATCAACTGTAAGCCAGTACATTTTTTAAGGTTAACGTTTTGGGATCATCATTCATCTTTATGGCTCACACTATTAATAAAGGCAGTTGAGGGCTGTCACTTAGTCACAGTTTTTCACTGTTTGAGGCAATGCTCAATCCCTTGAACTGTCATTTGATTTACTCTCAAGGTTTTTAAAACACCCTCATTCGGACACGCGTTCTCACGTCTCACGCCTAAGCGTCATTGGCTGGCTTCTCGGTCCCCGCTTGATGAGTCACTGGACGAGAGACGGCTCAGTCATCACAAACAGCACGAGCCGGTCTGTTTGCTAGGCGTTAAGTTCAACAGCAACGATTGCATTTGATATCATTTTAGTTGTTTTTTTTTAGGGCCTCGTGATGAATAGCCGACAAGGCTCCATGGCTTGCAAGGGAATTCCGTTCCGACGGTGCTGACATCATTTCAATTTGCACACAAATCGCAGGCGGCCTACTGAGTGTCGTCAGGAGCTCGAGTCAGGTTGGCTTGGTTCGGTGTAAGATTTGGGACGTGGGCTGTGGCCCGCAGCAGCTTCATGCGGGTGTTTTCATTTGTCTGACTGAATGTTTGTCACTGAAAGTGCATCGGCTCTCCTTGCCCACTTCCGAGGGCATTACGGTAGCTTAACCGTGCAATTTTTGTTTTCCCACTTCACTCAAGCAGCGCAACACAAATGTTTGTCTCGCAATACAAAGCAAATGCGAAAAACACGTTTTTTTCAATCAACTGAGGGGCATTTTGAAGAACTCACAAGTTGGAGCACTTGTGAGTAAAGGTACCAGAGTACTTAGACGGTAACTAGCAATATGTAACATTTAGAACGGAAGCGGCACAACGGCGCTTCAGAGTACAAAAGGCAGTTCTTGCCTGGCAGACGGCAGTTAGTTAAGGCCGTTAATTTCCCCGTAGACGCGCCACTGCGGGCGACACACTGGGGCTGCACTTAACCATTATTAATGTGACAGGCCTTGGCGCAAGGCGAATCAATTAAACAAGAGCAATCAGCGTCGCCTGGATGGCGGCATTTTAAGGAGCCGACAGGAGCGGGAGAGCTGCATGAAACAATAGCACCTTCCAGCCATCATCTCCCCTTTTTACCTGTCACGTCCAATCGGCCTGGAGGCCACCTTGACGTGGCACGAGAATTTTCACATCGCAGCAGGCAAGAAATTTCCGTTTGCATGCGAAGGCTGATTGGAGGTTTTCGTTGGGTTGCTCCTCCAACTCCTCGGGAGTGCTTCAAACCTGCCGCGCAACAGTGACTGACCCTCGCAAACGACAAGAGAATGGCACCCCTAGTGCTCTTAGCCGGCAACAACATTTTGGAGGCACTACCTACGTCTATTATTTCATTCAACCGGTAGCAGAAAGACTCAACATCACGCTTTGCTTTTCAGTCCCGGGACATATGAAATTATATATATATATAGTGACCCTCCAGATATAGGCTGCTGAGCATTTACACATTAGCCTATTATTGGGAATCTAGCCTGTACGTGTTGAATGTGTGCTTTTAAGGGGTGTGGCCTAGTCACTGGTGCTAGGAGTTCATGTTGGCTTGGCTCTTAGACTACATGCGGGGGTCTGGGTGTGAGTTGTGGCCTAAAGCAGCTCTTTGTGAGCGTCTTCATTTGATATTCGTGCGTTTGGCTGTTCAATAAATGGCTGAAAGTGCATCGCGACTGTGGCTCTCCTTGCCCACTTAGCAGGGCATTAGAGTACCTAATATCTCTGTTTTTCACCCTCACTTCACTCAAGCGGTGACGTAAAACCTGTGCCTCGTTTTTGATGAACACGTAGGTAAGGACTACTTTAACGTTGGTAAGGGTGGTAGTATTTGGCGTGTATATTCTGGGAAAGCAACAGCAACCACGCACCCCCCCAAAAAAAAGCTGAGGAAGCTTTGGCGAGTTATGGGCAAGAAGTTTGCCCAAATTGCTCAAATCTTTGAAAGCTCGCTGAGAGCCGATTACTTAGCCGACGTCCGACTTTGAAGCTGCCGTATTGGCACCGGGCTGTGGCCCGTCTATAAATGTGTCCCGCCTCAGTGAAATACAAGCGTGAGATTTCAGGCTCTCTGTTTAAAAGTAATGAATTACGACGACAGCAGAGAGCGGAGGGGGCAGTGGAAAAATGTGCAGCCATTTAGGGACCAAGCCGGGAATTTGGTGTGCGCCTCGGCAGCCCATCCATCAGAGCCACAATAAAAGAGTTTTTGGCTGACGCTGGGAATTTATGGTCGCCCTTCCCTGTCCTAATAAGTCAAGCCGCCGTGTCACTGGCTGACAGGCCGTTGCCGAAAACAGCAGCGCAGTTATCAATCAAAAAACACTTGCATCTGTTTAACTTTCGCCTGATCAGCAAGACATTTATAGGCTATTGAGTAATAAGATAAGTGGGTCTATTTCAAAGGGGGGGGCGGTGGGAATTGGGAAATGGAAGATCTCATGATTAATGGCAACCACAAGACATTTTTATAAAACACTCTTTGCATTGTAAATAATGTGATTTGGGATTCAATGTCATGCCATTAATTCATTCAAGAAACATTCATCACTCCGCTTTTTTTTTTTTAAATGGCTTTTTCATCTTGGGAACAAACCTGTACTCTTTTTGGCCCTGAAACACTACGAGCAGTTACCCTGGTTACCGAGATTAGTCTTAACGGCACACTTGAGTTGACCGACTTGAATCGTAGGTCTTACGACGTCGCGTCTTTGACATCCATTGACTGTTTTCATTCCACGCTAGCCCGTTTTCCCCTTTAGCGGTTTATTTGGTCAGATGTTAACGCCGTCACTGAACTCTCCTTCAAAACAAATCAACAGGGCATTGTTGCAGTTCAAACTAAAATCTGCTTGAACCAAAACAAATGGTCCTCGGGACGGTTCGAATCTACCTCCAGTGCCAACCAGATCAACAAGTCCTCTGTGCAGTTTTAAGCATTTTTAAGATTTGCAATGCGAACCGAAGCACCCGAGCTTCAGTGCATATCAAGTGAACCGGCCCTCGGTGCAATTAAAATCAACCGATTCTCAAAGCCGTTGAAAACAAACTCTTTCACAATTTGCTAGTGATGAGCAAGTGAACTTATCCACTGGGCAATAACGAAAAAAAAAAAAAAGAATGTAGGCGTTATTTTTTTTTAACCACTACAAAAAGAAACCAAACCAGAGAGAACTATTTCAAAAACCTATTCAGGCCAAAGAAAGTTATCTATTGGTTTCACACTTGCAAATTTGAAGGTAGCTTTTTCCTCCAGGCCCACAAAGAAGAGAAATATGTGAAACTGTGAAATATAGTCGGGACAGAGGAACCAAAGCTGAGCAACGTCCTCGTGTTTGTCTTTCATTAAAGAGATTTACATGAAGATTATAGAGGCCGCGATGATGGAAGGCTAAGGCAGAGACACTTCCCCTTCTACTCTTTATTTTGCACTCGACTTTGACCTGAATGTGACTGAGGAGGAGAAATGCGGACGGTTGACAGCTAACTGGCAAGCAGGACGGAGAAGTGACAGATGCCAGGCTGCATCGGGAGGAGAAAGGACGCAAAAACACGTCATGCCGACGGACGGATGGCGGAATGGACGGCGGCCAGCGTTGGCCATGCTGCTTGTTCTCCCCAGCCGTGGGTTATTTCTTAATGACTCATGCGCATCCCCCCCCAAAAAAGACTCTGTCTTGTCAACATGGGAATAGCTTTACCTTCAAATGAGAACTGAACAGTGAAAGTTCTGAAGCTCAAGTGGCACTGCATGATTTGATAGTTGCTCTAATTTGAGAGTTGCTCTATTTTGGAAACAAATGTTCCTCAGAAAAACAGGCAGGGCTTTCCACGCCGTGCCGAGAGTTTCTCGCCACTAGCTAGCGCGCAAGATAATAGCTTAGGCTAGGTTCACACTGCAGATCTTAATGCTTCATTTGGATTTTTGGGGAAAAAAAAAAAATAAATCAGATTTTTTTTTGGTGTAAGCGTTCATATTACATTATAAATGCGACCTCTGTGTGAAGACATGCGTGGCCAAAGTAGCCCGCATGCGCAGAAGAAGAGCCGACGTCACTCCCGACGTGTTTGCGGAAGTAAATGAGGTCCAGCGTGTCGGGGCATTTATAGAGTGAAGCGATTAGGTAGGAGGCAGAAATAAATACAGTGTTTGGGGAAAATCACGAGGCGACGCTTTAATATCTAATTTCATGGAGACATCACTAACGATGACGTCATGTCATAACCGTGCGTAAAAAAAAAATGAATCGATCCGAACCATGGCTGAATTACTACGAACGCCATAAATGTCCACTCTATGCTTCATGTTTCAAGTGGGATTGAATTAAAGTAAAATATAAAGTCACAATAGTGTTACTCAAAACAACTTTGCAGATTCGATCCTCTGCTGCCAGCACGTTCCCTCTGCCTGCGCCGAGCGCATTTTGGGCTTCGGGTTGACGTCAAAGTCGGATATATGCGACCTGGCCGTTCAGACCGCGGCCGCATTGATCGAGCTAGGAACGCATATGAAAGCGACCCAGGTCGCATTTGAAAAAATCGTAATTGAGCCGTTCAGATTGTCATAAAAAAACGCTGCATGTCCACAATTCAGTCCTACAGTACTAGTCAGATTTGCAGTTTTTTTCAGCAATTACCATTTGAGACGTTCTGCTGATTGCAAACAGGTGTTAGTTAAGCAAGTTGTTTACTGAGCGTGACCTTGCATCAACTTCCACATTCTTAACGTTAACAGATGATGTGAATCTAAGTGCTTCCTCTTGGGAAAACGTCCAAAATGCTCATGCCTCTGTAGCTCCGCAAATATTTTCCTCGGGTGGTTCGGGGAAGGACAGTTACTAAGTGGTTAACAAATCTGCCACACAATTCTGAGGTTCTGTGTTTGAACCTCCCACTTTCCAAAATCATGCTTTGCTTCATTGAACACTTTAAATTGCCCATAGGTGTGAAACGTTGCAAGTTACTGAGACAAGATGATCACTATTTCTGCAGATACTTTCTATTCTGCTTAGTGGTGTGCCATGATTTTTCCCCCCAATGTAATACAAGTCTCGGCTCAATAAAAGGTCGGGGTAACACCGGATTAGGTCATCTTGGTCCGGTCGACATGAATGCACCCGAGCTGCGCATGCGCACGTTGCCAATTACGCGTGAAAACGCCACGTTAAAAGGCGCCGCGAGCGTGAAACACACCCTTGCGTGGATGCTGCACGTCATCTTCTTTTCGTCTTTTCACCTCGGATCAACTCTTGCAGGCTGCGATCCGCGCGCGCGCGCGCGCGCAGGGACGTGGGCGGAGGCGGAGTGATCGTGCGTTCCTTCTGCGCAGCGCCGCCACTCTTCCTCCCTGCTCCTCCTCCTGTAATCCGAGCGCGCTCTCGGACCCGCGACCACACTGTCACTGGACGCCGACGGGAGAAGGCGAGACGGCGGACACGGAGACGAGACGACACGACACGACACGGATTGTCCACGATCGCCCATGAGGATTTAACGCTTTCGTGTTTGGCTGTGCGTGTCTGAGGCTCGAAGCGAGATTTTGAGGGGCTTTGCGGAGCACACGCGCATTACCCACACATGCCTTCCACGGCCATTTCCACGAGGTTTGGGTCATGATCACATCGCCCACGGTGTCTGTCCTGAGACGTAGCACCAATCCAGCGTGGGAGAGCCGCTCCTCGTCCGGGGAGAAAGGCGCACTGAGCCCCGCCAGCCGCCCGTACGCGCACCGCAGCACCAGCGCCAGCAACACCGTCTCGTCCCCCGCAGACCCGCACCGCCAAGCCGGCCGTCTGCCCATCAAGCTGCTGAAAATGCTCACAGCCCGGGCGGGACACATCATGCACCCGGAGTACCTCCAGCCGCTGCCGTCCACGCCGATCAGCCCCATCGAGGTGAGTGCGCACAAGTCGCTCCTTCCTGGGGCACGGACAAGCCTCCACACGGCCACACGGACTACTTGAGTCGTTCGAAGCCAATGGTGTCAAAACCAAGGCCCGTGCGGCAGATCCGGAGCGCCACATCATTTTATGTGACCAAATTAAAGACAAAATAGGCTATTCCGCTTCGCAATCTAAATATAACGACCATATCGATGTGCTACTCGTTTACTACCATTTTCCATGACTTCTGCTTGCAAATTCAATTTGTTGTTCAAAACGTATACAGTAGCTCTATGAAATGCAGGGGGGAATTGTGAAAATGTAATACTATGAAGTGGTCCATGCAATTGTAAGACTTCAGCTACTGTACAACTGCCCACTTAGGGACTATTTTAATGTGGCCTGCGACAAAAACGAGTTTGACACTCCTCTCTAGGTGATGACAAACAAGATCAGAGATGTTTTTTTTTACGATGTGAATATATTATGGTGTTAGTGTATAGATTTTAAACTCACTTTGAATTTGAGGGGCTTGCAGGGGAAAAAAAAAAGCACAACAGTGTGCACAATATGGCCAAAAAGTCCCAAAACATTTTTTTTTCCTAGTAAATATGTGCATAGTGCTTAACTGAGATGTGTTCTGCGTTACAGCTGGACGCCAAGAAGAGCCCACTGGCGCTTTTGGCTCAAACATGCTCCCAGATCGGCAAGCCGGACCCCCCATCCTCGTCCAAGCTTTCCTCGGTGGCGTCCGGTGGGGACAAAGAGAGCAAGGCCGGGCCCCTGAAGATCAGCGACATCGGCGCGGACGACAAGTCGAGCTTCAAGCCCTACGCCAAGTCGTCGTCGTCGTCGTCGTCGTCATCATCGGACACCAAGAAGGAGTCGAGCCTGGGCGGAGATAAGAACGCTTTCCGGGTGCCGAGCGCCACCTGCCCGCCGTTCACGCCCAGGACAGGCAGCCGCAGCCCCAGCGCGAGCCCGAGCTCCTGCGCCTCGGCGTCCGCCTCGCCGCTGCCGTGCGACGGCAAAGCGGCGGACAAGGACGACAAAAGGGAGTGCGAGCGCAACAAGAACACGTCGTCGCCGGAGAGTAACAGAACGAGTGGAATTAGCCCCGACGGCAGCCAGGAGAGCGCGCCCGGGTCCAAGGCCGTCACGTCGGACTCGCCGTCCGTCACCTCGTCGGTGCTGGGCTCGGGGCTGGTGGCTCCGGTTTCCCCCTACAAGCCCGGCCACACGGTTTTCCCCCTGCCGCCTGCCGGCATTTCCTACCCTGGGAGTTTAGCGGGCGCTTACGCGGGGTATCCGCAGCCCTTCCTGCCCCACGGCATGAGCCTGGAGCACGCCAAGTCGAGTAGTCAGCTCCTGAGTGCGCAATTCGCGGCGTGCAGCAAGGCCGGGACCAGCCCCCTGGCCGGGGCGTCCCCTCCCTCGCTCATGTCCGCCAGCTTGTGTCGGGACCCGTACTGCCTCAGCTACCACTGCACCAGCCATTTGACGGCGGCCTCCGGCGCCAACTGCCCTCACGACGCCGCCTCGGCCCTCAAGTCGGGATACCCGCTCATGTACTCGGCGCATCCGCTGCACGGCGTGTCGTCGTCGGCGCCGTCGTTCGGCGGACACCCGCTGTACCCGTACGGCTTCGTGCTGCCCAATGACCCGCTGCCGCACGTCTGCAACTGGGTGTCGGCGAACGGCGCGTGCGACAAGCGCTTCTCCAGCTCCGAGGAGCTGCTCGGCCACCTGCGGACTCACACGGCCTTCGCGGCCGGCTCGGAGAAGCTGCTCGCCGGCTACCCGGGCTCGTCGTCGCTGGCCGCGGCCATGGCCTGCCACATGCACATGCCCTCCGGCGGCAGCCCGGCCAGCCCCGGCGCGCTCGCCCTACGGGGGGGCCCGCATCACCCGCTCGGACTAGGCAGCCGCTATCACCCGTACTCCAAGAGTCCCCTGCCCGCCCCCGGTGCTCCGGTGCCGGTGCCTGCGGCCGCCGGCCCCTATTACTCCCCGTATGCTTTGTATGGACAAAGACTGACAACAGCCTCGGCTTTGGGCTACCAGTAAAGACCATTACAACGGGAAAAAAAAAACCAAACACACCAAAAATATATACTGTACACACACACACACACACACACACACACACACACACATTTATAAAGGAGATTTAGGCCCAATGAGTTTTATATTTACTTCATGCAGGGACTGGATCCATGTGGGGATCAGTTTATTTATTTGAGATAGCTTCAAGCGTGACTTAAAAGTAAAATAAAAAAAAACATTATAATATAACTTGCAACAGCGTGGATGTGCATTATTTGGGAGACGCCTACCAAAAGATTAAAGAAAAAAGGATGTGAAAGATCAATCAAGAGCTTCTTGACAATTGGCACTGATTTATTGATTGGTTGTGTGGGGGGGGGACACCATGAAGCACATGCCTCATTTAAACTTTTACAAAATTCAAATTATTTTTTTTCCATGTAATATCCCAACGACCTCAGGTTTTACTTGATTAAAATCTGAGTGTCTCTAAATGATATCTGCAGTATGTCAACATTTCATAACAATTGTAACTTCAATTTCTGTCTTTTTCCAATTCACACATTGAGAATACCGTACACAAAGAACTACTCAAAATGTGTCTTGGCCCTTCTCAGTCAACTTTATACTGTATATTTGATGCCATTTTTTGACTGCCCTGAAACTCCTCATTTGAATAAGAGGCCTGCAAGTCCGTTTTTAGCATATAGCAAGCAAATACATGAAATAGCATGGTGACATCCAACACATTAAAGTGAGCCAACACAAATATTTTCTAATGAAATAAATTTAAAAATCGACTTTTGGCCTTCCTGTGGCCTGCAAAGGATCTAAATGATGCAACTTCCTGTGGGATATGTGACTGGGTGGAATATTCCAAATTCTTCAGAGGGGGTTTTCATGTTAAAGTCTAATTTTAGGAAGCGGGCACAGTCCAATGCTGTTCCTCCAGTGATCAAGGTGGTTTGAATTAAACTTTTAAAATACAATCATATCAATGTTCAGGACACTTCATTATTAAAAAAAAAAAAAAAAGAAGTTATTCTTATGGAGACGCAAATGGCAATGATTTGGGAGAATGGCCAACTTATTATTTCCATTTTTGCAAAAAAAAAAAAAAAAGTTTATTTATGGGGTTCAACCACACTGGATGACGACATGCAGGAGGGTAAAAATGTCCGTAACGTCAGTCAGTGCAGTTTTACGACGAGCACAATATTAAGTGTGTTATTAAAGTCATTAAAAGTTGGTATCATCTTTGGGAAGGGAGCCATTTTTGTCTTACATAATTTTATTGGCACACCTGTGTAAAAATGACACCAACATTCCGCCTCCGAGGGCCATATTTCATTTATGGGAAAAATGCAAAGTTTATGATGGTCTATTTTGAGCACTTGTGGGTTGAGTGTTATTACAATGGCTCCTCTGAGGCTTTTTTTGTTTTTAGAATTGTGTGACTGTCGTATCAAATGCTCTCTGGGGCCTTTTTGCAACCCACTGGCCACATGTTTTCCACCCCTGCTTTAGCTTGGTGATATCCTTACCGATGTGTTCCTTTATCTTGTATGATGTCACCTCAGTGGACACATTTATTCAAATTGAAATGAATGTTACACACTTTTGTGTTGTGTCTTGTAAAAGAAAAAGTCAACTAAGTATTATTTTGGGGTGGGAAAACGCAAGAGCATTTGATTGAGGAGCATTTGCACCAAACAGCTAAAACCTCAGCTCCAAAACCATCTCACCTGAATATACCACTTAACTCATTCAGTACCAGACTTTTTCAGGCGCTCTGTGAAAGGACATAAATATGTCTGTCATGGGATAGAATGAGTTAAGTGGGGTACAGTGAACCCCAACCTGTCTGTGCTTCAGTAGTCACACATTTGGCCATTGACAGAATCATTTTTACGAGCAGCAGGTGTTAACTTAAAAAAAGAAAACTCACCTATTTGCTGATTTTCTGCTCCATCTGGTGGTATCTTTGCGCCAGGGAACTGTCGAAGAGATTTGACATTTAGACAAAAGTATTCACAAATGGGTGAATTTGCGAACGCTGAACGGCGAATATGCCAGCAGTCCACTGCACACGCGTAGCCATCTTTAAAACTTGAGACCCTCTGTGTTGACAACACACAAGTATTTTAGAAAACATTCTTTTCTCCGCTTTTTTAGTAGTTCTGTCATTTTGAGAGGCGCGCCAACAAGTTGACAGTGAACTGAGGAGTTGGTTTACAAAAGCAACGTCAGCGCTGCTAACTTAGCAATTTGCCTGCCATGTTTTTAGCCACTTTTCTTGCCACTATTTTTCAAAAAAGCAACTTGCGAGTTGAATTCCCACTAAGAAACAAATCGCGAGAGGAAGAATTTTGACATTTTTCTTGCGTATGAGACGAAAGGAGTCCTGGGGAAGGTGGCAATTGCGCTGAGCACTGCCAATGATTTTCTCATTATCTGTACTGAGAAAATATGTATTTCACAAATTTTTGTAACAGCTGATACAAGTTAATGTAAAACAGTGCTGAAAAAACCCTTTTCAAAGCTAGTTGGTATCAGGAGAGAAAAAGCATCACCACAGGGGGGAAAATTTGAAAAAAATAGTTTTGAAAATTATCATTGTCGTGGTAACAAATCAAAATCGTAAATCCAATATTTATGGATTTTATTTTTATGCCAAAATCGCCCACAGCCCTATTTGAACATGTTTAACATTTATGATTGTTGGTCTGGCTGTTTCCGAAGTAGATCAGGGAGGAAAAAAATAAAAAATAAAAAAATCACTCCATAGGATAATCGCTCAGGATAACAAAAATGCTGCAATTTGGTCCGATTGTTGGTGTGTGTATGCGCCGCTGCTTTGAGCTTGTAATAATAAACTGCTGTTCGATAGTTGCATCATCATCATCCTTTTTTTCTTTCATACAATTCCTCAGAGGACTTTGAAAAACAAAAATGGCTTCCAATAGGAACAAGGTTGCCAAGCCTGGTCATTAATTCAACCGAGGTCATAAGATCTGCGATTTAATAATTGCACACACAGAGTGCACTGGTGTTCAGCACCAAACGGGTCACGGGTGAGGTTTTATTTTGGTCGGAGTAGTCTGGATTCACATCTGCCGCTCTTACCATGATTTTTTTGGTACAGGAGAGGCCACAATTGGACTTTTGATCCGATGAGTGGGTGACCTCCATCTGGAAATAAGAAAGTGACGAGAAGTCTTAGAGACACATTGGGAAAATGAATGATCCCCTCGAGGGATTAAAATAAGAATGGATACTAAATGACATTTAAAAATGTGTGCAGTGCTTAAGAAATCTTATCATGTCAGCACCCATTATTAGGTTGACCTGAATTAACAGTACTTATAATTACCAAAACCTGTCACGATGAATTATTAAACCAAGTAAAATGTTTACTGCTAAAATAATTCAAAATCCTCGCATTTTCAAATGGACCGTTTTACAAAAAAAAAAGAACATTTTTCAAAGGGGAAAATGTTACTGAATTTGACTATGTCAACTCGATGCTATGGCAAAAAGTGTATCTGATGCATTTAAGCCTCTTTATAATTCTTTGTCCTTTGAGCTGAAAATAGTCCAAGTTTACAATGTGTGACAGACACGATCTGATGATCCTCCTCGAGGCGCCACCTGCAGCGGAACACATTTTCAAACGCTTGTCTGTGGCAATGTTGTCCTTCTATCACTTCACAGCCCGCCGTCAAGCTTATTAATGATCCAATCAGGGGGATTCCCCCGACCGCAACCCCCCCCCCCCCCCCACTGCTTACATTTGACTTGCTGCTTTCAGTTTATGACCCGTGCAGAGGCTGCTCGGCTTGGATTGAAAGGCCCCGAGGTCCGACTTGAAATCAGGAGCATCTTGTGCTCCATCTGACTACGGAGAAAAAAGGGAGTCTTGCCTCTGGATTTACGCGCATTTTGACAAGAGTATTTTGAGCCAATACTTCCACAGGAACTCAAATTCATCCTATCCCAAATCAACTTTCGCCACGGTCATGAATGGAAATGCCTCATACCTGCATAAAGCACGTTGAAACAAATTAGGGTAAAACATACTTTTGAAAGAATTCCTTGGCGCGGTTGCCCAAATAAGAGGCCGAGCGTGCCTGCTTCAAGCTGTTTGTCACTCCTAGTTGATGTTAACTGTACACTAGGAAAACGACCAAACTTCACAATTTCATAAAATAAAAATCCATTATCTTAATGCTAATGTATAACGGGAAACGGAATAGATGTGTTTATGGCAAGTAGCATAGATGTTATGTCGGATGAACACACACATGGAGTAGCAGCACATTAAAACAGAGCATAGGACAATTCCAACAGACATATATTCTCTTTGCTCTGTGGCACCAGTGACTATTAAAATGGGGGGAATAAATTGCAGGAGGCTACTGCACGAGAGTGAAGGTGTGCAACTCTCAACTGGGACTAGGCCGTATTGACGGAATAAAAAATTGCTTGTAAATCCACGATATCGTGAGGAACAACGTACAGCAGAAATCCAAGTGTAATCGACGATTATGATTGCGATGATTGAGGCCTGTAACTGCCTTGGGATGGCCAGACGGCGTCAAATCACTTTTTTTCTATTCGACAAGGAGAAAGCATGGCTAAATCAAGCAAGTCGCCGTCATTGTCACTTAGCCACATGATGGCGCCAAAGCAATATTTTTACACAAGACATGGCATTGGCCTGAGCAAAAAAAAACGCGAGTAGTGAGTGAATTAACCGAGGAAAGATTCCCTGCAAAATCTGCAAACAGGCCAACTCACAAATTTTTCTGTAAATGTATTCTTTGTGCGTGTGTTTATTCTGCACGCACAATAAGCGGAGGAGGTCGTCCGATGGGGAAATAGCAGCAGACAAGTTGAATTCTCCACAGTATGTCAACACACAAAAGCGAAAAAGCAAGAAAGAGCAAGAGTGAGTTAACAGTGGGCTCTTGTCTTTCAACACTCCACGCAGCCTGTAATTTACACACGCCACGCACAAGCGCACATTTTTGATGTCTGTCATAGGCGGAAAACTTTTTTTTTCTGGTCTCCAAAAACGTCTTGCTCAGTTTGTCGACTGCCACTTGTGTGTGATTAATGACCGCCAGGCCTATTGTGTGTGTGTGTGTGTGTGTGTGTGTGTGTGGAGATGGCTAATTAACTGCAGGCTGACTGAAGAGCTCGGAAAGCCGCTGCCTCCGATAACCCCGTCTTTTGCCCCTCCCGCCCGCCCCTGCTCGGTGGTGGCATGTGGAAGCGCTTACTGACAAATTTGCGAGAGGCAGAGCAACGTTGACTAAGACGAATGGCCGCCGAGAACAGTAAACAGCCTCTAATTTAAGCGTGTTTAAATGTATGACACGCTGGCACCGCGCCTCCCCGCTGTTCGTGCTCTCTCGTCGGGGGAAATGTGGCCAAAGTACGCCCACTCTGCCCCCCCCTCCTCCCACACAACCGCACCACCTCCACCCACGCTTAAAATTACACTCGGCATCTTCATGGAGGGAGATTTTGGTGCTTGGCAAACATGTTAGCCGCCTTTTAGGGTTTGTGATACAGTCGCGACAAATACAGCGTTGACAAGCGGCAGGTTTTGAAGCTATCCTTTTCAACATTACACGGTAGTGTCTTGACTTACAAGTGCCCCAACGTTACAAGCTTTTTCAGAAACAAGCCATCGCTCGGCTGATTTTTTTTTTTGTCTTGAGTTATGAGCGCTAGCTATGCTGCTTGTTTTAAGCCGTTCACTGCCACACCCAGTTAATCTCAGCTAGTTTAATGCTAACCCACAATGCAAAACAGCATAGACAGGCTAAGAAAACGAGCATCAATGTTGCGGTAATGACAGTGGACAGTGGTTAGGGGCTGGGCCGGACCCGAATAGCAAATGGATTTTTTTTTTTTTTTTTTTAGGAATGGATTAATGGCATGTCCGTTCATTCCTATCGGGTACTATTTTAGGACAAAGATCTTCCCGCTAACAATCCACCACGCGCCGTCGATTTGCTGCTGCCAGCTGCCTGCTAAGGCAAAAACATGACTGGCTGGCTTCCTTATTATTCTTAAAAGGTTTGTTAAGAAAAAAAACTCTCACCACGTCAACCGGCTCACTTAATCACGTTCGCGTCACACTTCAACTGCGACAGTTTTAGCGGCTGAATTATGGCGCTGACCTATGAGAGGAAATAAGCTGTGGACACAACTTCATTTCTTGCCCCTGAAAGACGACAAAATAGTTAGCAGGGCAGTGACGATGATGGAAAAGAGCAGGGAGCAAGAAAAAGTAAGTGGCATGAATATACTGTAGCTGGAAATGACAAATGGCACGAAAGTGGAGCGAAATGCAAACTGCCAGCTGGCTGCCCATTACAGGTGATGGACGCGTCACTTTGGCCAGTCAAATATGACAGACGAGCGTGTGCTAGCTAAGACAGGATCGAGTCCACCATCTGCTTCAATGGCCGGCGTAATGTACAGCTCGTGATTAGGCTTGAAGAGCAGCAGCTTCTCTTTAATTGTTTAAAAAAAAAAAAAAAAAAGAATCCATCTGCAGCATGTGGCATGTCATTTTTCCTCCAAGACAAATGGACAGTTTTTTTTTTTCAAGATTCAAAATTAGAGCAGCAGAACAATCAATCTTGGAAAGAGCCTGGGAAAAAGATCACAATTCCCTCACCTCGATTTTTTTTCCCCCTTTCTTTCCACACATTCTGCCAACCCACGCAGGCTTGCGTTGATTTATTTAACCATAACCCCACCTTGTGGCATCTTGGTGTCAAGGAACTATGTTGAAGTAAACGGAGGAGCTTCATAGAGTCAGGCCACAAATCCTTTGCAGTCTGGCGCTTGTTGTTCACATCAGATTTTAGGAAGATTTCGTGGGAAAGAAAAAAATGTAAATAGAAGGAAACTGAAACTTGACATTTTGAAAATGGATTTTTATATTTAAGAATATATATACTGTAAATGCGTACGGTTTCATGTGTAAGGTTTGCAAGATTGCGAATCCTAAAAAGATTTTGTTTTCCTCAATTTCTTTAATAAGGGCTCTGAAAGGCATTTTGAACATGTTGGCACGTGAAGTCGTGTTCAAAATTTTCCAAAGTCTACTTTTGACTAATACACTTTCCCTTCTCTCAACGTGGTTCGTGACTCGGTGAAATGAGCAAAATGCGGGTGCCGGCGACCTGACAACAGTTGACAAGCACAAATGGTGAAAACAACAGCATTTCCACTGCCCTCGCCCACCCAATTACAAAAGCAAGATGGCTTGCGCAGCTGGCAAAGAGAGAGAATGGCTGCTTTCCTTCTTTCGATAGAAAAGCTGTCTGTCAGCCGGATGCGGCGTCATAACGAATCGTCGGCACTCGAGTGAGGCTCAACATTCAGGAGGGAGGCAGGGGGGGGGAGACGGATGACCCGCAGGTCTTTCAAGTGCCGCGGCGAGTCAAGATGGCCCGGGTGGCGCTGACAGAGAAATATACACAGCAGAAGCGGCAATAATGAGAACATTCAACATCGCCGCCACCTGACGGCCCGACAGAAACGACCCGGCCTCGCATCAATCATGCGCGCAGACGCACAACCTTGACAATTAGTCCCATATGATAACGTCTGTGACGTTCATTTTCCACGCATACACACACACACACACACACAAAATGTTCCGTGGACAAGTTGAACCCGGGCCAGGAATATCCTCATAATTGTCCTGATCAAATTGTGAACTAAAGATATCTTCAACATGTATTAATAGCCTGCCTGACATGCCCAAATGGATGATTAACCTGAACCAATGTTTCAGAGAAACGGGAAAGCGTTTATTTATTTATTTATTTTTTTAACTCCATTCATTTATGGAAAAACATCTACTACCAGTATAGTATTCACGGGTAGCAACGAGCCAAGCGAGCTTATTCTAATTCCAAAATTCTGAATGACGAGGACAGACGGCCAAAGTTTCTACAAATGACAAATCGGGAATCACTTGGCGAGCTCTGGGCCACGTAATGACTCTCTCCTCATCTCTTGGACGCGCGCGTACTGCCGTTCAATTATTTTGCTGGCTGCCTGGGAAGATGTTGCGGCCAAGGGGGAGCCAGGACGCATCCGACGCGCGTTTACGGCTCTGCCTACTCAAACGCGCCTTTTAATGACGCCCTGCAGGCATTTGGAGGCAATATAAATACTTGTACGGCAGCCAACACTTTTGGTGTAAGGCAAGGCGCGCATCAAACATAAAACAAGAAAGGTGCTTTTAATGGCGCTCTAACAAGGTTACTTATCTGGCATTTGTGTGTGTGTAAACATGAGCTAAATGTCAAGTCGGCTCGTAAAGAGCGGCGTGAGTTTGGCTGGCCGGCGGCGCCGTGCCCTGAGCGTTCTGACGAGCGTCAACAACAAGCTGCTTTGGGTTTCTCGTCGACGGCCGTTGCCGTCGCTCTTTTCGCCCCGCGGATTTATCACGTGAGAAACGAGCCACGCGTAATGACATTTCCCATCCGAAGAGAAACAGCAAAGCATCCGGCGCACGATTGGACGAAAGAAAACAACCCCCCCCCCTCCTCCCCTGTAAATGGAAAGTGCGAGTGACTGTTTACAAAAAGTACCTAAATTGGAGTGGCGGCCTTCCAAGGCCGGAGGATGATAAATGGCTCTGCTAACCCTGCGGGACCGGAGACCCAAATGAGGACGGAGCTAATTGCCGTGCGAAATTCTTTGGCCAGGGCCGAAAGAAAAGACGAGGCCTCCCGGCGCCAAAAAAAGGCCCGGTTGCTAGCCCCCTGAACCACGACTTGCCTTTTTGCTTCCAAGAGTGCACTCGTCGTCCGTCAATCACAGTGCAGTAAACAAGCCGTGCTCAACATTTTGACACCAAGGACCACCTAAAAAAAAATATTCAGCTCGAGTTTGTTGCGGCACTCAAGTCTCAAATCGTCTTTCCCCGTTGAATGAATTGAAATGCTAATCTGGTCCGGCCTCCAAAAAACTTTTTTTTTTTTCCTGATGTTTTTCACTTGAGAAAAATCACACTCTGTAACATCGAAATTTGAATCGATTCAAATGTATTGCAGTTAAAAGTCAAATGAAAAATGAACCTAAATACATGTTTAAAAAACAGCCAATTCTTCAAGGTGAATGGCATGTACCTAAAAGTGAAATACAACTGAACTGCACTTTGAGGAGGATTGCAACAGACCGAGCGAGGGATTCCATCCTGCCTGCATGAGCCTCTCCTCTGTTTTTCTTGCAGGAAATGAAAAGCAGATGTTGTGTACAACAACAATGCGCTGCTTTGCATGGGAGACTCAAATCCAAGCGCAAGCGGCAAAGACAAGAGGTCAATTTGAGGCACCCCGGGTGTTTGATATCCTTCAAGCCGGAGGCGATCACGCAGCCGCGCATGATTCATTTGCATGCGGCGGGCCGGGGTGAAAACGCTCTCTCCCGCCCACGCAGGTGCAAAGGCGTCGTCCGTCTTGGCGCGGGTAATTATTCTGTAACGTCAAACCATCCAGATGCTTTGGACTTTTATCATCGTTTCCTCTGCCGCTCGGCAAGGTCAGGTTTTCAACTTGTTGGCTTGAAAGTTACCGACGGAACTGTGGAAACGATTGTTGGCAGATTCTGAATTTTGCATAACACGGATGCCATTTAGTAGTACAGTGTGGCCCCACATCTTTCGCACATTTTTATGCAGGCCCTTTAAAGTTGTACTTTTGAGATTTTTGTTTTACGGTTCAGTTTAAGCCTTTGCTCTGATGATCTTTGACTTCGTGCTCATCATTAAAACATCCCTCAAAAATAAATGGCCTACACATGATTTCATTTAAAAAAAGAAAAAAAGAGGTGAGAATGCAGGCGCGTTTGTCACTGCTGCGTCACCTGCCAAAATGTCAATTACTACTTTCCTATTAAGCATTTTGGACTCGGTGCTAAGTCCTCTGCTAACACAGCACCCGAGAAGGCGCACAAACTTGTTTTGGTCGATTTTGCTTGAGCATTTTATTTGACGATTTTGACCTGGGAAACAACTCAGATTATCTCCCAGAAATTGGCTATCAACGTGACACTTTTCTGCTCGGTAAACGCAGTCAAGTAAAGCCACAGTTACGTCTCTCTGGGATGTTTATAAGAGACGCGTTATCAGCAATCTATTCCGTATGACTAATGACGATGGCCGGCCGCCAAACGGATTTAATTACGCGCCACTCTCAGAGGTACGGCTTATTAAATGCAGGTAAATGTTTGCTCCAATGTGTAAAGAGCGCCGCGATTAGGGTGCTCAAGTAAACATCAAAGAGAGCCATTATGGAGAGCCGCGAGTGGACAATGAAAGGACGGACGGTGGAAACAGTTTCGGGCAGTAGAACGCGAGTGTGAGAAAAGATCAAAGTTGATGACGTGAATGACCGACACCATGTAAAAAAATCTTTTGCCATCAAAAGCCCTTTCTCAATCTTGCTTTTGTTGTTTTAGAGTTTCAGGTGCCACAAAAGCAAAAAGTATTAGCGCTAGTCACTGTTCTACTTGATGATTCTTTTCACAAAAAAGCTCATTGTGTCTACTCTTTGGTCAGAAACCTGTTTGTGGATTAGGATTCATTTTTTTAAAAATTGCATTCTTTTCAGGAGGATTTTTTTTATGGAGAATGTGGATTTGTGGCAAAAGTGAAAACTTTGAGAATGTGAAAGATAGTTCCTGAATGACTTGAATGTTTGAGTCAGTTGAGAAATGTCGACGGAGGAGAAAAAAAGTGAGAATACATATTTTTTGGGTGCAGAATAACGAAAGACAACAAAAAAGAGGTCATTCTTTTCTTTGACAGCGGGTCAGTTTGACCCATAACGTGACAGGTGGCTAAAGATGGTAGTTGGTGCCACTCTGTTACAGCCTTGAATGAAAAATGTGCACACTGCCGGTAGAATGGTGACTTGCTCACTCTGTTCAAAAGTCACTTGAGCAAACTGCCTCAGGGGTGCCGGCGTCACATTTCTCATTATTTGGAAGATTGGACATGCTTGCATGCTGGACGTCGGTTTGTATTTTGTATTTTTGTGTCCTATTTGAGGTCCAATCTGGTTTTCACGTTCTCTGGTTCCAGTTGAGAACACCTGCCTCCCTTTTCTCACAGGTAATATACTGCAAACTAAAATGCTTAGCAGATGTTGGCCGGTCGGCAGGCAGGCTGCAAAGAAAGAAAAAAAAAAAAAAAAAAAAAAAACGCAATATTTTTGGGTCCAGATCAGAAGGCAACGACACGAGCCGTCCACCGGCTTGATAAATCACATTTACCATACAGGTGGAATAAACTATCGCCTCGCCTCTAAATCAACACTGAGGAACTCTTTGCTAGCTGGGGAAAACCCGAGTGAAGAATGTGCTTTGGTGCGAGCGCGCTAGAATCTTCTATTTGTATTTGCCTTGCAATCAGTCAAAAAGTTCAAAGAAGTCATGATTTTTTTTTCTTTTTTTTTTGAAGGCACAAGACATCTTCCATTCAAGAAAGACCCCCACCCACCCATCTCGCAGCCGCTCAGTAGGCCCGTGCTACAGCAAAGCGTGACGCCTCGAGTTATCATCCATCATGGAGAGCTTTTTGTGGCACAAACGCAGCCAACTTGCGTCGTTAAAAAAATATATATTCAAAAAATGACGGCGAATTCCGAGCAAAAATTAGACTTTGAAGAAGTTAAATGAGTCTGTTTTTCGTTGTTGTTGTTTTTTTTAATCATTTCTGAGAATCAGGACATTAAGATACTTTTTTTTCAAGGATGTTCGATTTATTGCAGTGGCCTCACAAGACTTGAGTCATTTGTCTTGCGTGTGCAAGATATAAAAGAGAACATCTTGATGTTCTTTTCAAAAACAAGGACTGGCAAAATGTGACTGAGAAATTTTAAGTGGAACGCCGTTTGGAATAATTGCACATTCTACATAAATAATGACTAGAGTGAACTTATTGTTTTCCACACTGATTTTTTTCATTTTGACTTTTAAAGGAGGTGCATGTGGGGTTGCACTTGTAGCTCAAATCATTTTCACAATTAAAGTGAATGCATATATTGCAGCCTTCCCAACCCCCCAAAAAATGGGATTTTTTTTTTTTTATTAATAAAAAAAAAAAAAGGACTATCATATTGTACACACAAACACACAATAATGACAATGAAATATCATGTAAAGAATTCAACAATTTTTAGACCTCCCCACATATTTTTCAGGTTTTTTTCCAAGACTCTTTTTTAAGTCTATTTATTTTTTGTGAGTGAGTTAGGGTTAGCCTAAAGCTGGGCTAAATGCACCCCAAGTAGAGCGACTAATGGAGGGTGCATTTTCAAAAAATTGGAACATTCTGTCACAGACTGAATAGTTGAAGCTTTATCGGGCTCAGTCGACCATCAAGCGGCGCGGCACGGCAGCCATTGTGGTCCGCGCCGCCGTCTTTCTGGCAAGTGAAACGTGGCACCGGCCCGATTAAAGCGTATCCCGTCCGCCGCTGATTTATTGTGACAGCGGCAACTCCCGGCAGAAGGCCATGTCGTCAGTTGCTAGGACTTGCGCAGGCGGGGGATACTTGATAGGCCTCCAGCCCTTGTGAGAAAGTCCCCAGCGAGGCTGCTGAGAACGCTGCAAATGCTGATTGCCGTACGCGCTGCTACAAATTCACTCGAACCGAGACAGACCGCTCTTGTTGGGCTTGAAAAGCCCCAGCTGCGACTTTTTTTTGTTTTTTCAACTGTATATTTACCCCTTTTAAGGTTCTAGCTCTAATTTTCATATGTGCAAGTTGCACCTGAGTATAAGTCGCACGACCGGCCAAACTATGGGAAAAAAAAAAAAGGGTGACTTGTAACGGAAAAACATGGTAATTGACACCCACATTGTAATTACCTATAGATGGCAGAGGATGGCGGAAAATGGCTTTGTTCTGTGCACAAAAACGGCAAATCAGTCTCTCAGAATAACAGGCCGAATAAAAAAAAAAACAAAAAAGTGAATAAGCGAATGCATCCTGGTCTAAATCGTTGTACTATCCAGGTCAATGATGTCTCTCAGTCGATCTCAGACCTCCACCAAGACAACACCGAACAATTCTAATTAGGAAACGCCATCTCTGGCAACGTAAACACAAGTGAAGAAACAAATTCCTCTACTTCTAAATGCGTTCCACAGTTCAGTGCCATCTGTCCCGGAGACTGGTCGGGCAGTCAAGAAGGTGGTGAGCGGGCTCCGGAGGGGTTCCGGTGCTGCTGAATACGGGCCTCGCGGATCCGCTTTGTATCGATCTCAGGGCTCTTGTCAGCGCCCTTGTCAAGAGCTTGAACAGGCACATGTAGTGCATATTCAGAGGCCAGTAAGCACCTGAAGAACGGCTTAGCCTTCGCTCCATCCACAAGCCACTCCTCTGTGTGGTTTCAGCGGGTGTACATACCCAAATGGTAAGATAAAAGAAATGAAAACTAAGCAGAGGGCAGTATCACCTGAACGCAGGCGTTATTCAGGATGAATGGATTATCAGCGAGGCCAGGCTGAATGACTCAATAAAAGTGTTAAGCGGGCAGCCAGCGCTGGCCAACGTGACGAATGGCTCGCCTTCTCCGATTGGATTTATTTTGTCTTTTATTTCTCCTTTAACGAGCGGCCGCAAACGCCGACTCGCCCCCCCCTCCCGGCGCAGCGGCTCGGCCGCGCTTCCAGATTAGCGGTGACTAATGAGGATTCAAAATGGCCGTTATCTACATTAATGCCTTTTTATTTGAAAAGTCAATATTGCCTGTGCGTGTGAGGAATTTTCTCGCGCCGTCATCCATTACGGGGGCCTCGCCGTTACCGGGAGATTAAGCCGTCTTGCTATTTTGAAAGAGCGCCACATTTGTATTTATTACGTTTGCACATCCTTTCACACTTTGAGCCCACACTTCAATTCATCAAAAAGGACATCCGTAGTAAGCAGCCATCTATTTGCCAGGCAGGGGATCAATGCGCTGCAAGGGTGGGATAAATGAAGCTATAGTTTACATGCCATTGCCATTCGCAAAAAGCAGTCCGGCGAGGTACAGTATATTCCCGGTGCAAGGTCTAGCGGCAGGAGACATAGCTCAAATTAATGAAAGAGCCCAGAGCCGTAATGACCCCGGTGATTCATATATTTGTAAAGGAAATCAATCCTGCATCACTTATGCGCAGAAACACGATCCTCAGCATCCTTAAATCTCGGCGCCGGGTAATAAACGGTAAACTATAGGTTACATTAAACTGCGACGTGTCGTTGGCGTGCGGGACAAGACGGATGAAGTTCATTAGAGGGCTGAGAACAGGCAGGAGCAAAGACATTGACTGCAATAACAAGCGACGAGAGAGAGAGAGAGAATGCAAAAAGCCCGGGCCCAAGGCGGCGCTTTTTCACCAGACTGTTGTTTCCCCCCCCCCGTCCGCCCATGATTTAGCGTGGCGGCACGCGGCTCCACGGCACCCGCGAGAGGACTTGATTTTCATGTTTGCCAATCTTCTTTTATACCTGCCCGCGGTGACCGTAAATACACTTTTTATGCCTCCCGCAGAAATGCTTAAAGAAGCAGTTTCGCCGCGTCCTGTACGGCAATATTGTTGATGGATGGCGGCGGAGTTTTGGACGACGCTCCGGAGACCTTCGCGATCCAGGATTTGATTGGGAGTTTTACGTTTGAGCAAAAATTCACACCAGGCGATGTTTATGTGTGCGTTTTGGATTCCTCTGTCATCTTTTTGTTCCCGCAGAGCCAGTGAAATGGGATCGCGGTGGACTGCTCTCACATCCATTTAGTACAAATTAAAAAAAAAAAAAAGCACGACGCTGGAATATGTAAACCGACTACAAGAAGAGTTTTGTTCTTGTTAGGGCTGTGCTGTAAAAAAAAAAAAAAAAAAAAGTTGGGTGAACTCAAAATTCCAAGGCAAAAAACTTAATGAAATGTTACATTGGGCAACTAAATATTTGAAGTTCTGTTGCTGTGAAAATTGTCTCTCTCGCATTCCCTAACAAAGAAAGCATTTGTATTTTTACAGAACTGTTGCGTTTACATAACTGTTGTCCTTCATATTGTCCACCCCCTACGTGAACATAGAAGTAAGAACAACTAAGCAAATTGTTTTGAGCAAAAAACTTACTTGCTTTGTCGGGCTAACTAACACTGTTGCCATAAATGTCAAGAATTGAAAATGGTTTCAACTTAAATGACTACAGTGTAGGCTATTAAAACAATCGATCGGATTGTGTCACACAAATCCATTTCTTCTGCACTTACAGCAAAAGACCCCAAAATGATTCCGATGGTCTATGGCGAGGTACTTGCAGTAGCACCTTCTTTCCATCCTCCTCGAATAGCAAAGATCCTCAACAAACCCAGAACCATTTGTAGTTACATATAGATGCCACAAGATGGCAGCAAATCATTTTTTTTTTTTCCGATTAGACAAGGCTATGGCCTAACTCAATGAAGCCCCTCCCCTGAGTTCAACGCGGCTGCTTGGCCGCAAAATGGTGCTTATCGTGGATGTGGTTTGGGCCCAAGTACAAAGAAAGACAAAACGGGAATATCGGTGAAAAGGTGAATTTGCGAATTCCAAAACACAAATATTACACTTAGCCAAAAGATGCCGCATTCTTTTGTGTTGATCTGCGTAGTGAAAGCGTGCAGGTGTAAAACTGGCAAGCCTTAGTCTGCACCTGTGACAATGCGTACGCAACGCAAAAGCCGACTTATTTGGAGGAGGCCCGACCGCCCGCCCGCCCGCCCGCTCTTGCTTCTTCTATACGTGGCGGGTGTTAACGGGGAGACTGCGGTGAAAATAGACGGCAATTGAAAGGAGTTTGGCATGTGTTTAGTCGCAGTCAATAGTGTCTTAGCACCTGCCTAGCCGCCCCTCCCTTGCCCCTCCTCCCCCCCCTCAGCACAAGCCTTGACAGACTGGGGGGTCTGTCCTAAAGTTGAAATGACCCCCTCACCCAAAATAAAACCCATCTGGCTATACATAGAGGAGTGAGCCTTTAGCTTTTTGCAGCAAATTGATATACGGCCTCCGCTTGGCCCCTCCAGTGCTCGGCAGTTGTGAAGTCTCATAAATACCTTGCACGCACATGACTTGGGCCAGGCAAAGAAGCGTTCTGAATTTTTTTGTAAGTTTCAAGTTTTGCTGTTAGAATGCTAATACTAGCCACCAAGGTCACGGTTAGCGCTATAGCCTTTATTTAATTAGACCCGTAATTCAAGGTAGCACCCTATGTACGTCCATTGCAAATTCTCCATTGAGACCACATGTGAGCGAGACCTAACCTTTTGAAAACGGGACATTTTTAAAGCGGGTGATGTAACGAGGTCAAGGAAGGAGCAGGGATGTGTGAAAGCAGTAAAAAAAAAAAAAAAAAAAAAAAAGAAAAAAACAAGCCAGAGTTCTGGGGGTGAGGGAAGGTCAAGATAAAGGCGACAGTGCTGGACTATTTTAACGGACGGCGGGATTGAATGCATTAATTGCTGTCACCACGTCGGGCCAAATGCGCCAGCGTGACATAATGAACGTCTCTCAACACAAACTGCATCGCACTCAAGCAAGTGAACAGCTGAGAGTGAGATCTCGCAGAGCGATATATTGCAAGTCGACGACAGGAGGAAAACAAAAGCTTCAGTGTGGGATCCGACAAGCAACACCAATGTGTTGGCTGTGTAATGACACGCGCACGTTTTTAGAGCCGAGGCAAACGCCTGTCGCATGAGGTGACGTTAGAACAAGTTTTCTCAACAGAAGCCTTTCCAAAACTTTGTCGGTAACCTCTTAAAATCATCTTTCATTCAAAATGATCTTCCCCCATTGAAATGAACAGAAATGCCATTAATCTGCTCAGGCCTCCAAAAAACAAAACAAAAATAGCACTCTATAATATTGCAATTAAAAAAAAACAAAACAATGGTGTCATAAAATAGAACGTAAAGAATTAAAAGTGCTTTTCCCACATGCATTGCTCCAGTTCAATGGCCATTGTGCTGCTCCTTCTAGCCATCAGGGGGCAGTATCATACAGACAGATACTGCACCGTACAAATATTGAAGCTCTGTAAGATGCAGGAATTAGTCGTTCTTCGCAGGGTATAAAGAATATATGCCTTGTGAATGTTGCATTATCCATCCCCGTGTGTTGCGCAACCATTTGCGTTCAAACAGCAGTTACTTCAAGGTTTGTGACACCACGAGTGACGATGCTATTTGTTAGCCTGTCTGTGTTATTTTGCCCTGGGATGTCATTTTTGGTCAACAGCAAGTGGCAGGCCGCCCGCTGATATGGATCAAAAATCTGCTTAATTTATATTCCACAAAGGCAATATTAAATCAGAATGCCGTGTTTGGACTAGAGGGGCCACAAGAACATGTTTGACTTCCCCTTTAACAGGAAGTTGCAGGGGACCAAAATGAGCCTAGGAATTCCCCTTCAAACCAAAATGTCAGCCCTACGCCGGTGATTGATGGGCAAACTGTCCCGCATTCAGAGAACGGCCTTGTTGGGCGATTGCCGCGTACAATCTGACAGGCGGGCTCGGAGCCAAGTGAATGACTGCATGAGCCGGAATAAGCGGCCCACATGCTTAGCCGGATAAATAGGCTGTAATGTAGCATTTAGAGTCACATTACAGGCCCCCTTTACGCCTTCCCAGTCAATAACGAGATGATGGGCTGGCGCTGGCACGCCTAGTTAGCGGGATATTGTCGCGCTTGACATTTATCATAGCTGCGGGGTCGTGAACCCACGAGACGCTGAGCGCGAGCGGCGGCCGTCTCGGCCGTCTCCGAGGCGCTGACACGAGCGTTTTCACGCTGAAACGAGCGAGTTCAGTTCCAGCGGGCTCAACGCGTCTTTGTTCAAACTGGGACATTTGGACGCTACGAGCGACACGCACTCGCCGGGGTTGCCCAAACAATGAACACTTTAACAAGCAGACTCTCGACGCGTTTATGATATTAATACCCGTCCGGATAAGAGAGATGGATGTCTTCCCGCCGATCAAGTCATGAGTTTGGTCTGAGAAAGCCAAAAAAGAACAAGCATTTCTTTTTGGGTGTGCATTCTCCACTAACTAGTCCATGCGGCTTTATGGCTGAAAATAAGTTATGGGGGGGGGAACTGTACCATATTTATGCACGCAAAAAAAATAAATAAAAAAAGGGTTTAAAGATGAAATTGAGCATATCGTTAGCCCTACAGCGTTAACAGCCTACGTCATTTTCTGAACATTTGCATTTTGCACCTTTGCTCTCCACTGAAAATGACATCACGGTTGATTTGGTATCGACCAACCACCTGAGCCCTGACTATGGGCGGGTCCACTGTATATCCTCCACCCCAAAAATCAAAAATGTATTTCCCCCAAATTTTAAGTTCCACAATTGCAAGTTTAGTCATTCAAAATTAAAAAAGAATAAAAATAAGAATTCAATTCTTAAATAGGAATCATGTAACTTTTAATACAAAGCATAGAAATCAGCATTCTGCATTGACACTATGAAAGCAAATAAAAAGAATTTAAAAAATAAATTTTAAAAATTGGCTAAGTGTATCAGATACGGCACTAAAAAAATATCCCTCTAAAACAAATTCCATCTTTATGCCTCCTGCAAAATCTAATCAAGACTGATTTTGAAACTCGCATAGCATAGATATGTGTTCACGATTTTTTGAACCCACAATACAGCAGAGGAGTTTTAATGAAGGAGAACACATTGCAGTGTTTATTTTTTTTTTTTCTAAATACAAAATATGTAGATGATGATTCCCCATTTTCCCTTTTCAAGCAAACAAAGCGTCTTGGCTAAAGGACAAAGAACCGACAGCCAACGTTTCATTCTCTTGATTTAGGGCACCGGGACAATGTTAAATAACTGTAAATCCTTATCTTTGACTTTGCTGGAGGTTTATGGCACCTTCAACTGCGGTGCAGAGACGCAATGTCCGTACCTTCTGCCGCAGCCGCAATTTATGGCTTTATTACTCTTTGTAGAAAAAGAGAAGAGAAACATAATTGAAAGGAAGCCGAGGCCAGGACGGAGACTAGTCATCGCTGCGACATTTTTATGGCGTGCATTTTTTATGGAGAAAGCAAAAAAAAAAAAAAAAAGAGGCGGGGGGGGGCTCTAGATGCAATTTTCTGATGCATCCGCGAGCGCTTAGCATTAGCCTAGCACGTAGCGTGGAGGTCACAGAGCGGCGAGGAGTCACGAGTTTGCGCTGGCACTCTCATATTTTCTCTTGCCCCCAGTGACAAGAAGCCCATTGTTCCCCGGCGATAAGGCTTCAGTGTGCACAGTAATGGGAATTAAGAAGGGGCATAAGTCACAGAGAAATTGGCTGACAGCAGATCAATAGATAGTGGCCAAGCCTCAGGGACCATTAGTGAAGAGGAGCCCCTTTGTTTGCGTCGCGCTGGCGGGGGAGAGTTAGCAAACGCTCGCCGGTGAATTAACTGTCCAAACTAAGAAACACATTGGGCTCGTAAACGCAATTCGTTGGGCTTCTTCTCAAAACGCTCGCGTGTCAACTTAAGGTCACGGCAAGCGCCAGGTTTGCTCTGAATGTACACTATCGCCGCCGACATTTTGCCCACATCATTGCCTTGATTCACTCATTCGCCGCCGCGTTCGTTTTTACTGCCACCCGCAAATATATTGGTCAATAACGTTTGTTTAACGAGTAGGTGTTGCGAAACTGTAAAGCACTGGAATGACTAACCGATAACCTCGTAAAAATACCAGTCGTTGGAAAAGCTCTACACTCCCTCCAAAAACTGAATTCAAAAATTCAAGGCAACAAACGTTGATAAGATTTGAAGTTGGGCAAGTCAACTACCGTAAATAGCCAAATTTCACAACAGCAAAACTTCAAGTCTCTCGCATTTCACAACAACATAATAAGCGTTAACTGTTGTCGCCCCAACTTCAAGATATAAGCAAACGCCACCTAGCAAACGCTTTTGGGACAAACAACGTGCACTTACCAACATTATTGCCATAAATGTCAATAGTTGTTCCAATTTGAAATAGAAAATGACAACTCTTTTCATTTTCCCAATCCAAAAATATATCAAATCGACTTGTTAGTGAAAACATGGCCATCCCGGCCGGCCCCACCATCCCTTCAAAGCACTCCGTGGAGTCTGATGCACTTTGCAGCCTTTCATTGCTTTACATTTATGACCTACAACTTAGTGTTTTGTTTTTTTTTTTAAAACAAATGTTTACTGTAATGATGACTGCTACTACTACATGAGCGTAGGATAGAAATATGCAAAATACGGTGGTAAACCGAGGGACCCTCACTCGCTTTTTGCCACCCAGAAGTACCCTGGGGCTATTGTTTCCAAATATTATGAAGAGGTCATCTGCCAAAGACCGTTTATCTATCTGTTTTGGGACCTCAGTTCGGACCTCCGAACTGCGAGCCCGGCTCATTTTCCTGTCAGTGGGCCGACTTTCTTATTCCGCTCGTTTGTCACGACCACGACAAAACGTGTCGACTGAAGATGCCCCGCAGCTGAGAGGGTGGAAACGCATTAGCGCTAATCTTAACGGCGCTGCGAGTGATTAGCCACAACATGTGACAACTCTGATAAAAGATTCCCCCCCTGTTAAGTTCTTCGGGCAAATGCATATTGCGGCCATCGCGTCCAGACATTCCCCACCATTAAATGCACAGCTCAACCGTTGCTGCCTCGCATTATTCCCGCCCTGTACACCCGGCGCAGTGAGCAACGGCAACTTAAGATATTAATTAGTATATCGCCATGGCGGCTAGGCGTTTTCACTACTCATAAATTCCAAGCCAACGGGTTGCGATTAATTATAAATTATGTAAAAGGTTGCCATGAATCATTTAGCTCTATGCATTGCATATTACTTGAACGGGGATCTAAGCACGTCATATTTACACACTCAAGTACGAGCGTGTTTAGCGGCTAATGGCAGGAAACACGTCATACTCATTAATAACGGTCATAGGGTGTCTTTTGATGTTATTTTTCTGAAAATAAATGACATGAAATCAAGCGAGCATGTTGGTCGTTGTGTTACAGAACACATTTACTATTTGCGGCAGGGCTCAGTCGCTACCGCGGCGAATCGCGAAGCTCCAAAATGTAACTGCATATCGGTACCACAAGATGGCAGCAAAGCACTTTTTTCTATTCAACAAGGGAGCAGCCTGAGCAAATGAAGCTCCTTCCCCCTCATGTCAACAAAGTTCCTGAGCCACAAGATGGTGCCAAATCTACACTTATGCATTGGCCGGCTTTTGGCCAAACGACAACTTTGCTCGTTTCCAGCAATTATCTTACAGAACGTATTTAGAAACAAACTTCTGAATTCACTTTAGAGGATCTTCAATTTTTCCAGAACTGCACTCGTTGTAACTGAATATTTGTGGACATTCTGTCATCAATGTTTTGCCATTGCAGCAGTTAAACAATTTCATTTCCATCAAATATGGATAATGGACGGATGGATAAACTGCGGCCTCAAATTGAAAATGATTAAGATATAAACTGCCCTTCCCAGGAACAACGCGTGACACTCAAGTATATGTTTTTGTACAGATGAATGTACATGAATGTCTTTTTTTTTTTTTGTCGGTCCATAACCCCCCCGCTCCCCTGCATCTTCCGTCTTGTCAGGCTGATGCAGTGTCAGGAACAAGGAGTATATTTGCTTTGAAGAGGGCTGTCAAATCAAACTGTCAGGCGCCACTCTCTGATGGAGTCGTATCGCTCGCTCATCCGTCACTCAAGCAGCGAGGGGAGAGGGAGAGCGAGAGAGTTGAAAGGACCGATACTTACATGACATTTCATTTTCGGGGTGAAGCCAGTGACTGACGGGCGCTCGTCAGACCCGGGCGTTGAAAAACTTTTGACACCGCTGCTTTTAGAATAAAGACGAGCGAGCGTGCGTGGGAGTTAATGGGCATGAAAGTCAGATTGCCACACACGTCGGCTACAATTGAGGACGTGGAGAGGAAAGAGGCCTCGAGGGTCGGGTAAAAATGCGACGTTCCAACGGACATCTGAGACCTTGTTTTAGCTAGCATCAAAATATAAACTCTAGGCCTGCATTTTGCTTTTCCTTTGGCATTTGGGGATATGCCCCCACTCAAGTGAAGTGGGGAAAAATGAAGGTACTGTAATGACCTTGCATGTGGGCAAGGAGGGCCATAGTCACAATGCTATTTTATGTTTTCATCGGAAGTGCAACGATAATTGATTATTTTAATAATCGATTAATGATTTAGATTTTTTTCTTTTAATTGCCCAAATACTCAGAATGTCAGTCTCTCAATAATATAACAATGATCAACATTTTTGCCTACTTTGTGACATGTTACGGACCAAACCAGGAACAGAATCACAATGGGTTTGAAGTAATGTCCTAAATTTGATTTTTTTTCAAATCAGATTTATCAACAAAATTATCAACAGATTAATCAATTCAAATAATCGTTAGTTTCAGCTCTAATTTTGTAATACAATACAGTGGTTTTTTTTTTTTTAATGAAAAACATTAAGAAAGGAAAGTATTATTGGCATTTCAATTAATTTCAATAGAGTAAAGGGATTTGATACACAGTAGTCCCTCGTTAATCATGGGTGTTACGTTCCAGAACCTCAATCAATATAGCAAATCAGAGCAACAGTGTTCAACATACCAGAACACTCCCTGGTAAGGGAGTGCCTTTCCCCACAGGACGGTTCACAACAGGAGGCTGAGCTCGAGGCAAGCGCCACAACTCGGCAACCAGTATGGCATCAGACGTCATGGGTATCCGAGAGGAGGGTGGTAGCTAGACCTCTTCTTGTTTGGACAACCTGGGAAGTGAAAGCAGAAAGGGTCACATTATTATCATCATTTTGGACAACATTTTTAGAGATGACACACAGGTTGCAGAAGGTAGAGTTTCCTCATGTAAACGACGAATTTAATGAAACAGAGACTTTTTTTTTTTTCTCTCACATTGTTTTTTCCTACTACTTTTGGATTTTTTTCCCCCGTTTGTGTATTATTTCTCTAATAATTGTCTCGTTCATTTTATTTTGAAAGTGTCTATTTTTCACCCACTGTTTGTGTACTTTGTCTTTTTCCAAATATTCTGTATATATTCCCCATAGCTGTATATTACTTCGAATATTTATTTTTCATAAAACATCCCTGAAATTAATTTAGCAAAATCTTAACTTCAATACCACGCCTTAACTTTTACCATGGTGCTACATGTACTTGTACAAGCATTCATTCAACAAAAGCTTTGATGCCATTTGGAAAAGTAAATTGAGAAAACAGGGTTCGTATGATGATTTCTCTACAACTGTAGTTTGAATGTGTGTAGTGTCAGTCGAAAAGAAGACCCTACCCTGCTCGGATTAATGCCACTGAAATGGATAGTGTACTGTTGCACTGACGTTAGCCAGCAGGCTAGCCATTATGTTTTGGGGAAATTACTTATAGACAACCCAAACAAATATTTTGTACACACCTGTGACAAAATGTCTTCCACAATCCAAATGGTGAAGGTTGGTTTCCCAGTCTCGGTTCAGCCCTGAGATTCAAACCCCAACCCTCAAAACTGTGTTGCAGACATATTAAACATTCGCTCACTGTGGTCCCTATCATTATGCTGTCATTTAAACCCACAAGTATTTAAACAATTGAAAAGTATTGTCCAGCCTTTTAGTACTTAGCATTGACTTTCTGCCATGAATTTCTGGCCCGCCATTTTTGATAAGACAACACTGCACTCTTGTGTTTGAGAACTTGTACTACACTTCAACGTAAACAGCACTTGTTTACATGCAGTTTGTGCAAATACAATATAGCATACAATATAAGCGATCATATATTGAAAGGATATTATTATATTCATATGGAACTATCGTGCTGGGGCTTCGAATTCGAAATAAACTTTCGAGGGGTCATGTGACCGCGCATGTTTAAGGTTGGCTTCAGGCCAGGAATTCATTCAATGCAAGCCGAAAAGAGGAGGCGAGCTAGCAACCGTCACACGAAGAAAAGGTATGCTTATTGCCTATTATTTTCATCACTATTATAAGAAGGAATGCTTTCGCCCATTTCGTGTGTCACACACATGCTAACTCATACGTGTAACATTCCAAACCTGAAGTCTTGTCGTTCTTTCTGACAAAACGTCACTTTTTTGGGTTCGTCTAAAACTCTAACACAGTTTTTGATGCCACTTAGTAGGCTCATTTTAGTTTAAACACTAAAATGAAGAGGTCTACTTCGAAAGCAATGGGCAATGTACATTACCTACTCGTTACGTCACTTGAACGCGTCACGTCACGGTTTCACAAAACTCGCATGCGTAGTGCGTTCACTAGATGGTCGGACATTTTGGGACGGTATGAAGGTCCCCGGAAGTGTTGACTTGAAACGTCGTACGATTTTTTTTTTTTTTAACAAATCAAATTCCAAAACAATACAAAATTACTAATAGAAACAGTAACATAACATGTACAAAACTCACATATAGAAATTGGTAAACAGAATTCATAAAACACGCCAGTTATGTTAGGTTACAATGGGTATAAAAAACAAATAAAATAAAGATTAAATACGAAAGAAGATACAGTGTAAACACACTTAACTACATTGTAAAGTTTGCAATAACTATATGTTTTTACAGCTTTGGTTTTGTCCAGAGACAATGTTGAAAATCATATCCACACAAAAAATAAATCAATAATAATGATTTAATTAACAAGTATAAATTGGTTGGGTAAAATAAATGTGTGTATCATTTTATAATAATGGCTTTAATTTTGTTCGTAATAAACGTCGTACGACTCTCCTCGCGGCGTACGGTCATGTGACGTCTTACGGCCAAGGGTCGCGGAAGCTGAAGACTGTCCTGCCCACTGACGCGTTCCCAAACTAGCAAAGTGGCCGCCCAGCTAGCCAGCCAGCCATCATGGCCTTCCGCGACGTATCCAAAGAAGCACTCATTGGGACGGTCACACTCGGAGTTATTTTTATCGCGGGATATTTGTTCGGTAGGACAGACCTTTTTTTGTATGTGTTTTACTAAGGCGAAAGTCGGTCAAAACAATTGCGATCACTACCGATACTAGCGAACGAGGGACTTGTCACTCACTGGTGCGTCTCCTATGATTTGCCTCCGTTTGTAACAATCAATCACGTTCTGATTTATATATTCAACTATTACTAACGCGTAAGTTCCCCACTCTCGAATCTTAAAACAGTTGAAGTAACGTTGCACCTTCGTTAAGATCGTCATAAGTATGAATGAAGACGAAGTGGAGATTTCATTTGTATTATAGCTGCGGGGTTACGGGTTATTTCAATGAGGCCTATACAAATGTTTTTCTTTGTTTTTTTTACAAACAAAAACGCAATAATAAAGTACAGTACTGCACAGTATGTCAAATAAAACATACATTTTGATATATTTAAATGAACATGGACTAACAAAAAGAAAAGAAAAAAATTGAATTGCTTGAATTTAAAAATGAAGCAAAAGTACAATAAAAACATTTAGTATGCACTGTCAACCTATTTAAATGTTTAGACAAACTGTTAATATTTCCATATGCAGATATTTCTACGAACAAACCCAAGTCCAATGAAGTTGGGTTAAAAATAAAAACTGTATACAGTACAATGACTTGCAAATCATGTTCAACCTCCATTTAATTGATTAGAGTACAAAGACAAGCTAGTTAATGTTCAAACTGATCATCTTTATTGTTTTCAGCAATTAATCATTAACTTTTAGAATTTGATGGCTGCAACAGGTTCCAGAGAAGCTGGCAAAAAAAAAAAAAAAAAAAGCATTGGGTTTTTATTTATGTTTAACACAATGTCCCAACTTCATTGGAATTGGGTTTGTATTATTTATCAACTATGGCTTGGATTTAAATGTCACAAAGCAAAACCTACTAAAGTACAGGTCCAAAAAAACATTTGTGTTTAACAGAGCTGATATTATTGTAAAACTGTTTAATATTCATGTATCATCAAATATTGAAAAGTAGCCAAGTACTGTACTCTAAACGTAACCTACTGAAGTATATGTACAAACTGAAAAAGAAAGACAAATATACTGTACATAAGTCAACCGATGAATGTCAATTGCATTTATATAAATGTGCAAAATATTGTGGCTTTTATTTCAGTCACACATTGGAAGGTTAGCAAGCGTCAGAGCATCACGCGTCACTGTTTGCACTTTTTGCGTTACAAAAGCAGCCTTGGAGGTTACGCAACTGCTCAACATGAACATTGAGCATGTGTGCACAGTGCACTTGAGCTTTGCCACTGCAAAAAAGAACAAGGAAATAAACAAGCATTTTGTGTGGTTATACGTTTGTCTCCAGGGAAGAGGAAGCCTTTTAGAATGAACTTCTCCAAGAGTCACGGCAGCGGGCAAATCAACCCGCTAATGCAGTACGTCCTGCGCCACTCCATGAGGGAGCATCCCGCCTTGGCCAACCTCAGACTGGTGCGCACGCGCCGCCGCCGCCGGTACTTCCCAAAAGCAGTCGGGCTGGGAGAACCTTTCACTTTTCAAAGGAGCCGTTTGTCTTTCAGAGGACACTGGAGCACGACGGAAACGCCATGATGGTCTCCTGCGAGCAGTCGCAGTTCATGGCCAATCTGGTGCGACTGATCAAGTCCAAGAAGGCCTTAGAGATCGGTAAGGCCTCGCCCAGCGCCAACACGCTTGGCGCTTGTGCACTTGGCATCGTTTTAAGTTCAAGTCAGCCAGCGCTAGTCATTCCACTTCCCCCACGGAAATTAAAATTGGCTTCTTGTTAAGCTTGACCCTCTGTTTTAGTGTGAGGTCGACGTTATTCTTGTAAAATCTTGACTTTGGCTCAAATGATACCTTTTCTAGCTAAAATGACATTTATTTACTCATATCTTGTAAAAAAAAAAAAAGTGCAACTTCTTTCAAGTATTCTTAACTTGATTTCGTAAAATACTCATAAAATTCCAACTTTTAGTAGCCTGCCACTTACGGTTTACAAACATTATGAAAAGAAATGTGAGTAGGTCCATTCTATTTGTATGACTGCCCTGATTTTTTTTGTTTGTTTGTTTGTGCGGTGGCAGGAGTGTACACGGGTTACAACACGCTGAGCATGGCGCTGGCATTGCCCGACGACGGCGTGGTGGTGGCGTGCGACGTCGACAAGGAATTTGCCGACATAGGCAAACCGTTCTGGCAAGAGGTACAAAAGAAGCTCAAACACTCTCGACTGTGACTCTTGTCGCAATCTCTCCAGCTCGCTTTCGGGGATGTTTTGACCAAGGTGAAGATTGCTTTGTGACCGTCTTGCAAATTGGCCCAGTAGTTGCACTGATCCATTAGCAAGTGCTGAGTGTGGAATTGGACTGCCCCCTACGTGCCAACGTAGCAACTGAACCTTGATTTCGACTGCTTTTGTCTGAAAGCTGTCTTTTCTCGATTCATTTCTGCCCTTGAATTAAAAATGACAAAAATGAAATGAGTCAAGTTCCCAGTGGCTCATATGCCCTTAAAATGATCTTTTGGGTTGTTGACACAAAAACCTGATTTCCTTCCTGTGTGGATACATTTCATCCATGCATTCATTGAACCACAAACAAAATAGTTAAGCTGTGTCTTTTTCAAATGTATTCATTTATGGTCAAACGTGTAATTGTATTGCAAGTTGAGAATTACTTTTGATTACTTACAGGCAGGAGTGGAGAAGAAAATCGATCTGCGCATTCAGCCTGCATTGGACACCCTGGGTAAAGTTACAACGCACTGCTGTGCTGTGGTTTTTTTTTGTCATTGTTTTCAGCTCAAGTCAAAGTTAGCCACTCCATTTTCTGGAATACTGCAATCTTTCTCATTGGATTGAAATTTTGTGTTGACTTGACGACACATGATGATGTCACTGACGCTCTGCTACGCTAGCGCAGCGCAATACTGAGAGCAGCTAGCTTATGTTATGACTTTATGTTTTCATACTGTACAATCCTCTCCAGTGTTGTTTTTGTAATTAAACACGTTACCCAAAAAAAAGTTTTGATTGGCTGGAACGGATTAAGGTTATTTTTCCATTCATTTCAATGGGGAAAGATAATTGGAGGCAAGAGTGAGCAATTAAACTTGATAGCACTCTCTTCATTTTTATAACTTGTGTTTTTCTATTATTGGGAATTCAATGAAAAGGGTTGCCGCACTTGTGATGGTTGCTGTTTGAAATGTCTCTTTTTCTTTGTCTTTTCAGAGGAGCTTCTGGCTGCCGGCCAGGCCGAAACTTTTGACTTTGCCTTTATCGACGCCGACAAAGTCAACTATGAGCCCTATTACGAAAAGTCTCTGCAGCTCATCAGGAAAGGCGGAATCATTGCCATTGACAACGTAAGGTTTTTTTTAGGTTTTTTTTCCCCCCACCAGCGCGGCGGTTAAGTGTTGACAAGGGGTTTGCGAAGAGATGGACTTACCATTTGCCGGCATTTGCACGTGCAGGTGCTGTGGGGCGGCAAGGTGCTGCAACCGGCCGCGGACGACCCCGATTCGCTGGCCATCGACCGGCTCAACAAGAAGCTGCACCGGGACGCTCGGATCAGCCTGAGCATGCTGACCGTGGGCGACGGCCTCACGCTGGCCATCAAGTTGTAGGAAGGACGGCGGCGGCACCCAGAAGGCTGCTCGTCCCAAGGAGAAACACACGCCGTTTAGTCGTACTCAAGCTAAATTGACCTCACTTTGTACTTCCTCAAACAGTGGCCAGGGATGTTTATTTACACGAGTGCCAATAGGGGTCTTAAGGCAGCGGTTCTCAAACCTTTACCACGTAAAAAAAATAAAATACAAATAATACCATCTGGCACTTTCATGGCCAACATTGAAATATCATAGCAGGCTTAGGTGTTCATCAAACGTTTTGTTTCAAAATTGTTTCATGCATTTGTTGAAACATTTAGGCCGGGTGCACACAAATTTAATGAAGCCGTTTATGTCCCAATTTTGCCCGTTCCTGACTAGCTTACGACTGTCCTTTAAAATTGGCCTATCTATATATATATTTTTTTTTTTACCGCCCAAGGGTTCTGTGTTATGTGATAGTTATTGTAGTTTGTGTTTGTTAAAGTGGTTCAAACACAGTTACACAATTGGAAAACAATAATAGTGTAAGAAGTATTTTCCTAAGCAAGTCTTTTCTTGGTGACATGGCAGTTAACGCCTCCGGTCCTTTTTGGAAGCACTTGAGCAACATAGGCGCTAAGAAGAGTTCGGTAGCGGAAGAGATGACCCAAACTGTTCAATGTTTTTTTGGTTTGTTTGTTTTTTATCTTAATATGTGGTGTGTATAACAAACAGTCTGAAGGCTTGAGAGGTCCTTGTGTGTACTAGGCCTAAATGAACATTTTCGAACTGCTAGCAAGATTTGAATGTCGCCTCAATTCACTCTGCCCGAAGAAAAGTCCCCAGCATTGCAGCGCGACTTATTCGGGTGGAGAGTAGTGCTGCACACAAAACGTTGAATTTTTCGAAATGTACAGTATATGTACAGTAAATTGGTGGTAAAGGTGGTCAACTTACCTGAAAACTCGCTAGGAAGTAAGACGTCGCACTCGCCAGTCCCGCGAGGCTCTGTGGGCGACAGGTGCGCCTAATCAAAATGATTGACAGCCTTCGCTCGACATTCTCTGATTGGCTACTTTTTGTCACAACTTTGAAAATAGTTCAATGCTCAATTCGAGGCACGAAATTGGGCCAGAGAGGGCTGCTCATTCTAAAAATCATTTTACTAATATAGTATTCTATTTTCAGGGCATACAGACCAGTTTGCACATGACCTTTAATTTTAAGGGGAACAAATTGAATTCAAACTACACATAACAAATAAAATAGTACTAAAATAAAACCAAACAAACCAAACCAAACTTAGGCAGTGATTCTTTCACGTTCCACATGAGGGCGTAGTGCGCACACCAAACTTAAAACCACTGGTCTAAATGTTTAAGGCGTTATTTTATTTTATTTTTTAACATTGCGTCATAGTCACGAACAGTATTAAGTTATCCTGTAGAAAAAAAAAGAACAAAAACGAAGCATTTTTTTTCTGATCATTTATTATACAACACACCATGGCCATCCCTAATTTTCCAACTGATTTTCCATAGGACTTGGCTATTTGAGGTGTGGCGTTTATCAGGACGACAAATTTAGGGCATGGCGTTTACTAGAGTGGGGATCACTATTTGAGGAAATACAATATTACATAGAAAGGCTTAATAGTTTTTTTTATAGACATAGGACAATTTTTTGTTACAAAGGCAAGGAAATCATATAAGGAAATCTTTTGAAGTGAATGACCTGGATTTTTTTTCCCCATGTTTCTCCTTTTTAAGAAAAAACGTCACCACACTGAGATGTCGTATAACAAAAAAAGGAAGAGCTTTAATTGAGAAAGGTAGAGTAGTCGAGTGTGCAAAAGAAACACTCTGATGTACATCCGACATCCCGCTCGCGTGGATTGTCAACATCGAACGGAGAAAATTGTGGCGCTTAGTCCAAGCATTGTGATCGACAGCATCGCTTCGCAATTTGTGAGTCGTGGCCCTCCAAATACATTTTTAGGTCATCATATATTGTTTTGTTGATGGTCAAACGGGCACACTTTTTGGGTGTTCTTACTTGATGGATTGTAGTAGGTTTGAGTGGTCTTTTCTGACTGGAGCTTCATTATGGATTCGTTGTGACTTTCAAGTAAGAGGTGAGATTTCACTGGTGCTCAAACATTGGAGGGGTTGGAGGGGGACCCCCCCTCCCCCATTATTTCATATGGTTAAAATACATTCTCTCTCCAAATGGATCCTCATGCCTCCAACTCCAGGCCCAGGCCCAGTTTGTGACCGCCGGCGTTGATGTTTTTCCCATCCACAAGTGCGGACAGGACGAGTTTCATACCTGCAAGCATTCAATATTACAAGACTCATTTTGAAATGTAAAAGGTGCTAATAAAAAGTCAAGATCCGAAAGAATATTCTCACCGGGTCGAAGAGTCTGACTGTATCCGATTCCAACCAAGCTGGCGTTGTTCACCTTCGCCTGGAGGAAGAGCAATAAGAAAAAGAAAGAAATGAATGCATCATACATTGACATTGAAATATGTTGAAGATCATTTTTTAAAAATATGCAAAAGAAAACGATTTCTCTAGTAAAGCTATAATTGTTCAAGAGCCTGACTGATATGGAGGAACTGGAGTCCATCTGGTATTTGGCGGCGATCCCAAAGCGAGTTCCGTTGCTGCCCGCCGCCCACGCCAGATTGACGGCCGTCTCCAGCTGCTCGTTCACCTTCTGGTAGATGGAGCCTCCGAATTCACAGCCGTTGTTTCTGGGGAAACAAAACACACCCTCCAGTTGCTTCATTCGGCTCCCGCACGCCGACAGTCACCACAGGTGCGCCCCAAGCATCTGTCCTGGGGCCGCCACTCTTCATGACATCTCCCATATAACCAGTTGGACAGCAGCTCCACTGACTCTTCACTTAAATTCAGGATACATTTCAAAATCCTCCTTGACTGATTCAAACCGTTCCAGCTCAAAAATGGGAGGCTCAAGTTGTGCATGTAAGCAGCTATTTATAACTACTGATATTTCACGTAAATACCTCTTCATGACCAATTGAAACCATTCCAATTTAAAAATATGAATCTCACAAAGGACAATTTGGAAACTACCACATCACCCAAATTCCCACAGTAACATTTTCAAATTGAGATATTTGACCCATCCTTCCATCAAGCAATTCAAACTTCTAATCTCAATATTCTACGTTTGAGTAATCCCACAGGATTTTAGCCTTCACATGCAATTTTGACAAAAAGTGAACTCTCTCATCATGTTATTACCATAAACCTAGATCCATTCACGACTTCCCCCCAGCGCGGACGTACATGTTGGTGTGTAGCTGGAAGTCTCCCGTCTTGTAGCCGACGGCAAAGTTACTCTGGAGCATTCTGGACTTGGCCGTGTCGAAGCTCATCTGGTAGCCGGCCAGCCAGCCTTCGTAGCCGGCCACGGCTGCGCCGTGGAGGGTGGGACCGCCGAAGTCCAGGTCCACGTCCACGCCGGCGTGCAGGTACTCCCGCTTGTAGGCCGTCTTGATCTTGCCACTCTTCTTGCTGCGCAAAATGCCAGTTTCATTTTCTACTGTGCATCCAGAAAGTATTCACAGTGCTTCACCTTTTCCCTATTTTTGTCAAATGACTGCCTTATTCCAAAATGGATTACATTCATTTTCTCCCCTCAAAATTGTAAGTCTCTAAATGTTAAGCTCTGCGAATACTTTCCAGATGCACTGTATTGACAGCATTGCAATGTTTCCAGATTTTGTTTTTGTTGAACTCAAAATTGAGTCATAAATAAATCAATACTGAACGAAAAACAACGTTTTCAAACGAAGACAATGAAAGTACCTACCCAGTGTTTGGTGAAAATGTGGTTTCAAAATTCAGTTTCAGGCCTTTGGTGATCTAAACAAGAAAAGGACTGCCTCATTGCAAAGTCAACCCAGCCATTTTCGGCCTTGAGAGGACGCATCAGATGCGCACCTGATCCTCGATGCAGATTTCCGTGCTGAGCGTGTTCTCGGTGGTCCACTTCTCGGTGAAGGTCAGCCCGTATTCGGCCCACTTGTACTTGGTCTCCAGAGCTCCCGTCACCTTGCTGGTTTCCACGTTGGACGAGCCGCACGTTTTGAATTCCTGCAACGGACGCACCTTGATGTCAGTCCATATTATTCCTATCCAATCATTTGTGCTGGGCAATTACCACATTGGCATGGCATTTGTAAAGATGACCCCCAAATAGATTCCTGGAACTTTCTAGTCTTGAGTTGAATGAGCATTACTAGACGAACTTTGTTTTGCATTTTCCTTTTACAACCCAAATATGCATAAATAAATCTACTGCGTCTTCCATCCATTTCCAGTAAAATCCTTTACTCACCACTCCACTTGATGACTTTGTCTTGACGTCGAGTTTAACTAGTCCAAAACCTGCAAGCACAATGGCAATAGTCTTTATTAAGTGGGTTTAAAAGGGGGGGGGGGGGGGGGTAATCCATTCAAACCCAATTACCGTATCCCTTGTTGAAGATGTCCTTTGCCGACTTTCCCAGATCTGCATATGCTGGAGGGACTGCCATTGTGTCTGCTCACACACACATGAAGACAAATACTGTATAGCACATATATACATATATTGAAGTTTCACAATATGGGCCTTTTTGCCACAAAAATATAAAACTTTCCCCAAAATAAGCCATTAGAATAGACTCTCTCTCGGAGAAAAACAAAAAACATTTTTTCCCCCCATAAGCCAAACCACAAGTCAGAACGGTGTCTCGTGCTAACTAGGTCACCGTGCTGCTTGTTTTACGGTTAATTTTACATTCACTTGTTCAACACTAAAAATTGGGAAAATATTTTGATAAATTTTTATGGAAGTTGATGCTAGGGTTCGTGCTACACTGTCTCTCTCTAGCGGTATGCAAATGAATCACAGCCTGACTACAGTTCCGTTGTATTTAACCTTTATCTTCAGTACATTTGCATTTATTGGAAAATAACTCTTTGTTTTAATGTTTAATTGACAACAATTATTACGTTTTGTTTGCAATACATTTTGATTTAATTATAAACATAATGCATATTTTTTTATTTCTTTTTTTTTTAAGGGAAAAAAAACAGTCTCATTTTTAATGAACAAATTGTCCTACTTACTGAAGGTTAAGGTTGGTGTTAAAGAGCAAACTGGTTTGTTTTTTTTAGGTAGTAAAAATGTTCAGAACTGGTTTAGGTAGTAGTTTAACAGTGTGATGTAAGCTAGCTATGGGGCGTTTTCTAGCTAACAAATAGAACGCTCCATTTTTTGTTTTGTATAAACTAAGTTAATGAAACATTCGCAGGGCAATAACGCGATTAATTACGAGGTGTTTAACTCACCGACAAATGTATTGTTGTTGTCAAGGTCGCCGTAGACTTGAATTTGGAGAGTCGGACAAGTGTGAAAACGCCGGGCAGCCGGTTCAGGACGATTGTGCCTTGTGGAGGAGACACGGCTGACCTCGGCGGAGTTAAGGCCCCAAAGCTGTCCGTGTTGTGCCTGACTACAATAAAAGATGACATGCTCAGAAAAGAAATATTCTCAACTTCATAATTGGCTTAATTTTGCTTTACGCAACAAGTAAAATTATGAAATACATTTTCAGTCTCTTTGGGTCAAACCAAAAATGCGCATTTCTCACGATTTATGTAAGGGCATATAGGAAGTCCTCTACGTTACTATGGTAACGGGCCGGGGGGTCGTAACATTTTTTTCGATTAAAAGAACGTCAAGTGTGAGGATGACTGTGTAAACTACTCAGACTAAAACACAAACAACAACAAAATAACTGCACATTCATTTTCAAATGCAACGGTCTTCAATTTAAGCTCTTTAAAGGGGAATTATAAACAGTTCCCAGGGGTCTTACGAACATGTCAAACTTATTTCGTGAACGTATTCCATTTGACAGCACAGCTTGCCATTGTCATTGGCACACTTTAGGGGCGCATTTATCTCATTTGTTTCTCGACAACGGAAGCAGTTTTGTGGCGCATGGAGATGCTGTCAAACTTCTTGGATCCATCAAGAAAGTTCCAATGCGCGGTGGTCACTGGAGGATGCAGCATTTCATCACCACGCCACGAAAACACTCAATCGTCACTCACTGAACGGTTCAACTACATGCACATTTCCTGAACTAGGCAAAGAATTCAACTATTTATTTGGTTGTGCAATTTCACACTTGATGGGTGTGCAGGCAGGACTGCCGTTTGTAAGAAAACAAAAAGTCAGTTTTCCACATTATGTCCTTTTTAATATTTCAAATGTTAAGATGTCAAATCATGGCTGTAGCTGAGTGTTTTTGTTTTTTTACATTATATCACACACATTTTCCAACAAGAGTCAGTACCTTACTTTAAAAAAAAAAAAAAAAAGCATATTGCCTGTGTCACACACGAAAAAGAACACAATTTTGAGCAACTGTAAACATAAGTCTGCGATGTGTGCATGTTGCTGCCTCAGTACAAAAACAAAAAACACAAACTTGAATAAATTAACAGATTTGAGAGATATCCCTTAAATAACTATAGATCAAATGTTATAGCGGTAATACTGTGTTGCAGTGGGGAAACTTGCGGCACGTGGACCTCGCAAGGCTCCATCAGCATATAAGGTCCCGCCCAACATGCAATTCTTAAAAAAAAAAAAAGCTAATAATGTTTTTCATTATTTTCTGTGCATCCACTTTTTCCAAATTTTAAAGACCCTGTAAAATGAATTTAGATTTGCTTCTAAATACATTTTCATGTAGTCATTGTATGGTACTGTGTGTATAATTTTGAGGTAAAAAAAAAAAAAAAATTAATCCATTGTGCAATTGGGCTGAAAACAGTGGTGTCTTCAGATACGAGTTTAATTTGCTGAGTGGCCACGCTCTCACCTCAAATCATCTTTGCCCTTTTAAAAGAAATGGAAATGCCATTCATGTGTTCTAGCCAACCCCTTCAAAATCATCACTTTATAAAAACCTAGTAATAAATAAAATGTAATGAATGGAACAGTTTGTGCCTCACAAATTCAATGTGGCTCCTCCTGGTTTGTACGACTTGGCCACTGGGAGCAGTATAATCCAGTCAATCAGGCAGTTTCAGAAGTACCGTTAAGTCACTCAGTAAGATGCCTTCACATTCTTTACAGAGGCTAAAGAATATATGCCTATGAGTATCATGTCCATCTCCATGTGTTGCTGCACCGTGCGTGTTCAAACACCAGCTGCTTGAAGCAGTACAACTACCGCAACATCAACGCTACTTTTGCTAGCCAGTCTACAGCCTTTCTCATTATGTGTTAGCATTGAGCTAGTTGACTCATAGGTCAAGTGATGTTGTTTTAAGTACACAACGTGTTATTCTGTTTTATGTTAAATTTGACGGCGAATGTCAACTGGGCGTGGCGTTAAAAGCACTCGTACCTCAAGGCACCACTGGGCTCTCAGGGTGGTCTGCTGTATGGCCCCTTAAAGTAGAAAAAGTCCCCCAACCCTGATTTTTTTTCTTTGTGACATTTCTACACGAGGAAACCTATAGCAAAGCGCAAGGTCATTGGCAAATGGAATCACACTTAAGACAAAAGACAATTTTGGCTGATTCTTACTTTCGATCAAATAAATCCCGGAAGTCAAAGGCAGGCTGTGTGAACTGACGGACGGAGGGAGGGAGGGAGGGAGGGACGGCGCTCGCCTCTAGCCGATGACGAATTTGAGGACGGCGGGCCTGGAGAAGGGCCAGCAGTACTCGTTGGGCACGGGCCCGTTGACGTTGCACTCGAAGAAGGAGAACATGGGGAACCAGATGCGAGCGCGGCGGCTCTGCTGGTAGGCGCGCGTGTTGGCCAGCGTGTGGTAGTAGAGGAAGAGGCGCGTTGTGATGTAGAAGGCGATGAAGACGTCAATGGAGTAGTGCTCGTGCGCCGCCAGGATGAAGAAGATGCCGAACAGGTTGAGCACCCACGACAGCGTGTGGATGAAGTGCCAGCTGCGCGGCGTGTCTGCCAAAGACACACCACCTCGCATTTAGACTCAACGTAAACGCTAAACTTAAGTAGTGTAAAAAAAAAAACAAAAAAAAACATGATTCAATGAAAATGTATTGTGAAAATAAGTTTTACCTGAATTAATGTATAAAAACAAAAAGTCCTAAAGACTAGATGCATATGTACTGAACTTCAAAGTAAAATACAATTTATTGATAATTTAACAAATGTACTGTACCAGATTAAAAAAAAAAACATGACCCTAACGTTACTTGTTTGAACATGCAATGATTCTTCCATACCACTAGAGGGAGCCAACATACGACATTTCAGAATTACTGGCTCTGCGTGTTAAATGCGATGTCTGACGACAAACATTCGTATTAGGACTCAAATATACATTTTTTAAGAATGTATAAGATTAAAAACACTAAAATATTAAATACTAGATGATAAGACAAACATGAAAAAATTTACTCAAAGCATAGGACAAAAAAACCCCCAGAAATTCTTGAGGAATCAAATATGAAAGAAAACCCCCAAAATATTACGTTGGAAATACAAAAGACAATAAACACAAACTAAAGAAAAACTAGATTTAAAAAAATATATGTTGGACAAAAAATAAAAAAATACAACTATATTAGACAAAAACTAAAACGATACACAACAAAAATTATATTTTCATCGGATCTAAGACCAAATTTGAGAAGATATCTAGCCATCGTAACAAACTCGCTTCAAACCCTTTCTATAGTTACACCTATTATTGCAGGTAGCAGCTAAAACGACCACGGCAAATTTTGAAAAAACGTTTCCGGCCGCACGTCGACGTGAATGACGATGACAACAAGTTGCGCCACTCACACTCGGTGACGAAGAAGTTGAGCAAAGTGATGACGACGGTGTGCCCGCTGAACATGTAGTCGCCGCACGTGTGCACGCCCGTCAGCGTCATGCCGAAGCCGCTCCAGATGGCCACGGCCCGGCGCAGCTTGGCCCACATGTCGCCGTACATCTGCGGGGCGACACCCACAACATTACCGACGCTTACTGACGAGTCGCGACCGTCTCCTCCGCCTTCACGTCCGTCGACGGGAAGCGCAAAGACGAGCGCGAGTTGCCGGACGCTGGGGCCAGCGTTACCTTCCCGGAGCACTGCAGGTGCTGTCCCGGCACGGACAGGGAGGTGACGAACATGGTGATGCAGCGCAACATGAACACCGTCCCCATGAGGCTGCACATGCGCCGCAGGAGGATGGACCTGCGGGACGAGGACGCAACAACATGGAGGCGGAACCTCTTTGACCGTTCCGTCAATTAGCAAGATCTGAACCCCGCCCCCAGTTTGGACTGCGGCCACTAAAACTTTCGATTCCTCTCCGGCCAAATGAGAAAAGTGGAAGTTCTCCCAGCGTAGGGTTAGGGTGGCGGTGGTTCAAGGTACCGATGTTTGTGCAGCAGCAGAACCAGCAGCCAGATGATACACAAGATGACGCCGCACGCCTCGGCCATGGCGAAGGCCCACGGGATTCGAGGCACGCTGTGGACAAAACAAGAGCAGCCCTTGATTTCCGTTCGCGTCTCGCTGTTTTGTGTAAACAGCGTCGTCACATGGCCAAAGGGTGAAGTCCAACGACAATTTTCCTTCCGCTAATACTGCCAGTCAAAGCAAGTCGCTTGACTTACGAATGCCACAATCGACAAGTTTTTACAAGTCGCCGTCGTCCGTTTTTTGCTTTGCGTTTGAAATCCAAATTTTGAATGATGCAAATGTGCACAAACAGAATCATGTGTTGCGTATTTAACCAAACCACACAACTTTGTCTAAAGAACTTCCACTGGCTTAACGCTAACACATGATGCAAAACAGCATAGAAAGGCTAAGAAAGTTAGCATTGATATCGCGGTGCTCATGTCTTTTTAAAAATATTCATTTTTAGAAGCAGCTGACATTTAAACACGAGCACAAAATTTAACACTCACAGCCATATATTCTTTATCCTCTATGAAGAACAGTCATTATTATAGGAGCTTAATTGTGACAGCCTTCTTCATGTTTCATCATCGTCAATATATGGATGGATGTACTATACTGCCCCTGGTGGCCAAAGCTCCATCCCTGACATTGCGTTAAAATACCGTGCCGTGCCTTTTATATGCACCAGCGACCAACCTGTCCAGGAAGATGTCGGGGAGGGGCGGGTAGGTGGCCATGTCGGGGACCCTCTCGTGCACGATGACCATGACGAAGGACGTGAAGCCGAACACGAAGACCACGTAGACGGAGCTCAGCACCGTCTTCCAGCACTCGGGGTCCAGCCGCCGCGTCTGCTGCTTGTACTTGCCGTTGGTGTACTTGTGGTACTCCTCGCCGACGGGCGCCGTGTCGGCGGAGTCGCAGGGCCGCACCGCCTCGCCGTTGCACAACCAGTCGCCCGAGCCGGTGGGCGAGTGGCCGTCGAAGGGCAGGCCCAGCTCCTCCAGCGCCTCCAGGTTCTGCTTCTGGAGCTTGCGGACGGACGCCATGAGGCGCTTGATGTCGCCCAGCACCTTGAGCTCCAGCGGGGGCGAGCGCAGGTCGTACTCGCTGAGGGCCAGCAGGCTGCTGCCATCCAGCCGGTGCTTGTGGCACAGCAGGTCCACGTAGTCGCAGAAGCCCTCGTCCTTCAGCCACTTGGCCACGTGCTTGGGCGTCCAGCGGCGGACGCTCGGCGGGGTCATTTCGCAAGCGTCAAATGCTGCAAGACACCAACAAAAAAATGAGACTGTGCTGCAAAAATGCTGTCATATAAAGCTGGGATGTTCATTGATATTGGGGCCCAATCAATTAACTGGATAAAATGAGACGTTTTCAAATTGGGGAGGAGAGTCTATTTTACACTTGTTTCCAAAGTTGAACATATACTGAAGGACAAAGCATTATAAAGTCTTTATTATTGGAAGCATTACGGGTCCAACATGTCATTCTATTCGTGGCATATTTTCTACAATATCGGGATCCCCCCGCCCCCCAAAAAAAGCCATATAGTCGGTATGGTAATTCATTCAAATGCATCTTCGAAGTGTTCAATGGTGACGTGAGTTTTGCTTTCGGCACCAAACTCCTCCGACTTGTACTACTATGCTACCACTCGCTCCTGGGTTGACGTGCGTGTTCTGCTTGAAACCAGGCTGCTTTGCTACAAGCTACACCTTGCGGACGGACTTCGGTCCAAATGAGATCTTCTTTTTCTACTACCGGTGACATGTGAGTGCTGACGTGGTGGAAGCATTACAACTACATCATCATCATCATCATCATGTCATATCAAATAAAACGACTACTACTATTTCTACTACATTCCTCTATCAAAACACTAAGACCAATTATTATTGTTATGAATATTATAAATATTACGTGACGTTATTTTTTTTTGTCATGTATCACGACGCTGCCAAAGGTTATTTAGCATTCAAATGACAGCACCTGGGCAATTAAGACGAACAAAGTGGCATTAACCACAACAGGAAGGACACGAACAAGTCGAAGGAATGCCAAAAGTAACCGTTGCCAAACGAGTCCAGCGCCGCAGACTCTTTAAGCGAAAGAGTGCAAAGCAACGCAGCTTTGCATTTGCAAAGACCGCTAGCGCGACGGCTGCTAGCGGCGTTAGCTCGGCTTTTGGCGCTCACTCACCCGGGCTCAGCTCAACAGAAGGACGCCGGCCGTCGGCACGTTTGACTTCCGAAGGTCGGCCAAGTGGAAGGTGCACCACACGAGCGAGTCATAATATCAGCCGTGTTGCTTTTGCTAACAATAACATCGCCGCGGCGCTTGAGTGCAATCATGTCGCGCTGCTGGTAGGCATCCTGCTCATGCGTGACGTCACACGGGCGCTCATGTCCACAATAGAAGCGCAACCGAAATCGACAGTCGACACATGATGCGTTTTACACGTAAAATAAACTTTTTTTTTAGGGGGGGGGGGCGTTATAACCAAAACATCATCATTTACATACATGTGTGCTTACATATTCATAGTTATATAACTAATATTACTCGGAACTACTCCTGTATGCTGACTGGCACTTGTGGCGTCATCAAAGTTGAAAGACCAAAGGATCATTTCACATTTTAGAAACACGACTTTACTACTACTATGCGACCCAAGTGGTTGCTGACTGCTTTAGTGTCATTCAAGTGCTTTTGAATCACTTCTACAATTGGCAGTGAAACTTCAGCTCCTGAAACATAACTACGACTATGCTACAGGCAGATCTTTTTTTTTTTTTAGATGTGAGGAGTACTACTTCAAACACTAGTACTGCTATGCTACCAGCTGTTAATTAGCGATACAACGGAAATGATCGAGTCACACAATATGTTGTGTTTTCCAGGTGAAAATATCGATTACTATAATTACAAAAATACGATCATTCCGATTTGGCTTGTGCGTCGTAATTACCATAATGCACCTAAAACAGTAATAGGCAGCACAAATCTGGGTCAGTGGTGTCACACTGGCCGTCTTGCGGGCAATACCTTTTGTTTTTTTTGGATAGGTCAAACAATTCTATATTTATCAATATCAGCCAATATGAAATACTTATTGGGATGATTTTTTTGCAGCCATATGACCCATATGATCTCTACTTCCTACTTGTTGGTGTCATGCTTAACAGATTACAGATGAACCTGTATTATTTTGACAAATACCAAAACTCAGGGAATTGTTGCAAAAAGTTTTGTTCCGCACGTTTGTTCATTTATTCCAAGTTTTTGCTTTGTATTAAAATTCTGTATTGCAGTGGGACCGCACCTGTAGTCAGTATGAAAGGCCTTCCTTTAAAACTGTCATTGGTTTAATTCAAATTTGATACACATTTTTTCTGGTATGGGTTCCTTGGTATTGTTATCTGGAAGCAAATCTTTGATGTGGGCGCGAACGGCAGACACTAATTGTAATTGTTGCTGTTCAGCTCACGTTCTGGTCCACTGCGCTGTGGGCGTGAGCCGCTCGGCCTCGCTGGTGCTGGTGCTGGTGCTGGTGCTGGTGCTGGTGCTGGTGCTGGTGCTGGTGCTGGTGCTGGTGCTGGTGCTGGCCGAGGCCGTCCGCAAAGTCAAACAACGCCCCTGGATCTTCCCCAACGTCGGATTCCTCAAGCAGCTGCGAGGTTTGGTGGAAACGCCACCACAGGAAATCCTGACTCAAATTCCATTCCGTTCACAATTCACCGCGCTTTCGGAGTCTTAGTCTCGTCACGGTGACAAAGATGAGCACAAATAATAAGAACATGTCAAAATAAGCAAAAACGCATTCGTTTACACAAATAAGCAAAGTAATATTCATATTCTAAATGTATAAACATAATTGAAACAACAATAGATGAATAAGGTGACAGTATAAAATCCCATTTCCCAACATGAAGAAGCCATGCATCAAGTAACAATTTAAAATACATTTGAAATGATTTGTTAAAATAGACCAAAATAATAGTACCATTTTACAAAATTACATCAATGAATACAAATAACCAAAGTAAAAATATGAACTTTAGGTGTAATTCAGTCCTGAGCAAAGAAAAAAAAAAAAGAAAAAAAAATACATATTTATAAAATGAATAATAACGAATAAATACCAAGACTAAATGGCGTAAGAAGCGCATCATTTATTTAACAATAAAAAAAAAAATCGGTAATAAATAGATATAAATTACACATAATTAAAAATAAAACTGCAATATTTATTTCAACCTAAATATAAAACAATAATTCAAGTGAACAAATACAGTTGATTTTTTTAATCAAATAAAGCTAAAAAATAACTCCAGAAAAGGCAATTATGGACTGATCCAGCAGAGGGTGCTGTTGTGCTGTCCCAAAAGATGACGTTATGAAAACACTCCAGTCTGCTTAGTGAGCTTGAGAATTCTACCTAGCGACAATAAAAGAGCACATCCTTGACAGCGGCAGTCAAAAGGATGCATCGTCGTCGTCGTGATTTATTACATGATGAACATGATGATGATGATTGCCATGTTTGGTACAACCGCACGCTCTCGGGGTTGTAATTGTTATACCAGCCTTATTTCAATTATTCTCGTGGAGGCTGCCGATACCAGCCAGTGGCAGCCACTGATACTTAAAAAAAAATAAAATAAAATCTGACATCACCCCAAAATATCACCAAATCCAAACATGAAATGATCTCAGCCTTAAAAACATGTAGGCTACCACACCCTCAAATAGACGCCTCGCCCCAATTAGTCAGCCGCAAATAAACGCCCGCTCAAACAGATACTTGTCATTATGGGATGCAAACACATTCCAGTGGAGATTATATGAAGCACACTTGTTGCCATTTTGTCTTACAACAAAACGTGACCGTGTGGAATTGCATCCGACTACTTACTCACCATGTCAACAAATGGTCACTTGTCTGGTTCACTTGTCTGGTTCATAAACACGAATTAAGCTAGCTGGGTCCCACCCTGTCTTTGCCCCCGGCCGGGCTAACCTTTAAGGAAGATGACGCCAGAATTATTTTGGGTGGCTTTAAAATAGCCAAAAATGTTGCCGGGTAGATCGCGGCCGAGGAGGTCGACGGCCTACAAACGTCGTCTGGCTGGCTGGCTCGCGAGCAAGCAAGTAAGTGGCTCGTTGCTCAAATTCTGACTTCAACTACCTCGTAATGCCTTTGAATGCGGGACAGGTGCAGGGGAGGAGGTGGACACTTCTTAGATTCGCCGATTTTAGAAGGCAGGAAGGGAGGGAGGGAGGGAGAGAGGGCAAGAAAGAAGGGGCGATTGCAGGAAAAATGGAAGGGAGGGAGCGAGCAAGAAAGGGGGAGCGAAGAAGGGAAAAGAAAAAGAAACGAAACAAAGGTTTGAGGATGAATGGAAGGGAGGTAGAAAGGAAGAAAGGGGATAAGGGATGGAAAAATGGAAGGCAGGCTAGAATAGAGGAAGAAAGGAAGGACGGAAAGCAGGTAGAGATGGAGGGAAGGAAGAATGGAGGTTGGAACGAGGAAGCTTTTACTTCGAATGTCAATTCGAAGGTCCGTGAGCAGCGGGCCTCAGTCTGTTGTTGTTGTTGTTTTTTTTTTTTTGAATGACTTTAGCCCCCCTTGGAGTTGATCACGGGGATCTGAAGCACGTTGAATGGCACAGGAAGTGCGGGCCGGCCGGGAGTCTGCCTGTGGCTTGAGGGCGGGAAGAGCCTCGCCTCTCCGCCCACTCGGAAGAGCAACAAAAAAATATATTTTTCAAAAAGGGAGCCTGCGGCCAAGAAATTGTCCACGTTGTTATGTATTAAGATGCCCAAATCAGACAATGGCTCAAATGGATGCTAATATATACAAACTGCACCATCCACCGGACTCGCCGGCAGACTTCATGTATCTGTCCGGAACTGTGCAGGATTTTTATTTTTATTTATTTTTTCATAACGACTGCTGGCAAAATGTTTGCATTGAAGAGCTGCTTCCTTTCGCGCTCTGTTCACGTGCTAGTTTGTGTCCCATGCGCCAAAGTGGCGCAATCGGACGCACGCAGACGGCCGAGGAGCTTCGCCAGCCCGGGGGTTGCGTCCGCCAGGTACGAGAGCCCCCCGGCCTCTCAACTCCAGAGGCTCATGTGGACCAAGACGGCCAGCGAGCGCAACCACATGGACCAGGTCCAGCCCAGGATCTTCTTAGGCGACATGTAAGTCGCGCATGTTGGTTGCCAGCAAACATTCAGGAAGTGAAAAGTCAACTCCTCCCGGAGCACCTGTCAGATTCCGAGTCCATTTTCAGGCGCGCAAGGTCCGATCGTGTTTTTGTGGTTGCGTTTCAGGTACGCCGCCAAAGACAAGAGTAGCCTGCGCGCGCACCGCATCAGTCACGTGCTGAACGCCGCCCACGGAAAGTTCAACGTCAATACGGGCGCCGGCTTCTACCGCGACGTCAACTTGACGTATCACGGCGTGGAAGCCTTCGACATGGTGACCTTTGACCTCAGCCCTTTCTTTTACTCGGCGGCCGACTTCATCCGGAGCGCCTTGAGTTCGCCCACGGGTGAGACGCTTGCATTGAAAGCAGCGCTTTGTGTTTATCGCAATCAATCAGATCAGCGTCTTGAGACAACAGTGACCTGACTTAACAATTTAAGATGGAAGCTTGTTGATAGGCCGATTAAAAAAAAAAAAAAAATCACTCGTTAAACTTTATCTAAAAACATTAGTTAATAGAAAATGTTATTTTTTTTCTCAAAAATATGCAATTTTCTAGAATACATTTTTTTCACTTAATTTTCAAGATGGAAGCTGTTGCTAGGCTTATTTAAAAAAGTGACTAACGTAAAACTTTTTCTAAAAACAGTTAATAGAAAATTCTTTTTTTTCCCCTCAAAAATATGCAATTTTATTTTCTAGAAAACATTTTTTCCTCCAAAAATACAGTCATATTATTCTTTAAAATAAACAACTCCTCTTGGAAAACTTTATAATTCTTTTTTTCCGGGGGGGGGGGGGGGGGGGGGGGGGGGTGTTAGAGTTGTCCAAATATTAGATTTTGCTGGAAATTATTTCATTTATCAACTCAACAAGATTCAACCACAAGATATATAACACCTATAGAACAACTTTCACGCTCGCTTATTCAGAGTTTTTTCTCTTGAAATGTCTCTCTGCCCTCATGAATTGTAAACTTATTTGTCATTCTGGAAAGAGTTTGCTGGAAATTATTTCGATTTCCGATTTTTTTGTTGCGGTGGCGTAATGTTTGTGCTTGTGCGCGCGTAGGGCGAGTGCTGGTGCACTGCGCCATGGGGCTGAGCCGCTCGTCCACGCTGGTGCTGGCCTACCTGATGATCCACGAGCGGCTGACGCTGGCCGAGGCCATCGCGGCCGTCGCCGCCAAGCGCAACATCTCGCCCAACCTCGGCTTCCTGGAGCAGCTGCGGGCACTCGACGCCGAGCTGCAGCGGGCCAGGCGCGAGGCCGACGGGCCAACTTGAAGTCGTATCCGCCGACCGCGGGCGGGCCTGAGGAGAAAATGTGGCATTGGAATAAATGAACGTGATGCGTTTCGGTGGTGTTAACTTTTGCTTCCTTCAATCTCAAATCAACTCCCACCATTGGAATGAATGGAAAGATAGTTTGTCCCTTCCCATTTGCGCTTTGTACAAAGGAAATTAGAGCTCTGTACAATTGCACTGCATAAAAACGGTGATGACATAAAACAGAATGTCGAGAATAAAACTATTTTCAGCGCGAAATATGATTTTTTTCTTGTAGTATTAAAAATAGGATTTGTAGAAAATGTCTTTTTCTAAGTATGTATAAATCTAAAAAACATTTGAGGGAAAAATATATATATTTCTTGAAAATGACTTTTCGATTAAGTTCCCCCCAAAATAACTTAACTAAATTGTTGCTTTTCCCTGCATGCCGAGGTCACTTCCAAGGCCGCCCGTGCTCGGCTCCGAAATGTCCCAACGCCGAACGATTGTCCTCACCCTCACGCGTCTCCAGCAAGACAGCCTGCCTCTAAATAAAGCAGGCAGCGTGTTTGAACTACAAGAGGATGCAAGATGACAAAAATAATCTTCATAGGGCATGTGTTCAGATCCGGCCGGGCGGGACGTTGAAGCGGGATGAAGACGAGCTCTCCAGAAAAAGAGCGGCTGTCGCATTTCATGAGTCCGCTGTCGGGATGAGTGACGGCGCCAGTGTGAAAAGTCTGCGCGACACATTTTGAGTGACGACACAATCTCGGAAATGTGAAGCCCTGTCAATACTTTACAGATGCTGATGTTGCGACATTGTTCTTAAACACATTTTTTCCCAACACAACACACTGTAATTTCCCTTTGAGATGAGCTAATTAGCTAATAATGACAATACGCTCGCAGTTAGCTTAAAGGTAACCCCCCCAAAAATTGTGGGTAAAAAAAAAATCCACATTGAGATTCTAGATTCCAGATTCCGCCCCCACCCAGAAAAAGGATGAGCTTCAACCTGGGAAACAGAAATAAAAACAAGACTTTTTACTATATTCACAGCCTCCGAATTTCATTATCCTGCGACATTTCCATGATACGGACCGGTTCGGATACTTAATTTTGCACTTTTCTGTCTTTCTGGAGTTTTTTGTTTTCACGATGACTGGGTGGGGTGCAATTGCTGCCAAGATTTAAGAGCGAGCAGTGGCGATTCGCGCCTCGTGTGTGCGCGCGTGTGTGTTCGGAGGCGAGGGTGGAAGTGTTCCAGCGTGGCAGCTAAGGTCGGCCACATCATCATAGCCCCTAAAAATATCCTCGGCAGCGGACAGCCGTTACACAATCGTCTCCTTGGCCGTGACTCACAGCCACCGAGGACGACCGGAGGCGGCAAAACGACACAGCTCTTTAAGCTTCGGCATTCTTACATAAGCCGTCGAAAGCATGTGCGAAAGGCGCCGCCATGACGACGACGACAATGACGTCACGCCCAGCTGCTACGAGCTGGACAAGATCCTCAACCGGGGCTGCGCGGCGTACGCCGCGTACAACCAGGTGTGGCCTCGAGTCTACATCGGCGACGAGTAAGTCGGAAAAGATCGAAAGCACTCGCTTGATGCGCATTAAACGTTGCGCACTCCTCAGATTTATGATAAAAACGTCAACAGCAATGAAAACCATCATAAATGTTCTCCCCTCGCGAATCCTGTAATCGAGTTTAAATGAGGCTATTTATTATTTTAAATAAATAATAAATGCCGCCCCAACAAAAACTGATTTGTTACATAACTGATTCTAATTGGGTAAAATCTCAAAAATGCTTTCCTGTTCAGGGGGGTTAGAATAGTTTGTGATTTTTATGATAGATAATTTTCATTTAAGTTTTTATTCGTTCATATTTTTTTGCAAGTGCTTTGTTTTTTGTTTAGTTTTTTTTTTTTTTTTTTTTTTTTTTTTTAAATGTATGTAGTATTTGTCGGGTGCAAGCTCAAAATAAAAGTGACCAAGTATTGTGCAATAAAGTCAAGTCCAATTCTGAGTCTGACCTTTCTTCTCCTGTACGGCGGTCAAACAATTTTTGACGGCGACAGGGCGACGGCAAGAGACAAGTCGGAGCTGAAGAAGCTGGGGATCACGCACGTCCTGAACGGCGCCGAGGGCACGTGGAACAACGTGGACACGGGCGCCGCCTACTACGGCGACATGGACGTGCTCTACCGCGGCGTGGTGGCGTCCGACACGCCCACGTTTGACCTCAGCCAGTACTTTTTCACCGCCGCCCACTTCATACAAACGGCGCTGGCCCACCCTCACAGTAAGACGCAAACGCAGGAAAAAAAACGAAAAAATATGGCTCAAAGACTACGCTGACTTTCAGATTCCTTTCGACTAGTTAGCGGTGCAACCGACAGGAAAAGCAGAGAGCAGTCAGTCACTGGCGGTATGTTTGTGTCCGGGCAGACAAAGTGCTGGTGCACTGCGTGATGGGCAGGAGTCGCTCGGCAACGCTGTTCCTGGCCTACCTGATGATCGGCGAGGGCATGACGCTGGCCGAGGCCGCCGAGCACGTCAAGGCGCGCAGGAGGATCCTGCCCAACTGGGGCTTCCTCAAGCAGCTGCGGCGGCTGGACGCGCGGCTGGCGCACGAGCGGCGGGACGCCGCCCGCCGGACGAGCGGCACGCCGCCGCCCACCGGCTGAGTCGTCACGACAACTACAAGGGGAGACGCAACAAACGTGAACTCCGATTTTTGTCATTTTGCAGCAGAGATTCTGTGTTTTACGGCTGCAATAAAATCGCAGGGATTCATACCGTGGCGATGTTCCGTGACTTGGACCACTTTAGGTTCTGTTGTAGTCTTCGGCCTCATGGTTTGGATCCTGCTCAGTATCATTTTGGCTGCCTGGAAGAAAAGAAACAGCGATTAGGGAGAAAAAAGGCTTGCGCAATTGTGGGTGGCAAGTAAATAAAAATGACTTGCCCCCTATAGGTCACAATTGAAACGACACCTTGACTTTGACCAGTGAGTGACCTTTTTTCTCGATTCAAATGACCAAACTGGAGCTACGCCACTCGAGTTCTCGGGGAGGAGAGAGGAGAAAACGGGGAAAGATCACCAGCGACTCTAGAGCGGAAACACAAGCTGGGGATGAAAGCAGACGTTTCCGTTTCCAGAAAACACCAAAATGAACAACACAAGCCGTGGATGAAAGAAAACCGTCCGTTTGCAGAAAACATTGGACAAAGATAACAACAGAATGAAAGCTTTAAAAGGCATTCAGCAAAATGTCAATCAAATTGACATTTTCTTTATTGTTACATATATATATATATATATATATTTATATATAGATATATCATATTCTGGAGTGTACAAAGAGGGAGATATGCTCGCATATTTGGACAGAAATCCGTCTTGCTTTATTAAACAGAAAGCTGCCTGGAGGAGATCTGTTACAAAAAGACTTCAGAACTATACATACATAGAGCAATAAAACCTCTCAAAGCGCAACAGAAAACGGGGCTAAAAGTTTTACGTGTTGGTTTTTTTTGGGTGGGTTTTTTTTTTTTTTTTTTTACATTATTAGCATTAACAAAATATAATTTCATTTGTCACCTAATAAAAGGCCCGGTAGCTTGAAAATGGCTTGCTATTTGTTAAGCACGACACTTGTACAGTACTACTCAATGCACTGTCACTAAAGGAGAGACCCAAGCATGCTAAGGTTTGCCACTTTACAAAAAAATACGTACAATAATTTAAATATACAAAGGCGCGAATATGGTACAAACTAAACGGTTTGCGCGTGAGCACTGTTGGACAGTCAACACACTGAACAGGTTCCACTCGCGAGCAGGCACATGAAAAGAAAAAAAATGGCTTCCGTGGGAGGCTGCTACGCGGCGACGGAAAGCCCACCTCGGAGCCTCTGAACCTGCCGCGAATTAAATAGAATCTCATTTCATCTTCAA